>NC_056688.1:30552222-30874166 GCF_018350215.1 Panthera leo
ATAGATGATAGATAGATAGATAGATAGATAGATTTAAAGGAACTGGCTCACATGATTGGAGCTCCAAAATTCCAAAATCCCTAAGGCAGGCTATCAAATTGGAGACCTGGGGAAGAGCTGATTTTATAGCTCAAGCCAAAGGTAGTCTGCTGGCAGAATTCCCTCTTTCTGGGGTGACCTCATTTTTTTTCTCCTAAAAAGAGAAGGCCTTCAACTGATTGGATGACCCACACACTTTATGGACTGTTATCTGCTTCACTTAAAATCTACCAATTTAAATGTTGATCCCATCTAAAAAGTACCTTGATAGCAACTTCCTGATTGTATTTGACCAAATATCTGGGTACCATGGCCTAGCCAAACTGACACATAAAATTAAACATCATAGATGCCATTAACTGAACTAGGCATGAGGCTATAGTAGTAAACCAAAACAGACAAAATCTTTGGCCTGCTGGAGCTTTTACATTCCAGGGGTGGGAAAATAAACAAATAGTCACATACATATATGCCAAGTAGTTCTGATGTTAAGAAAGAATATAAATCGGGCATAGTGAAAGAAACCACTGAAGGTTGCCATTCCTGAAAGGCTGGTTAGGGAAGGTCACCATGGGAATATAATGCTTGCGCAGAGACCTAAATGAAGTGAAAAAACAAGTATCTAGGCAGAAGAACCCTCTGGACTGAGCAAACAGCAAGTGCAAAGGCCCCACTTATCAGGAAGGTTGGGCATGTTTCACTCACTGCTGACACAAGAAGGACCCCTGTCCCAGCCCCACCCCTCTGATGTTCTCTTCCCACCTCTTCCATTCCCAGCAGAATTCCTCCAAGGAGCCCAGACTTTCAGGAGACAAAAGCTGGGAAGGAAATTTGTGAGCATGTTCTCTTTTGGCAATACAATCTGTTTAAGCAAGGGAACAGAATGTAAAAGACCTGGCTGCTTTCTTGGAAAGGAGTGGGGTGGGGAAAATATAACAAATCAGAAATTAATTTCTCAGAAAATCAAACAACCACAGGAACAGCTGCTCCCCACCCCACTCCCACTACCAGCTGGGGTCTTCAGGCAGATTTGGGGTGAGGAAAGGGGAACCAGGGTAGGAGAAGAAAGAACTTTCTCAATTTTAGAACTTTCTGATTGAGAAGAATTCACAAATTTCCTGACAAAAACTAAACTGTAAACTAAACCAAACTGTAGGCTTCTCCTTCCCCAAGAAATCCAACATAGATTGGTGGGCTGAGCACTGTAAAAGGCAAAGGGGTAACTCTCCTTTCACACAACCTAAGAAACAGGAACCAAGAGCTCCCTGGAGAGAAAGCCACATGGCACCTGCTATACCTGACTCCAGCCTGGGGTCAGGCCCTGGGTGCTGAGAAGAAGCCTTCTGGAAGCCATCCCCAGACAGATCTGAAGCCATAGTGACCACTCCCCAAGGGACAGGGAGTCAGTAATGGGCAGTGGCCTCCATGATTGAGCCATTATGGACTTAAGGTGGAAAGGCTGGAGGAGAGGTTAACTGACATCCAATATCTTCTGTAAGAATACTGAGCCTAAAGCCAGAGACCTGGAGGGAGGCAGGAGAGGAAAAGGGGTCAGGATGGCTTAAGGCCAAATGGTCATGAAAAGATAGTATGGCTCCCCTGAACCTTTTCTCTCCCTCACCCGCTTACACTCCAGCTCCGACACCCACCCACACCCACACATGCACATGCACATGTACTCACACACACAGCCCCCAGAAAAGGTGGTATCCAGGAAATTGAAATCAGTTCGATTCAACAAATCTGTATCCATTAATTCTCTCCTCCATGCTAGGTACCCCACCAGTGCTGGGAATGCCAAGAGAAACAAAAGTCACCTCCTGCCCTCTAGAAGCTTACCCAAGGTTGTGGCATGAGAACTGGTGTGTCATTGTTATGACTAAAGTTTGATAAGAGTACAGAGGAGGAAAAAATTAATTCTGCCTAGGGGCTTGTGCAGGAGGAGCAGATTCCTCCCAGGAGGTGACATGTGACCCTTGGAGACTGAGTTGGGGTGTGCAAAGATAGCAGCTTTGTCAAGGGTGAGTGGCAGTGCTCTTCCCAGAGTGGTCTCAAATGAGGCTGGGGAGGGGCCTGTAGTCCCATTATGAAAGAAATTGACCTTAAGGCAATTCCTTAAATTAAATATTACTAAACAGGGAAATGCTCCTATGAACCCTCAGCTGTATCAGCAGCATGGGGTGAGGGTGCAGTCGAGGGGAAACGTTATCAAGGAGAACATGGAAGAGACTGGCAGTCCAGGTCAGTGGTCCTGCAAGAAGATTTGCCAGCCCCTGTGAGGATGGAGAAGAGAGGCACATCTAAGCAAGATTTCAGTTGGAATACCTAGGGTTGGGGAACAGCCAAATAGGGCAGATGGGGGCATAGAGCACCCAAAGATCACTCTCAGGTTTCTGATTTGGTTGGAAGAAAATGGGCTAAAACATGAGCCCCATGAGGGCAGGGCTAGATCTATCTCATTCACTGTCATCCCCTAGCCCTAGCACAGTGACCAGTAATAGAAGGCCCCAGTAACGTTTATGGACCAAATGAGCAGAGGAATAAAGGCAGAGTGGTGAAAAGGAACAGTCAACTTGCCTGGCACTTTTGGAACTTCTATGCAATCCCTCCTAGGAACAGCTGTGTTTCACAAAAGGGCACTTAACATGCAGGAAGGGCCCACTGCTGACAGAATTCTGAGCATCACTGTAGACAACATTTCTAGTTGGTGGGATCTGCCACTTGCTCCTGCTCTGCCTAGCTTTCAGACTAGGGTCCAGTGGTGAGTGAGAACAGCAGACTCTGTAGTGAAATGAAAGCTGTCAGGAGGCAGAAGGTACAGTGACCACAGCAGAACAGGCAAGAAGAGAAAAGCAAAAGAACTCTAATCTATTAACAGCAGGAAATCCTTAACTGGGTCTGAGGCCAAGAAAGGGATTTGCAAAGAAAATTCTATTCACGGTGTATTTCCTTCTTATCACAGTAAATGGTCTGCCAAAGTGGTATTGCTCTGTATTAAAAACCTGCTATCCTTTCAAAATTGCACACAGACACCCATGCATTGTATCTGCTGTG
This sequence comes from Panthera leo, assembly GCF_018350215.1. NCBI lineage: Eukaryota > Metazoa > Chordata > Mammalia > Carnivora > Felidae > Panthera > Panthera leo. Next base: position 30,555,316 of record NC_056688.1, read on the forward strand.
TGTACATAGAGAAACATATCCATAGCTCCCATTCATAAATGCAGGGCCTGAGGCGTTCTGATTGAGGTGGGGTGAGAGAGCAATTTCTGTAGTAGAAACACTTGTCCCTGATGCAGGGTTCATACTACAATTGTGGATTATCCTAGAACTTGTGCTTCTGGATAAGTTCCATTCTTTCCCTTTTTAAAGATATTTTAATTTATTTAAAAAGTATTGACTCCCTTTTCCATTGGTGTATAATTCTGTGAGTTTTTACATATGTATAGATTCATGAGACCACTACCATGACCAGGACACCTAAGCTGGTCACCCCCCAAAAAAACTCCTTCAACCCTCACCTATTCCCTCATCCCTACCCCTCACAACCATTGATTTGTCTTCCATTACTATCATTTTGTCTTTCCCAGCATTTCAAAAGCATACAGTATGTAGCCTTTGAGACTGGCTTTCTTACTCAGCACAAGGGTTTGGATATTCTCGGAGCTGTTACCTGCACCAGCAGCCCATGCTTTCTGTCTAGTTGTGTTCCACAGAATGGAGGGACTACAGTGTGCTCCCCTGCTCTTCTAGTCCACTTCATAAACCCTTAGTACCTTTCTCACAGAGTGGACTGAGAAAGAAAGAAGGAATGACCCACTGACTTTTCATCTTCTTTCACTCAGTAAGTACTGTCTGGGCCTCCAACATGTGCCTGCCACTGTTCTATGCCTGGAGATGCACAGTGGAACAAAGCAGGCAGCACTCCCTGCCTTTGTGGGACTATAGTTCAAGAGCACCATGAACATATAAGCTAATGGTATGGGATGGTAAGAGGTGATAAGTGCAATGGGGAAAAGCAGAGAGGAGCAAAAGGAGTCAGAAGTGTGGGGAAGAGCCTGGGTTTAGAAATGGAGGAGACATTCAAGGACTTGAAGAAGACAGACTGTGCTTCTCTGGTTCCTGAAGAGCAGCCTGGCAGAGGAAGACACCTTTGTGAGGGAAAGATCTGGAGGGTTCTGTGGATGCAAACTAAACAATGTGGCAGGATTTGGGAGAAAAGCTCAACCACCACCATGCCCCTACAGCTCCCTGTCACTGCAACATCTCAGAACATCCAGGATAGCTAGCTGTGTCTCAATCATCTCTTGATAGCCAAGTTCAGAAGAGGTTCTTAAAGTAGACTCAAGCATGTGCTCATGGTGGGGAGCCTTTGGCAGGCTTCCCTGAGCCCCATCATGACAGCCAAACCCAAAAACAACCTCACAAACTGAAAGACTCCTGGGTCCTGACCCAAGAGACTTTTCTCTGCTCCCAGGAAAGTGGTATTTTTGTCACACTCTGCCAGCACTGCCTTAAGCCAAGGAGCCAATAGGGTACATCAGGGGTCAGAAACAACCTGAATCCTGGGGGCACAGGCCCCATGAAGCTGAGGTCATAGGGACAATTGAGTCTAGCAGGCATCCCTCAAGAAAGCTCTTATTAAACTCTTCTCCTAGAAGCAGTCAGAAGAGCACTGATCCATGCCTGAACCACTGGCTAGGGTTCCAGATCTCATTAGCATTTACAAAAAATTATTTAATCCTCCCCTGAAAATCTGGTGGTTATTGATTTTTATTTTTAACTCTTGTTTTATGAAGATAAATAAAGTGCTTTCAGCAGCACAGATGTTCCCAGAGGTACAGAAAAACAGGAGAGAGGGGAACCAGGTGTTCAGACAGATCAAAGGATTTCTTGTGGCCTGGACAATCAGTCCTGGGAACAAGATAGTATGCTAGAATGTGGCCAGTCAATTCAACTGATCAGGAGCACAGAAGATGCCCAAAGAGGACATAGAGACCCAAAACTCTAGTGCCCCAGTTAGGACCATCTGCAGCTGGTAGAGACAGCTCTGATTCATCTTAATCACATGCAAGTTAAAAATAAACACCAATAACCAGTGCCTGGAGAAAGGGGGTGAAATTTTGAGGTGCAAATGAAGTGGGAAGTCCCAAAGCTAGGCAATAAGAGTGCCCGATCTTTGATCTCCTCAGCATACCCTGGCCTGAGAACAACACAGAGGCCGCCCACCAGCCCCCATACCTCTGAGGAACCAGCACAAACAGCATCTACCAATTTTCCAGCGCTGGAAGCGTGATGTCCTATTGCATCCAGCACCTTCACAGTCAGCAAAGGTATGCTGGAAAAACTTGGATCCCGGTGATAGAAGCTCAGCCATGTCCCAGCTCACATAGCTGAGTCATAGACCTATAACACCTCAGTTAAAAGACATGATACAGGTACAATGCCCAGAAAAGTCATGGTGCATAATAGGTGCCAATAAGAACTTTTCTTTCATTCATGTTCTGCTTCTCTCAGAACACAAAATTTACCACTTAAAAAGTTGGTTTAAATTATAGAAAATAAAAATCTTAATTAAACATCTCATACTAAATCAGGTGCCAAGGACTGTACAGGAATATGTGAGATCCTTGGAATACATATTAAATAATAAATTCCCAACCCCTACCCACACAGAGCTTAAGAAATCAAAGAGGGGCCACTGAGCATGAGAGAAACTAGTTGATAAAGGCTGTGTTATCCACTTCCATGTAGATATTGCTGTTCATCTCAGATTCTGTCCTGCCTAGAAGTAATGGTGAGAGGGGAGGAGAAAGGCAGTTGCCTTTCTGTATTTTCTGTCTATGTGCCAGGCATTTCCACCTACAATATCATATTTGATTGTCACAGGTTTGCACATGAGGAAATCGGAATTCAGATGAGCAGGGGGACTTGCTCAAGCCTGGGAATCAGCCTATCATCCTAGACCCTTGGTTGCTGCTCATCCCACCCAGACATGCAGTTAAGAGAACACCAGTCCAGAAAAGAGATGAACTAACTCACTGTGATTGACTCACTGTGGCAGCCTGGCAGCAGGGCCCTTTCCTGACAGGGCTCCTGCAGGGCTCCAGCCCCTCAGAGCACATCCAGCATTCTCTAACTTGCCCTCATTACCACAAACTCCCTGAGCCCCTTTCCTCATGTGGTTCCGCTCAGCTTCCAGCGGACTTTTCTCCACTCAGCTCCAGAGCCCACGGGTCTGACAGTCTCCCAAACCACCACCACAGCCCCTGGGGGGGCAGTGGGGGCCTGAGGGAGGGCTCAACCCACTGTCCCTCTGCTGTGGAGCCAGCTCACCTCTGGGGATAGGAGAGACATATATCTGTAGAGAAATCTTCAGTATCTCGTCCTGGTATGGGGGATCAGATGCAGCAATTGGCTGATTAGGAAAACTGCATTAACACCCAGTCAAAACAGCTCCTTAAAACAAGCTTTGACAAAATTGTCACATTAGATGTTTCTGAATAAAGTCAGCCGGGCGGCTGGCAGAGCACAATTCTACATCATTTTGACAGCCTGCGTTAAGAAGCTGCAGGCACCACCGGGAAATTACCTCCAAGCGAAGTCCAAATTATAGCCAATGCAGCATATTCAATCTTTGGTGGGTGAGGGGCTGCCAGGGAAGGGGCTTGGAGGGCAGATGATGGACATTTTTCTCCCCTCTCTTCCCACAGTCAGGAGTGGAGAGGCTCCACCGCCTGCTGGGGAAGCAAAATGGATTTTAGTGCAGCTAGGGAAGACTCTTCTTCCTTCCATCTGAGTAGGAGTCCTCGTGCCTGCACTTCTGTCTGGGCTCCCAAGTTTGGGGCCTGGGAAATCCTGGATGTGGAGGCTGTAAGTCCAAGTCTACCTCCCTCCTTCTGTTCCTAATGAGCTGTTTGATCCTGGCAACTTACCTTTCCTCCCTGGCCTTCCATTTTTCTTTCCTGGAAAAAAAAAATCAATGTTTTGTACACTGTGCTCCTTAGATCTCCAGAAAGTGTCCCAGAGTGATCTGATGGGAGGGTACGTGGAGAAGGCAGAATTCTTTCCATCCTCAACTATGCATTAACTGAACTGCTGCTGTTTTTATCCGTTTTATATGCTGTGCATCTAGGGAAGATGCCATTGAAGGGAAGTTTCTGTTGCTAATTTAAAAAAAAAAGGAAAAAGGAAGGAAGGAAGGAAAGAAGGAAGGAAGGAAGGAAAGAAGGAAGGAAGAAGGGAGGGAGGAAACTAAGGAAAGAAGGAAGGAAGGAAGGGAGGGAGGGAGGGAGGGAGGGAGGAAGGAAGGGAGGGAGGGAAGAAGGAAGAGGGGAAGGAAGGAAAGAGGGAAGGAAGGAAGGAAAGAAGGAAAGAAAGAAGGAAGGAAGGAGGAAACCACCAGCAATCAGGAATAACCAGACTTCAAATTGCTCTAATAGTCTGTGCTTAAAGGACCACATATTCTAGTGCTCATGGTATGTCTTTTCCAGAAGTAATCATCCTCATAGGCTTTGGGCAAGTAAGGCAACCTGTGCATTTTGCATTTTTCCAAATAGGGAGATCTGATGGCCTGAGCTTTGTGGCCCCTAGAAGAGGGGAGGTAGTGAGAGCTAGGACCTCAGCCCTCCTGCATTCTCCCATCCTTGCAGCTCAGGAAGGAAGCTTGAGCTCTGTGGGCCTCCGCCCCACCCCCATCTGCAGATGTGAGAATACAATCTGATGGAGCAGGCTGGGTTGGAAGACACTTGAGAGAGGAAAATGCAAAAGGGCGTGAGGGCTCTGAATATTCATGTTGCTAATTAAGCAACAGCTAATTGGAAAATGTTGGATTTTATTAAGACCTCAGACTTATATCTTTGCAACAGTCACCAACACAATAACAATTATCTAATGGGCACTTTGGGTTCTTTCCAGAGTTGCTTTCCTCTCTCCCTGGCTATTAATGTGCAGGAGAGAGCAAGCCAGTGAGCAGATGAGGCCAAGGGAGCTAGATTTAGAGCTTGGTTTGTGCAACCTAGAAGCAAAACAGTGGACTGGATGATGGCCTATGGAGACTCCTTCCACATCATCATGAGTGGAGCTGCGAAAGGAAGGATGGAGGGATGTTCTGTCTTCTCTGCACCCAGGATTCCTGAGATTGGAGGGGCAGAGAAACATGTGCAACGAATATATTTGCTAACCTCAAAGGTGGAAGGAAGATTCCACACTGAGCATGACGCCTTTCACTCAGCAGAGAGTCAATAAAAATTAGTGGCACTGATAGGAGCAAATGGGCTTTAGGATGAAGTTCCTAGAGGGAGGTCTGCAGTCTCACTGACTTGCTCTCTCATGGAGCTGGGTACCAGTTGTTCCTCAAATCTTGGGAAAACATTTCTCAAGGTCTATGCCAACTGGAAGCATCGAAAGTAGCTCAGAAGTGAGGGAAGCTCAAGTCTACTAATTTAATTCCCCTTCCCCATAGAAAGGAAGAAACACCGCCTTAAAAGGAAAAAGTATAAAAAGTAAAGAGTGCTCTGGATCCTTTGAAAAATGTCTAATATGACACTGATATTACATTTGAGGGCAAAATGCGATCATACCTTCTCTACCTTCAGATTTGCTAAAACAAGGTAGGGTATGAAGTAGAACAGGGAGGGGCTGTCATGGAAGCCCCCTCCTTGTGTGTGACAGTATCAGAGCTCAATCCTACCACAAGCACACAGTTCCACCTGTATTGTAGAAATGACAGAGAAGGAGGAGTAATAAACGCTGAGTTAGAAAATAAGAACTGCACATTGGAATCAGGGAAGGGAAGTGGCCATACATACCTCCTGATGAGTCATGTATTTGATTAATCCACGGCTTTGCAGAACAGCCATCATCACCAGTAACAGGTGACTACTTCTCTGGCTCCTAAGACACAGTGGGAGAAAACAGGGACCCCTGAATTAGGAGCAGGATGCAGAGTTGTTCTTGCGCCCCATCCAAATGAGAGGTGATTCCCTTCCCCATTCCACTGCAGACCACCACCACCCTCTCTCTATCACCACTACTTTTCCCAGCCCAGGCCACAGGCCCTTCTAACGTGGCCTTCAGGTAGGTCCTTTCAGGGATGGTCTTCCTTAGGCAAATGGGGCATGCCTGAAATCCCACACAAGCACCAGGTGAGGAGGAACTGGAACACAGGTTCAGGCATGGCCAGGAGACACTGGATCCCTGCAGCAGGTAAGAGTGCTTCTGGCCAGGAAACAGAAGCAGTCAAGACAGGAGCATCTTGAGGAATGATTCACTATTTGAGGGACTTTTTCATGAGGAAAGGATCAGCAAAGGCCTAAACTCTCAAAATATCTCATTAGTTTCCTTTTTTTTTCCAACTGTGGCAAAGATTTATTTTTATTGGCAAGGAAAAATGTTTGTTATATTAAATCAAAAAGCAAGTTGGAGGGGAGCCTGGATGGCTCAGTCAGTTAAGCATCTGACTTCAATCCAGGTCATGATCTTGCAGTCCATGAGTTCAAGCCCCACTTCGGGCTCTATGCTGACAGCTCAGAGCCTGGAGCCTGCTTTGGATTCTGTGTCTCTCTCACTCTCTGCCCCTCCCCTGCTCACACTCTGTGTGTGTGTATCTCTCTCTCCCTCAAAAATAAATAAACATTAAAAAAATTATAAAAAAGCAAGTTGGAGAGCAGCAATCTCTATGCAGATTAAAAGCAAACAATATATTTCTTTAAGGTTTTTTTCCTTATTGGTTTGCTATCTGGAGGATAGGCCAGATTGCTATCTGGGAAAGGCCTTATGTCCCTCTTGTAGAATCTAGTTTGAGATGTAGTGTTACTTATGCCCATGGTTCTCTTACCTCTGTCATCAAAAGCTTATTGAGAAAAACACGTTGATGAGGAGACCGGGAACCCTCATGCACTGTTGGTGAGAATGGCAGTTGGTGCCGCCACTATGGAACACAATATGGAAGCTCCTCAAAAAATTAAAAACAGAACTACCATATGATCCAGCAATCACATTTCTGGGTATGTATCTGAAAGAAACAAAAACATTAAATTTGAAAAGGCACGTTTGTTGTGACATTATTGACAATAACCAAAATATAGAAGCAACCCAAATGCCCATCCATAGATAAATGGACAAAACACATGTGGTATATATGTAGTGGAATATTATTCAGTTGTGATAAAGAAGAAAATCTTGCCATTTGTGACAGTATGAGTGGACCTTGAGGGCATTATGCTAAGTGAGATGAGTCAGACAGAGAAAGATAAATACTATATGATCTCACTTATATGTGGAATCTAGAAACACAAATAAAAACAAAACAAGCTCATAGATACAAAGAACAGATTTATGGTTATGGAGGCAGGGGAGGCAGGGAGTAACATGGGTGAAGGGGGTCAAGGGATACAAACTTTCAGTATAAAATAAATAAGTCAAAAGGATGTAATATACAGTTAATAATACACCGTAACATATTTGAAAGTTGCTAAGAGAGTAAATATTACTTACAAGTTCTCATCATAAGAAAAAAGAAGTTTCCTAATTTGTATGGTGAAAGATGTTAACTAGATTTTTTGTAGTGATCATTTCTCAACATATACAAATATCAAATCATTATGTTGTACACTTGAACCTAATACAATGCTATATGTCAATTATATCTCAATAAAAATTAATTAATTTCTAAAAAAGAAAAAAGATGATGGATAGATGGGTTGATGATAGATAATAGATGATGATAGACGTAGATACAGTTGTGACAAGAGATGATAGATACAGATATACAAAACAATGCAAAAGCTCAATGCTTAACAATATTTAAAGCACTTTCCCAGAATATTTTTAAGGCACTTCTCTGTCTTTCGTTAGAGGCTGTAAAGGTTGCAGGGCAAATGCTCTTATGCCTATTCCCACAGATGAGGAGCATAACACCCAGAGAGGAATGTTATTTGCTCCACATGGCACAGTCCAGAGTTTTTTGTCTTCTGATTGACTTCTCTCTTAATTCAAGAGAGCAATTAGTTATTAGCATTTCTTTTTTTAAATGCTTATTTATTTTTGAGAGAGAGAGAGAGAGATTGAGAGAGAGAGCTCACAAGTAGGGAAGAGGCAGAGAGAGAGAAGGGGACAGAGGATCTGAAGCGGGTTCTCTGCTAACAGCAGAGAGACAGATGCGGGGCTCAAACTCACGAACGGTGAGATCATGACCTGACCGTAAGTCAGACGCTTAACTGACTGAGCCACCCAGATGCCCCAGTCAATAGCACTCCTGAGTCCCAGCTAAGGACTGGGAGCAGAATACAACAAATTCCGTCAAGGGCGGAAGCATAGCTACAACCTCTGTGGGGATAATGCTGTATCTAAAGCCAAGAGGAGTCACAGATGTGAAGTTTCGCTAAGTTTCCAGGGTTCTTCTGTGTCATTCTCTCAAGGTTCAGAGGAGCCCTCTAACCATCTGTGCATCCTGTGGCCTGCTTGTGGATATACCTCAGCACTTTGGAGAAGTCCCAAGGGAGGCTCCTACTCCCATGATTACACACACCTACCTGTCCAGCCTTCCTGGAGCCACTATCATCTCGCTGCTTGCCCCATTTTAGGAGCAGATTAACTAGGGAAGGAGTTGCCTCATGGTCTGCCAGTCACAAGGCTAAGAGAGAAAAATGAAGATATTTATACTTTTCCAGCAATTTGTATCAATTACTACAGTGTCAGCATCACCCAGGGGTGGTTTCCTAGCAGGACAGACCGTGGATCTTAGGACCCCCTGGGACTAGCTCATTGATGTCTGCCCTTATCTGCCCTCAGCCCCAGCAATAATCTCTCAACCCCTGATGTTCTGGGGATAAGGGCTCCAGTGAACTGACGCAGTAAACTCTGGCCCAGACAGACATCTAGGCCTTCCTTCAGTCTGAACCATGGTGTCCCCATCTGCAGGTGGCAAGAGTACATAGCGACCAGGGTCTGTGGAGGAAAAGTGCCTGGACATCTTTGTACATAGTGTGTTAGTCAAAAGCTTCCCATAAGGTCTGGGGTTGGTCATAATCCCAGGCTCTGCTGCACTACAGAAACTGAGCCTGGCTCATACTTAAAAATCTTGGGGAGGTGGGCTCAAGCAGTGGATATCAGTGAAACTGGGCACGGAAATGAGGGTGCTTACATGAGAGTGAGGGTCAAAAAAAGGGGAGAGGGCATGACACAGAGGGTCACACTGGACAGAAGTAAGGGCAGCTGCCTCCACCAGCGCAGAGGGAAGAGCAGCAAGGCCAGGCCCATGTGGCTCCCTGCCGTGGGATACAGACATCCTAGCCAGAAGCCTGTCCTCACTGCAGGCAGTCTGGCGCCAAAGCCCATTCGCCCCACCATATCAGGCTGCCTCAGAGGAATCCGCAGGGAGAAAAAAAGAGCCATTATTTTCCCAATTTCCACGTTTTCTTCTTTTTCTTCTCTGCATGACCGTGTTTCATTGAGAGGAGATAGCCAAGCCAGATGAGGCCCTGTGAGCCTGTCTCTCCCCACTGCCAGCTTCACCCACCACCATCACCACCACCCGCCCTAGGGCTGGATCCAGACTGCTCTCCTGGGGCCTGGAGCAGATCTGCTTCCCAGACACAGATAGCCCTGCTATGGAACTGCTTGCTTTGTGCCCCTTTGGTGGCACAGTGTTAATAGCTGTCCCCATCCCACCTACACTCTGAGCTCCTGAGGACAGAGCCTCTCTTTCCTTCTCTATTCTCCCACAGGGTGTCGGGCAGCAATAACTAATGCAGGGTTCTCTCCTTTCAGCAAGTGTGCATCCGGTCTCCCAGGTGGCAGCCACAGTGCCAGGCACCAAGGATCCCAACATGAAAGGTTTCAGACCCTGGTTGACTGACACTTTAGCAGAAAATGCTGGGGGAGGCCAGAGAGACCTTAGCCTGCCCTATTTCTCTGTCTCTTCACCATCAATAATGAAAGACCCAGGAGCAGACTCCCCCAACACTTCCTTAGCCCAAGCAACCAAGTAGGAAAGCAGGTCCAGGCAGCAGCCCCACAGGGGGTCTCCAGGAAAGGACTGCAGACACAAGCTGCCCCCATGCTGTCTCACATGTCCCTGGCCTCATCCTCTGAGTCTTTAAGTGACAGATTTGGCTTCTCCTCACCCCACTGTCTGGCTGTCTCCCTGCCAGGCCTGGGTTTCTGCTCCCTCTGAGTCACCCTGACCCCAGCTGCCACTATCAGCAGGCTCTGTCGGCCACGGCCGTCTTTTCCTGGTAAGTGACAGGTCTGCTACATCACTGCAGCGCGGCAGCACACTGCGTCCTTGAAGATTTTCTCCTGCCTGCAGTGCATGCACGCGGCTGTCCCCTTGCCCTCTGCAGCCATCTCCACACTCTGCGACCAGACTGCTCTTGCCACCCTGAACCCCCAACATCTGGGGGACACCTGAGTCACCTCAGCCCCGGCTACACCACAGCTACATGTTTAACCTTGGCAAACCTCTGACCCTTTCTAATCCTGTTCTCTCACCTGCGAAATAGCAATAACAATGCATCCTCACCCACGTCACAAGATTACTGGGAGGTGAAATGAGATCACGTATGCGGATTTGCAAAGTACTGTAAGGCTCTGGTTATTATTATTCTCATTCCTGTCCTACAACACATCCGAAACCTGAGCATCATAAAGCAAGACTGAGGGCAATTTCAATGCCTAAGAACTGTCACCTCCTACCTTCCCCAGTCATATTCTACTGGAGTCTCTCATGGCTTAAATCCAGCAAGCTCAGTTCTCCCAGGTCTTAACATGCAGAAAGAATATCAAGGCCCTACGTGGTTGTGATGGTTAATTTTATGTATCAACAGGATGCTCAGTTATTATGTGTGTCTGCGAGGGTGTTTTTGAATGAGATCAACATTTGACTCTGTAGACTGAGTAAAGATGATTGATCTCCCTAATGTGGATGGGCCTCATCTAATCAGTTGAAGGCCAAGCTAGAACGAAAGGACTAACTCTCCCACAAGTGAGAGGGAAGTCCTACCTGACAGCCTTGAGCTGGGACATCAGTCTTTTTCCTGCCTTGGATTCAATCTAAAACTCAGCTCTTCCAGAGTCTTGAGCTTACTGGCCTTCAGACTGCCACTTACACATTGGCTTTCCTGAATCTCCAGTTTGCTGACTGCATATCTTGGGACTTGTCAGCCTCCATAATTGCATGAGCCAATTCCTTATAATAAATATATTCATATATAAGTGTCTTGTTGGTTCCATTCCTCTTAAGAACCCTGACTAATATACTTATCTTCCAGTGGTCTTTATTAAGCAATGTGTGGGAATGGAAACATGTTGGGGAATTTTTTCGTTGTCAGAATGACTTGGGAGAGGAGGCACTACTCGCATTTAGTGAATGAGGGCGAGAGATGCTAAATACCACCTAATACCCATGCTTGACTCACCCTAAATACCAAGAGCACTCCTTTAAGGAAGTCTGGACTGATGCCCTGCCAATCTCTCTTAAGTTCATCCCCCTTTGGTGAGGCTCGCTCCACCAAAGCCACATGAGCAACACTGGCCTCCTTTCCTGTTTCTCAAACACAGCAAACTAATTGCTACATAGGAATTTCATGCTCCCCATCTTCTCTGCCCAGAGCAGTCCTCACCCCCACCCCCAAATGGTTGTGTCATTGGTTCTTCATGTCCCATGTCACCCCTGAAAGAGGCCTTTCCTGATAACCTGATTGATCCACGGTGGTCCCTCCACCCATGACACTAATCCTCTATTCTCTCTCCTGAGAGCACTCCATTCCTTATGAAATGATCACACACATTTGCTTGTTTGCTTTGCTATTGTTCATTCATTCCCATGAGGACACGAACTTCATGTCATTCACCCTTGTATTCCAAGAACATGGTAGGAACTAAATATTTATTAAACCCTAGATTGGGAACTTGTAATAAGACAGACACCCTGCTGGGCACTGAAAGATACAGAGTAGAATAAGCTCTCCTCCACTATGGGGGAGGGGGCAGCTCAGGAATTCCTTTGGCAAAAGCAGTCATGACCCCTAGCATTCCTGGATGAAAGCCCCAGACACCTACATGTTCACCAAGGTCTTTGTATAACCAGGCTTGCCTCCATCCTCCAGAGCACCTCGTCACCTCTAGGCTGCTTCACCACAAACTCAGCCCTCTTCCTCCTCCAGCCCTCACCAACTCCCTCCCCCAGGGCACTTCAGACCAATTGTCTCCACAAGTCTGATTCAACGTGTGCTGAGGACCCACCAGGACTCTGCAGCCAGTCTCTTGCTGGGTTTTTCCTAAGTTGCCCTCCTCACATCTGTCGGCCCAGAGTTGTCTTGAGTCTGTCCTGCCTCTCTAAACACTTCATCAAGTGCCACCTGTAAACACAGGAAGCAGCCATGGAACATGGGCACATTTCCCAAAGCTCTTACTCTATGTAGGTCTAATTTCTTATGGTTCTCCAATTCAGGTTTCCAGAATCCCAGCTTGCCTTGTATACACAAGCCCACTTAAATTCAGAATGACAGACACATCCTTCCCAGGATTTGGTCTCAAGAACATTTGAATAGTGACTGGCTTTTTTTTTAATTTTTTTTAATATTTACTCATTTTTGAGAGACAGAGATAGAGAGATTGGGGGAGGGACAGAGAGAGAGGGAGACACAGAATCGGAAGCAGGCTCCGGGCTCTGAGCTGTCAACACAGAGCCTGATGCAGGGCTTGAACTCACAAACCGTGAAATCACGACCTGAGCCGAAGTCGGATGCTTAACCAACTGAGCCACCCAGGTGTCCCAAATAGTGACTGGCTTTTAACTTGGTCCCAAGTATCTCCTCACTGGCCCCATGGCCCTTCAGGTTAGCAAAGTCTCGGAAGCTCATTGATGAATCTCTTACCTGATGACACATGGGGAAACCCAGGGCTAGGGCTGTCTCTGCAGAGAACAGTGGCCTTACTCAAGACAACAAATGGTGTAAGAAGAGGCCTCAGGCATGCCAGTGACCTGGCCAAACTTGCTCCACAGGTAAACACCCCCTTGCTGTGACTTGAGGTATCTGCTCCCTGCCTCTAATTCCCTCACTGTCTCTAGAAGTTTTTTGTTAAAAATGTAAATGTTATTATTAATATGCAAACTGGAAGAAGTAAAACATCAATATTACCACACTATCATTTTTATCATACCAACAGATCACTCAAGGAGAAGGGAACCAGAATAGGGTATAGAGAAAAGCAAGGGAAAGCAAGTGCTGCAGACAAAAATTTTTGTTTCAGGATTTTGCCTCAGGTCACACCTTCGAGATATTCTCTCTGGAAGGGAATACCCCAGGCAGATCACCAGATGTCATCCAGCTCACTTGGCGGTCTGCCTCAGCAGTACCCTGTTCCCTGAGTGGGAGCAGTCACTGCCATCCCTCCCTGCCCTTTAGGGATGCTGATCTGATCTCTGAACTACACTAGAGTGTGAACAATGATCTTTGTTACCTTAGATAAGCCGATATAACATGGAAATTATTCAAAGAGAATTCTTGAAATGTAAGAGGAGAAAACACAAAATGAGAAACTAGAAAATAAAGGCAACTTTTTTCTTCCAACACAAGGTATCTTTTTCTACAGGTGGGAATAACCTTGCTTACTGATAGAATGTCCAATTCCCCTCAGGATTTGAGATTCCTGTTCATTAAAAATAGTATTAAATCAGGGCACCTGGGTGGCTCAGTCAGTTAAGCATCCAACTTAGGCTCAGGTCATGGTCTCACAGTTTGTGAGTTCAAGCCCCGCGTTGGGATTTGTGCAGAATGTGGAGCCTGGAGCCTGCTTCGAGTTTTGTGTCTCCCTCTCTTTCTGTCCCTCCCCCACACCTGCTCACACACTCTCTCTCTCTCAAAAATAAATAAACATTAAAAAAAGAATTAAAAAATATAAATACATAAAAATACTATGTCCTATTTCTCTTCAAATTGAGTTTTATTATAACTTATTTGCACAACAGCAGGATACATTCTAATAAATAATATAAACTGTAATATAGACTGGAGGCAAATATTCTACTATCAGGCATTTTCCTTTGATCTATAAATCATATCTAATGTATTTATTGAAACTACCTGGCAGCTGGGAACAGAGGCCTCACCTGGACCTCAAACCCGAAGTAGCTGCTGGTTGAGTCTTTCTGGGGCAGGGCTCACCTGGGTGTCTAGTCCAAGCAGGGCTGTCTTCCTTCCCTCAGCCCAGGCTCCCATGGCCACGCCCTGGTCTCTGCTCCCAACCTGAGGGAGGAATTACTCCCTCTGACCCACAATGCATTTCAGTTCCTGAAATTGAACCGTGAGGACTCTTCCTTTGTCCTTCTGCTGGAAGAGTCTGTGGCTCTCAGCCCTGGAAGCCTCTTCTCACCTCGGCCTTATCTCTGTCACTAACCAACAGTTGTCAAGGTTCAATGAGATTTATATTTGGGACTAGGCTCTCTACTTCTGTGCCATCCAATAGAACTTTCTGTTATGATGGAGATGTTCAATATGGTAGCCACTTGCCAGCCACATATGATCTTTGAGTCTTAAAATGTAGCTAGTGTAACTGAGGAACTGAGTTTTTAATTCTATTTAATGGCAATTTAAATTTAAAGAGCCAGATGTGACTAGTGGCTACCATGTTAGTGCGACTCTAGTCCACATGGCCCACGAACACTACTATCATGCTGGCATTGCCTGGCTCATGTCAACTGCCTGCCCAACATTCCCTTTAAGTTACAAGAACACGTACAGTGGATCTTACATTCAAACCCTTATTTAGTCTAAGCGATGTCTTATTTTCATCATAGTTGCAAAGCAGATGTACATCTTTAACTTTCAGTTATACCTTTAACCCACTGAATGATCTGTTTCTTTTCAGTTTAGGCTACTTCCTGCCACTTCTCCAGTAACTTCTTTCTCATGGGTGCCTGAGAGGCTAAGGAAAACCCCCTGACTGGAAAGGAGAAAAAACCTTAATATCAAGAGGAAAGAGTTTAGATGTGATGACTTAAGAAATGAAAAATCATTGAAAATTTCATAGCCAAAAGTGACAAAGATAGCAGGCATTTGAAGAAAACCTGAGAGATTGGAAGTCTACACGAGCAGGATTGGCATCTTCCTAACTAGCTGTGAACAAGTGACTGGACATTTCTGAGCTTCAATTTCTTTGTCTGTAGAATGGGAATAATACTCACTTGTATTAATCCAGTTTCTCCAGAGAAACTGAGCCAATAGGATGTGTATACCAAAAGACGAAGAGATCTAGTTTAAAAAAATCAGTTCATGTGATCTTAAATCTGCAGGGTGGGCTGACAGGCTGGAGACCCAAGGAAGAGTCAATGTCACAGCTCAAGTCCAAAATCTGTCTGCT
Source organism: Panthera leo (assembly GCF_018350215.1). Lineage (NCBI taxonomy): Eukaryota > Metazoa > Chordata > Mammalia > Carnivora > Felidae > Panthera > Panthera leo. Next base: position 30,570,499 of record NC_056688.1, read on the forward strand.
GGCAGAGTTCCTTTTGCTCAAGAAGGTCTGGCTTTTGTTCCATTCAGGCCTTCAACTGATTGGATGAAGCCCTCCCAGAGCTTTGAGAGCAAACTGCTTTACTAAATGTTCATTTATTTAAATGTTGTTTTCATCCAGGGATGCCTGGGTGGCTCAGTCAGTTAACATCTGACCCTTGATTTTGGCTCAGGTCATGATCTCATGGTTTGTGAGTTCAATCCCCATGTCAGGCTCCTCACTGACAACATGGAGCCTGCTTGGGATTCTCTCTCTCTCTCTCCCTCTCTCTCTCTCTCTGCCCCTCCCCCACTTGCTTTCTCTCTCTCTCTCTCTCTCTCTCTCTCTCTCTCACACACACACACAAAATTAATAAACTTTTACAAAAATAAATGTTGATTTTATCCAAAAGTCACACTCACACAACATACAGAATGATGTCTGACCACATATCTAGATACCATGACTCAGCCAAAATCAACGTAAAATAAAACTAACCAATATGCTGCCCTGTAACAAGGGTCATATTCACTTACATATTGACAGAATATATATGAAAGTGTTTTGAAACTCTCAAGTGCTGTAAGAATGCAGTCATAATGAAAACAATGCCTGTGGTCCAGAGGTGATAAAAAGAACTGAGCTGAGTGAACCTAGAATCCAAGTGGGTAAGGCAAGGCAGGACAGTGCAGTAATGGCTCAGAAGATGTGGCCTGGTGGCCATGGATGAGTGTGGAATGAGGAAGCAGTGGGTATGAGTGCTGTTTTAAAGAAGGAGGCCCTGAACTTGATAAGGAATCAGACATGGCAAGAGAGAGAGAGAGAGAGAGAAAAGGGGCACTGCTTCCTTAAATGTGACAAAGTACCACTGGCAGAGGCAGGAATGCTGTACCACAGGGGAGGGGAGCAGTAGGAATGTGAGTGACGATTTCAGTTCTGAACATGTGGAGTTTAAAGTGGCAGCAAGTTATTTCAAAGAACTTTTTCATAAACAGTGGAAGATTCCAGTTTTAAGTAGTGTGGAGGGTCTGAGATTTTATTCCAATTGCAAGTTAACAAGGTAGCCTGCAACAGCCTAATGGATGCTGGCAGAAGATATGAGACCACTGGGTCAGAGACAAAGGACTCACAGCAATGACAATAGCCACAATGTCAGAGCTTATGCCAGTTCCCCAAGCTCTACTCCCACAGAACACCATGAAAAATGGCCAGGCAATGCCTGTACCACTGGGATGGGTGCATTCCAGGAGCGGAGCTCTCAGTTCAGAAAACTCAGATTCTTTATAGTGAGCTGTAAGCCTGCTGCCCTTTGTCCTAGGGGAGGACTAAGACGTACTGGACAGTAATCAAGCCTACTCTTTACTCTGAAGGGAGACCGGATCTCAATCTCCCAAATCCATTTGCTCAACAAACAACCTTAGAAAGATCATCTGGAAAAGGAGAGTCAGTACCTGTGTCCACAAGATGTGCAGGAGCATGAGACCCATGGAGAACTGGTTCCCAATATCAGTATGGATCTTAAGGAAGAGAAACAAACAACTGGGGGTTTGGATTTGGGAATCATCACCAGAAGTCCAAACCAAGCGAATGGATTCATATTCCTCAGTCTTTATCAGGCAGAATCCTGGTGGAAAAAACGAATTCACCCCTGCTGATTCACAAGTAGAGATTGTAATGGCCAGGTGACTTACAGAGGCAAGTGCAGGGTGAAGGGAGGGTAGGAATATGCACAAAGCAAGCACTAGCCCTTGATGATTTGCAAGGGTCTCAGGTCTGATGTGGATGTGGTGCTTTACAGTACCAAAGCAATTTCACCCCATCCTCCTACTTAACCCCCACAACAGATTGGGGTATCTGGGGCTCAGAAATGTTAGACAACTTGCCCAAGGTCACAGAGTTGGGTCTTGGGTAGTTCTATCTCTTTCTACCATGCCACACAGCTGTCCCCAGATGGGGGGACATGGTGACATACCTTGTGAAACATCTACAATTTAAGCATATATCTCCTGACAGTGCCTACTCTATGGTAATTGCTCCCAACAGCAGTGGAGCACATAGCAGCTGGAATGATCCCTTTAAATGTACATCAGATGATACCCCTGCAATGACTCACCACCCCCAGTGAATAAAAGGAAAAGTCCTTACTTTTGTCGATAAGGCCTTCCACAATCCATCCCCAGCAAGATGATCTCTCAGCCCTAACTTTTTCATTCTCCCCTTCCCTCAGAATATTCCAGCCAAACTAGGCCCTTGTTCTTCCACAAACATGTCAATCATGGGCATCATCTCAGGGCCTCTACACTTGCTTTTCCTTCACCTGGAATTCTCTTCCCTCAGGTTCCATATGGCTTGCTTCCTCACTTTATTCAGGTGTCCACTAAAAAAAAAAAAAAATTTCAGGAGGCCTCTAAACACTGCAAATGTAGTCTCTCTTTCTCTCTCTTTCTCGATGTCTCCCTCTCTCACTCTCTCTCACACATACACACACCTCACCATCTCTCATCCCTCTCACCTTGCCTTTCCCCTCTTCATTTCCCTGATCACTACTTGGCAGTTTATTTACCTGCTTACTGTCTGAGCTTTTCACTAGCAAATAAGCTTCATGAAGGTAGAAACTTTTTTTTTTCTTTTCCACTCTATCTACAGTACCTGGGGCAGCACAGGGAACATATTAGGGACACAAAAAAATCATTGCTGAATGAAGACTGAATGAACACATGTATTTGTGAAGAGGATGGGGAGAGATAAGAGGGTGCAGGGGTTCCAAACTGGATGGTTCAGCCCATCTCTTTCTGCTCCTTCCTCCTCTCTTCCTGATGCAGACTGCAGCTGTGATCTTCCAAAGGTTGACTCAAGTGCCTCCTTGTGGAGCTTGGGTCTGCTAAATATTGCAAAGCCCTCCTGGGCAGAACAGATGCTGGATGTCAGGAGAAGGTTTGTCTTCAGGAACAAAAGCAGGAAATGCTCTCACCACTCTGAGCCTCCAGATGTTGGGGTCCCTGACACAGCAGGAGGGAGCGTTGGCTAGAAGTCTTTCCCTTTAATGGAGAGAGTGATGCTCATCTCATCCCATTCCCTTGTTCCTTATGGGACTTTCTTCAGGGTAGATAACTGCCCCTTGTTCCCCACAGTACCTTCTCCCAGTTTGCCTTCCTTATTATCCCACAGAAGTACGAGGTTCTGGTGAGAAGGGCGAGGAGGAGGATTTTACTTATTTTTCTCCCCATCCAAAGGAGAGTGGTTTGCTAGTTGAAATGATTTTTTTTTTAAGGCAGGGGCAGGGTGTCTGGGTGACTCAGTCGGTTGAGCATCTGACTTTGGCTCAGGTCATGATCTCATGGTTCATGAGTTCAAGCCCTGCATCATACTCTCTGCTGCCAGCCTAGAGCCTGCTTCAGACCCTCTGTCCCCCTCTCTGCCCCTGCCCTGCCTGTGTGCTCCTCTCTCTCCCTCTCTCACTCTCTCTCTCTCTCTCAAAATAAATAAACATTAAGAAGAAAAAAGACAGGGGCTTCACGAGCAATATTTCCAAATACAAAGTGCCTGACACATAGGAGCCTACTACATATGTTGTAACAAAAGAATAATGCAATATTGCCAACCTACATGAGTTCAGGGTGGGGTGTACAAGAAGGCCACTACCATTAGTACCTTGAGGAGGCTCACATGAAAATGAAGCCAAAAGGTCTATTTTTCATGCTGACACCACAGTTTTGTTTTACAAAGCTGGCCTTTGATGTGGCATCAGGTCATCTCCCTCTTTCTGGCCATCTGCAAGCACACTTGATATAGTCCTTTACATGGGGAACCTTAAACAAGGAAAGAGGTAAGGCTGCCCTCAGAACTCTGAGAGGTATAATTACAGATTTTCCAGATCATTCACCACTGACACGGTGATCTCTAAACACCAGAGGGAAGACTCTCTTCCAAAGTAGGGAAGCCACCGCAGTGCCAGCTACGGGGCCACAGGTCAGGGCTTCCATGGTGGCAAAATTGCAGCCAGCAGTCATGAGAGCCCAAAGTGGACTCCAGCCATGTGGATGGGAGCTGGGCAAGGCATGCATTCAGGCCTCTCTGGACAGAGCAGAGGCAGGCTGCAGCCCACCTCTAGGCTCCTGCCACAGTGGACACCTTGCCAGGGCACTAAAGGCTACAGAGAGGCCCATAGTAAAGCTGAGGGGCCCCCTTCTGGGAACTAGAAGGCCTGTTTCTGGATTCAGCTCTGCCGCTAAGTTACTGTGTGCTTTGAGCAAACCATTTTACCTGTTGGAAGCTCATGTTTGCAAGGCCAGTGATGCACCCCTCAGACTTGAGAGGATTCCATGGCCCCCCACACAGTGCCCACCTCCAGCCCTGCTGGGAATGACCTGCATTTCCCACCCCCTCAGTCCTCTGCTTGCCCAGCCCTGCTCAGTGTGAGCTGGTGGAGGACACTCCTGCCTCCTTGGCCAGGACAGGGATGAATGTCCATACCCCAGCTCTGTCTCTGCATCTCCAGCTGTGACACATGACCTGATACAAACGAGAGGCAGGGGGCAGAAGAGGAGCCCAGGAAGCAGCCCCTACTGCTGGGCCTTGAACCAGAGGGACAGGGAGCAAGCAAGTCCGTGGAGCAGAAGGCAGGATGAAGAAAAAGCCAGGAATTCTCTGGATTTTTTCCTTCAGGTATGGATATTTGTTTGTTTGCTTGCTGAGAGGAAGCTGTGCTTGGGGCCAGATCACAGTAGGGGTTAAGACGGCCACAGGGACACTGATGCTGAGGTCCCCTAATTCCCACCATTGTACTTCATTTCTCCTCTTGGATTTAATAAAGGGATCTAATATACCTACAAGAAAAGGCTTTGAGACAAAGCTGGTCTACTGGCTCGAGGTCTGTGGTAGGCATCATTAGAATCCTTCTGGGGTGACTAACTAATGTGGTTTGTCAGGTACTGAGGAGTTCCCAAGACACCACCGTATCCTTCCCCGCTCCTAGCAAGCACGGTCTCAATAACAGGACAGGTGACCTTATTATTCTAAACCTGCCTTCTCTCTCAAATCTCCCCACTTTCCACAAAACCCTCCAGCCCCTATATCTCCCTCCACTTTTGCACTGACAGCATCTCCTCCAGCCCAGGAAAGAAAGAATTAGGGACGTTCTGTGTCCATCTGAGTCCATGTTCAGGGTAGGACTAGTCTTTCTAGAAGCTGACCTGGGATAAGGAATGAAGGCAGAATCCAGAGGTGAGTGAGAAACCAGAAGAAGGCCCAGAGCCATTCTATTAATGAAATACCACCCACATTTTTGAAAACCGGGCCCAGTCCCCCAAGATCTCCCCCTTGGGACTCTGCATGTTCCTAGTTCCTTGCTATACTTGAGAAGCAGTGACATCCTGCTGACAACTTTGACAGAAGCACATCTAATTTAGACACAGCAGAAAAGCAGTCACTGTCTCCCTGGGCCCACAGGGGATGGACCTTCGGCCCCAGGGGAGTGTCCCTTGTCCCCTCCCCTAGGGACAGGGTCAGGCCTCCACTGCTTGGACAGAACCTTATCTTTGAGGAATCATGATATTTCTGAATTTTAAGAGCATTTTAAACCTTTATAAATGATATTGTCCATACAACATCTTTTTTTAAAAGAAATTTTCTTTATTTTTCCATCTTTATTGAGATATAATTGACATATAACACCATGCAAGTCAAACCATCACATCGTATACCTTAAATATGTGTCATCTCTTGATCTTCACACAACCCTGGGAGTTCCTGGAGTCTGGGTGATTCACTCAAGGTCACACAGCAGAGCTGCGCTGAGGTCCAAATTCTGTCTGTTTGCTCTTTTCTGTGGCCTGTTTTGCTTCACTCGTGGACAACGCTGTCAAACAAGGCCTGCCAGACTCTGGGGTGGCCCAGGCAGATGAGGAAAGTGTCAAAGCCATATCCTGATGAACACCAAGCCACAGGCACCAATGACCTGAGACATGGCCCAGATGTCACCACCTCCAGGGGCTCCACTTTAGCTGTCTCAGCCTGGCCTGAAGCCAGAGGAAACACCTTTCAGGACAGACTGTACCTGCAGAGCTGTCCACAAGAGCTCAGCGGGTCCCTAAATACCAGTGCTCTTTCCAATAGACACCAAAATATAACAGAGCTCTTTTAAAGCGGCATTTTCTATAGTTTTTCCAAGTTAAAGAAGCATTCAGCAACCTTATATTTTCTGGGTGATTTCCTGCCAAATGAGAGGGGAAGAAAGGCCATACTTACACACCAATGTTGAAGATGTCTGGACATAAGATGTTTCCTACATAGTCCTTCTTCTAAGACATTAGCATTAATAAGAGACCAACAATAGGGAGACAAATACAAAAGGGTCCGGTCTCTCCAATCTTTTCTTGGAAACTTCTTTGAATCATTGTGTCAGGACAATTCTTATTCCAAATGGGAATTGCAATCTTTGATGACAAACTGGAGAGTATTGTCCATGGGCCTTAATTCACACATGCTAAACACTTACAGTGAAGCTGTGGGCACTCAGCTTCTCTGTGCCTCAGCTTTCTTCATCTGTGAAGCAGGAACCTTCATAATGCCCATATGTGGCAGTACAGACTTGTAGAGATGGGTTAAGTGAAAACAAATCAATAGGAAGTGTCCTATAAATCTTGGCTACTCTCATTCCTATGCACAGAGAGCACAGAAGGAGGTACTCATAGGGACTTACATGGTTGTCTAATCCTTACAAGGTTGTCTAATCCTTTTTAAAGGATACCTTGAAATGTACCATATAAATCCATGTTTTACAGATGAGGAAATAGAGTCTTGGGTCGCAGGGAGATTGGGGGTGAAGGTGGTGCTAGGAAGCAAAAGATGGAGGTCACTTTTAAAAACACAAATCCTGCTTGAAGCCTTCCCGGGCTTCCTAGTGCACTGAGACTGAAGTCCCAACACCTGGCGTGGCCCACAAGGCCCTGCTCCAAGCCCACCTGCATACCTGCCTTCCCTGCCTCTTCAGGGCCCCCCTCTTGTGTTCTGAATCTTGTCTTTTTCAGAGTCTTCATACATCTTGTTCCTTCCTTCCCAAGCACCTGTCACCTTGCTACCCCTGGTGGCACCTTCTCAGGGGCCACCTGCCCATAGAGTGACCATTGTGAACAAGGAAAAGGCATCCACACTGGGCGGTGCTGGCCATGCAGGCACTCGGCCTGGAGGACATATGCAGGCAGGACCTGACTGCTACTCCCACTCACAATCGCCACACAATTCAGAGTGACTCCCAAGCTCAAATATCCCTCAGAGAGGCTCCCTGACACATAACACTTGCAAGTCATGATTGTGTATTTATATGTGTTTATTTGTCCATATTTGCATCTCATTCTAGACTCAACGAGAGCAGGAACTGCACCTGATCTATTACTGTCCCTGGCACATACTAGGTACTAAATAAATAAGAATTGAATGAACAAATGAATGAATGAAACAACAACAGATGCCTGCATGAACTAGGTCATCTATCTGGATTTTGAGAGCATCCTTGATTAGGGTAAAAGAATATCTTTGGTGAGACCTACAAAGGGACCTTAACCTGAAGATCTGGACCCACTTATAGTGCTCAGTATCATATTCTCAATTCCAAAATAGTGACTGCCATCACAATATGAAGGCAAGGACTTGCTCTTCTTGCTTACAATTATTTCCCCAGTAATGACATTTAGATGGTCAGTCTTAATATAGTTTTTGTTAAATGAATAAATGCTTCTAGCAGGTGTGGTTTCAAAGCAGTTACATTTCTGTGTTTAAGCCAGAATCCTATTTCATTGATCAAATGTAAACAGGAAAATCATATTCTTTGGAAATTGTAAGGAAGATCCCTGGAAATTATGGGTCTGAGCTTTCAAACATCACGATGTTGAATGGGTAGATGTTGCTGCCATAGTCTCATTATAAGTAACTAATGCAATGCACACAGTAAATACTAATAATCTCCATCCAAATCCAGTCTCTGCCATTTTCCATCATACGTCCTCTAAGCCTCAGTTTACTCATCTGTAAATATAGGGGAGTAAGAATGCCTACCACCTAAGGGAGTTGTGAGATATTACCTGGCACACAGAAAGCAACTATTATTATAATTGCTTAAACAGAAGGCATCATTTCAGAACTAAGCTGTTTAAAGCTCTGAGAATATACTGTCAGAAAATGTCCCTGACATCATTAGAAATACAGAAAAAGTGAGGAAATTCCTTGAAATGTACTATCCTAATAAGAGTATTCCCTCCAAATTCCACTTCTGCCACAATCAACTATCCAGTTTGAGGTGTATTCTGATAGAAATTATAAAAAAAAAATTGGCAACAAGAATGTATATTGCAAAACAAAATGTGTTGCTTTTAAAGTGATTTTGGAGCTTCAGTAATTAGTCTAGCAAGTTCCAAAGATACATTCTGTAGTCATCATTCAGTATTTGTTTCATTTGGTAATCTGCCTTTCTAAAAAAATAAAATAAAATAAAAATAAAAATAAACTGGGGTAAAAACATCTGTTATGAAGCTGTTTGGGACCAAAGGACCCCCCCCCAGGCTTTGTTGAGCTCCATATTACAAGGAACCCCCCTTGGATCCCACATTCTTTCTTCCTGCCAGGCTGCTCCTGGGTCACTTCTCAGCTCTGGTGGCTGCTGAAACAAGACAGATGCTGCTATACAAAATAACTCAAGAACATACCAGAGCCTGTTGCTTCCAGCACTTGGAAAATTTGACATTCAAATATGCAAATATTTTATGGCACGAAGAGAAAAAAAAGAGAAAGAAGGAGCTGGAAAGTCACATTTGAAACGAAACATACTAGAGATGTAAGCAAACTGGAATTTACACTTCTCGATTATAATTAAACTGGTGCTATCATCAGAGAAGAGCGCGGAATTTGCCTTGATCCACTGCAAGGGTCTCTTTTACTGCTGAAGCCACCAGATATACCACCCAGTCTTCAGCACTGACCGGTGATGGCATGGCTGTAGTTGAAGCCCCAGGATGTGAACCTCCCTCTCTGCCTGACTGAAAGCATCCGTTGGCACAAAGGGCAGCTGGGAAATCAGAACACAGTCTTCACCCCATTTTCAATAGTGCAATATTTATGTTTATTTAAGAAATGGGATGCCTTTAAATATGTGGATTAAAATTCTGTCTGATATTCATCAGAGTGATCCTAGACTTTGAGTTGGTTTTCCAGGAGCAAAGTCAGTCTCACTGCCTCAAATGGTGAAATGAAAAGAAAAACAAACCAGAAGTCCAAAATCAATTTGGGTCACACCATTAATAGCAGAGCTATTTTGATCAGTCGCTTAACCTCTTGGAGTTTTTATGTCCTCACGCATGTTAGTGGAGTTAGTCTACATGATTTCGAAGTCACCTTCTAGATCCTAGATTCTGTGAAAAACTGCCATCAAAAGATATGAATCAGACAGACCCAAATTTGAATAATGTTTTCATTATTTACCTGTTTGGTGGACTTGGGCATGTTACTTAATATCACAAGACCCTGATTCTCATCCATAACACAGGGATAATAATAGCTTCTGTCTCACAAGGTTGCTGCAAAGTTTAAATGCAATTATGGTAAGTGAAGCTTTTGCAGTGAGGTAAAACTGGTTTTACTTCCTCTTTTTTAAAAAAAAAAATCTATTTATTGGGCACCTGGGTGGCTCAGTTGGCTGAGCGCCCAAATTGGGTTCTGGTTGTGATCTTGAGGTTCACTGAGTTTGAGCCCTACATTGGACTCACTGCTGTCATCATGGAGCCCACTTCGGATCCTGTGTCCCCCTCTCTCTCTCTGTGCCTCTCTCTCTCTCTCAAAAATAAAATAAAAACATTTAAAAAATTATTTATTTAAATTCAAGTTAGTTAACATGCAGTGTAGTATTGGTTTTGGGAGTAGAACCCAGCCATTCATCACTTTCATAAAACACCCACTGCTCATCCCCACAAGTGCCCTCCTTAATGCCCATCACCCATTTGGCCCATCCCTTACTTCCTCTTTCTTATAATTTCTTTTGTGATGCAAGCTACAGAGTAGAGCTGGACGATAGGAGTGTGGCTGGGATGCCTGCAGCATTAACCTCATGAATACTAAAATAACTTTTGAAGGTCTGGATACATGGGACTAGTTGCTTAAATGAAAGACCACCCATGGCACTTTTTCATCTGTAATTGTCCATCCTCTAATGCCAATTGCACTCCTGATGTCCTATCACCCTCAAGTGGTGTGTTAGTTAGTGACAGTGGTTGTTGTTGTTTTTTATTTTTTAGTTTATTTATTTATTTTGAGAGAGAGAGAGAGAGAGCAGGAACATGGGAGGGGCAGAGAGAGAGTGCAGGAGAGAGAATCCCAAGTAGGCTCCACCGTCACCACACAATGCATGGCTCAATGCCAGGCTCAAACCCACAAACCATGAGATCTTGACCTGAGCCAAGATCAAGAGTCGGACACTTAACCAACTAACTAAGCCACCCAGGTGTCCCGACAGTGGTTATTTTTAATACCAATCTAGCAATAAAGTGTGAACTTTACTACCTGACTTCCCCTCCCTTATAAATCACAAAAAGATACACAAAAATTAGTTTTATGGTGCTTTGACTTTATCAGTAACACTATTCTCCCTTATTTGACATAGAACCTTGACAGTCATTGATTTCATTAATTCAGCTGATTCCACTGGCATTTGCTCCATATTTTTTACTACTGAGACATACTATTTACCAGGCACTATGCTAAGTATGCAAAATAAATGAGAGGAACATTTCTTCAGTTTGGTAAGATAAAGGAATTCTGATTTATCAACAGGCTTGGCTACATTAAAAGACATTATTGGCAAGGACACAATGAAAGAAACCGATTCTTAGAGAAACACATTGTATTAGTTATCTACTGCTGTTTAACAAATTACTCTGAAACTTAGTGACTTAAAACAATAAATGCTTCATGCAGTTTCTAGAATCCGGGAGGAATCCAAAAGCAGCTTTGTTGGGTGGTGTTGGCTCAGGGAGTCTCATGAGACTGCAGTCAGGTGTCAGCCTGGGCTGCTGTCACCTGAAGGCCTCCTGGGGCCAGGGGATCCACTTCCAGAGTAGCTTCCTTACATGGATGGAAAGTTAGTCTGATTTCTGGCAGGTGCTCATCCCCTGGTGGACCTATCCATAGGGCTGCTTGGTATCCTCATGACCTGGGAGCTGCTTCCCCCAGGAAAGAGCAGTCCAAGAAAGAGCAAGGTGCAAGCCACAGTGCCTTTTTCGGCCTCATCTTGGAAGTCACGCTCTCACATCTGCAGTTTCCTTCTGGTCTCAGGTCAAGCCAATTCAGTAGGGGAGGGCTTTGAAGGGTGTGAATACCCGCCTTATTGGAGGTTGGCCATCACATGGATTAGACAGAAAGAGATTTCTGAGTTTAGGCCATGGAGGGGACACTGGGGCAGCAATTCTAATCAAAGAGTAAAAGAGGAAGGAACAAGGTCATCCACTGGGATAAAGGTCAGAGAAGAAACTGTTCAATACATTTAACCTCTTAGGAAGGTAGAGTGGGTCTCCCACCAGAGGCGAAGCACCCACCACAGGGAGTGAAGGCAGGAAGATTGTAAAGGGGTCAGAGGCAGCGGGTCCCAGGAGGGCTGATGCTGCCCATCTGGGGGTCCACTACACAGAAAAAGGAGGCTTTGGGGGGCCAGGGCATGGGCAGTGTGATCACCTCCAAGGCAGCATCCTGCTGCAACATTCTGGGACACAAAGGGAGTCAAGAGGGTCTGGGGATAGCCATGGGCCATTGCCCTGGACTCAGCCTGTGGTTTTCTTTTCATCAAAAGAAACAGTTCAACTCTTGCATTTAGCCCACACACAGGCTGGAATTCCAGTCTCCCTTCCCTTGTTCCACATTCCAAGCCACATTCCTTTTCCTCCCATGAGGCCAGGACAATCCCAAGAAAGAAGCATTTATAAAGACCTTTCATTAGGAAGTTTTACCTGGACATAAACCTCCATACAGCCCATCAGCTAAGACCCTGAAAACCAGTTCTAACTAGGATTTTTTCCCTTTCATAATTTATTCAGTCAGTACTGTAATTGAGAAATTATAATAAATTATGTTTAAAAGTGTTATCCTATAAGGCCCCATTCCAACACTCCCTGTTCCCCATTTCCCACTAAGCAGATAAATGTGGCTCTGTTTTCTTGCCCTGGGCATATCCTTGAGGGAGTGCCTCCTGGCCTCTAGGCCCAAGTCTACCCAAGCTGTTTGCTAGTGCTAAGTATTTCCCTATAACCTCTGCCCTAGAGTGAAGTCCCAAGAGCAGAGATGATTGTGTATCTGCCACTTTTTGAGATGCTGATGAGTAACCAAGCCTTTACCAAGGAAGCCTCTCTCCCTTCCCTGTCTTGAACTAAAGGTCTCAAATGTAAGGAAGATGAGGTAGGGGAGGAAAAACTCCCCACCGTTATGTTACTCTCCTTCAGGGGGCTGACATAGCAGAGGACTGGTGTTATTCCTTTGGGGACCCCAGCTCTGTGGGGAAGTGAGTCTAATATCAGAGATTGATGTGTTTTGCTGATGCTGCTTACTTCAGTGAATAATAAAATCAGGGTCAATCTGCTCAGAACCACCTGGCTTCATCCCTCAAGGGACAATATGGTGCAGGGACATGCTGACTGTGAGATGGAAGGGCAGCTGGGACCTTGTCACCCACAAAAATTATGTCATCTGATAAGAGAAGATCTGGCCTCAGATCTTCTTGGGGGAAGAGCTTCTTTCCTGACTTCCACACCCTTCAGGGCCCCAGGTAGGTGTCAGGATCTCTGCCAGAATGGGGCAAACCAGACTAAATGAAACACATTATGCAAACAGAAGACGGCCAAAGGGTGAATCTAGATGCAAAAACTAAGGGTAGAGATAACAGTATTTCCCTAAGCCCTTTTGCTTCAGCAAAAAGATGGTTCACCTTCTGCTTCCATCCAGGAGCTCCATAGTTACCTGAAGAAGCCACCAAAGGCCTTGCCAACTCCTATACCTCTGTCCCACTGCCCCACAGTGATGGTAGGCTCATGTAGAGCATCTTGGCCTCTGAGTTCTTCCCTTTCCATGTAAACCCTACACCTAAGAGATTCAGTCACTTTACTTTTCCTGAGAGCTGAGAGCTGTAAAACGGTGATAAGCTTTGCTCATGTTTTTTTGCATGGATTATATCATACATGGTTTCAAATCTTACCTTGATTTGGAAAAGTCATATCTCCAAACGCATTATTTGTTTCTCCTAGCACAATTCCCCAAAAGAGGAGAATCTGCATATTTTCCCCTTCAAGGAGAAAAGTCCTTAATCTGAATCCCTAATCTAAGTGCCTAATCCCTTACCTAATGGCCTGGCAAAGGCATCCCTACCTTGACAAAGGGCTTGAATATATATATATAGACGTGTATATATATATATATATATACGTCTATATATATACGTCTATATATATATATATATATAATAAGAAATTTTGTATAAGAAAACATATCTAAAAATATTTTTTTATTTTTTTATTTTTTTTAACTTTTTTTTTTTAATTTATTTTTGAGACAGAGAGAGACAGAGCATGAATGGGGGAGGGTCAGAGAGAGGGAGACACAGAATCTGAAACAGGTTCCGGGCTGTCAGCACAGGGGCCCGATGCGGGGCTCGAACTCACGGACCGCGAGATAGTGACCTGAGCCGAAGTCGGCGCTCAACCTACTGAGCCACCCAGGCGCCCCTCTAAAAATATTTTTAAATGCAGACACCTCAAAAGTAAAATGGACAAGAAACCTGAACAGGCAATTCATAGAAAAGAATATCCAAATGGCCATTATATGTGAAAATATCTCAGCTTAAATAGTGATCAAGGAAATTCAAATTAAAACCACAAAGAGATATCACTACATACCCATGAGAGTAGTTTAAATTAAAAGGAGTGATAATATAAAATTTTCACCAGGATATAGAGCAACAGGAATTCTCATATGTTGCTGGCAATTGTTCAAATTGGTACAGCCACTATGGAAAACCACTTGGCAGTACCTACTAAAATTGAACATATGCATCCCCTCTGACTTAGCAGCCTTACTGCTAGATATAGACCCAACAGAAATGCATGCACACAACCTCCAAAAGACATGTATTGAAATGTCATAGCAGCAGCATAATTTTAATAAATTTAATAAATTTTAATAAAGCCTGAAAACAAGCCAAGGTCAATCACCAATGAAATGAATAAATTCTGTTATAGTCATATAATGGAATATTATTCACTGATGAAAATTAACAAACTATAGCTACACAAAACAACATAAATGAATCCCAGAAGCGATTATTAATAAAAGCAAGCAAAGATGGAAAAACATGCTGTTTGATTCCACTTATATAAAATTGATAAATGTGCAAAACTACCAGTTGTTTTCATAAGAGAAATGCTCATGATTCTCTCTAGGGCAGTGGAGAGGTGGTGATTGGGAGGAACTACTAGGGTACTGGCAGTATTCTGTTTTCGTGATTTGGGGTAGTCAATATTTGGTTTGTGATTTTTAGTTTTTGATAAGTCATTGGGCTGTACATGTTTTCCATATGTTGTTCTGTTTGTGTGTATACTTAGCAATAAAAACAGTGGACAAAAAAGTCACCCCTTCCAGCCCTACATGCCACTCATAGGATGTGGGTTAAGGACAGACATGAGTTCAGGTCCACATAGGATTAAGTCATGGCTCCTATCTTATCATCTATATGACTGTGGCAAGTTATTTAACTTCTGTAAGCCTCAGTCTCCTTTCCTATGTGATGGGATGATAATGATTAATAAATAGGGTTAATGAAATGGTTAAATGTCCAAGAATATATTAAGAACCCAGTACAGGGCTAGAACATGGCAGGTGTCCAACAAATGATAGGTGAGTGTGGCAGCTTCTATTGCTTCTTGCTATTGCTATTCACCTTGATCTATTCCACCAAAACTGTGAGCGAATGGAAAGTACTCTGAATTTGAAATTAGGTTGAGAGAGCCATTTGTCTTCTTTAAGATTCAGTTACCATATCTTTAAAATGTGATGAGTAATACCTGCCTCAGATAGCTCTTATGAAGATTAAGTGAGCTAACATACGAACATGTCTGGCATACAGTGAAACCCCAAAGTTCATTTCTTTAGCAGTTTTTGTTTTGTTTTGTTTTGTTTTTTAACATGGCACCATCCATTAGTGAGGCACTGTAGGAAGGAGCACTGCATGAAGAAAGACTGGCTGGGAACACTGAGTTGCTGCTCTGGTTTTCTATTGTTACATAACATTTAGATTATCCAAAACTCAATAGCTGAAAACACTTTCCTTGTATAAATTTCTTTTATAATTCCATGGGTCAGAGAAGGGAAGGAAAGCAGGGGTCAGCTGGGTAATTTTTGCTTGAGGTCTCTCGTGTGGTTGTATTCAGATGTCAGCTGAAACTACAGTCATTTGATGGATCAACTTGGCTGGTCACCCAAGAGGTTACTTACTTGCTGGCGGTAAATGCTTACTTTTAGCAGAAAGCTCAGCTGGAGATATAGACTCTTACTGAGCACCTGCACATGACCTCCCCAATTGGTTTGTACTTTCTCAGAATATGGTGGCCCCGAGACTCTAAAGGGGAATGGCCTGATGGACAAGGCAGAAGCCACATTGCTTTTGATGACCCAGCCTTGGAAGTCATCTAGTGTCAGATCTGTGTCTGACCCCAGAATCTGTTGATCAAAGCAGTCACACACCTGCCCTTATTCAAGGTATGGGTACAGAAAATTTGCAGCCATCTTTTAAAACTGTCACAGGTACTAGGAACACTAAGATTGCATGTGAATCCTGAAAACCTTCCCTCTAACATTATAGTCAACCTTGTATAAAGGTTAAGAATGCTGTCTGGGTTCAAATTTTGATTCTACCACGTATTGCTGCATATCTTTTAAAAGTTACCTAATGTTCCTGTCTCTTAGGTTCTTTATTTGTAAACTCAAGATTGTACCATCTTCATTGGTCCCATTAGCAGAGTGTGTGGCCCATGGTAAACATGCTCAATGAATGTTAACTTCTAATATTGTTTCTATCCATAAATGTATCCAATTCCATGACTGTGGACTCTAGTTGTGTCACTCCCAACATACTTGGACCTCTACATGTTTCCTATGCATATCACCTCCTTCCTGGGATGCATGCTATTTGACTGCTTCTGGAGATGGAAGAAACAGGCACCTATGTTATAGTGGGACAAAGACTTGAATTGGAGTCAGCTGGTTCTCAGTTCAAATCTTAAGGCTGCTTTTTTTTTTTTTTTTGATGGATATGGGATATGGGATAAGTACATTCTCTGAGATGCAGTTTCCGAAGAAGAAGAAGAAGAAGAAGAAGAAGAAGAAGAAGAAGAAGAAGAAGAAGAAGAAGAAGAAGAAGAAAAATAAGACCTCCTTAATGAAAGGGCTGAAAAAATTAAATGAGAAAGTTTATAGAAGCACTCAGCACAGAGTCCAGCTCTGGGTACTTGGTATTTGGGGGTTTTCAGGGGTTTTTTTTGTTTTGTTTTGTTTTTTAGTTTCCAGGAGAAACAAAACATGACTCAGAAATGGTAGTCAAAGAAGCATTTCTTAGTGGCTGAAACAAACCATCCTCTTCAGCCTCAATTAAACCATCCTCTTCAGCCAAGAAGAGGCTAAAAAGAATAAACTCCTGGTCAAAGATGGCATGATGATTACACTCCCAGGCATCACATTTCCTCTTTCCTCTTTGCCTCCTCGGTACCTCCCTCCCTAGTTCCCTGCTTCCCCTGAACCTGGACCTCACAGCTTTTCAGCTGTTCTCTACAAATACACAGTTTAGATGGGTAGACTCATGTGACCCTCAATGCCTCTGGTTCTGGTATTTTTTCTAATGGCTTGTTTTCCCACTGTGGCTGCTTCAGCACAGTGGCTTCGTGCTGGGACCTTGTTAGGCTCTGCCCTCAACCCAACTCATGGACAAGCCACTCTGGTACTTACAGGAATTTTCCAAAGAACAAAACATTGGGAAAGGACTTGGGATCCTTGGTGGGAGCAAGCCAAATCCCTTTTCATCTGTTCACTTCTTTCTCTGTTTCTTCTTTGTGTCAAAGAACTCTTATTCTTGGCCTGTTCTTCTCTGCACCACATTCATTTAGTCAGTCGTGCTCATTCATGTAACAGATAATTCTGAAACACCTACTATGCACAAAATAAACAAAACTCTCCTCTCCTGGCCTTCATTTTCTAGTGAGTGGGCCTTCACTGCCTCCCAAAGGGTCTTCCACAACTGCTGCCTCTGACAAGAACTCCAGAAGAAGATACAAGCCCACCCAAATGGCCCAGATGGGGTATTGCAGAGAACAAAGGTTTGTTCTGGTAATGGCCCCTAAGAACTTGTGGTTACTGCCATGGGTGGAGCACAGGGATAGTTTGGATGAATGTGAAATGAGGTTAAGGGGTTCAGTGGCAAGAATTCAAATAGCTAGAGGCATAGATATCTGAATTTGTAGAAAATATCAGTGCCAGAGTTAGATGAAGCACAGTTGTTGGAAGGGAGCTGCAGCAGATCTGATCAACAACATCACGAAAGAGGGCCAAGAAAATATGGGGTCCAAGGGCATCTGGGTGGCTCAGTAGGTTGAGCGCCTGACTCTTGATTTTGGCTCAGTCATGATCCCAGGGGTCATGGGATTGAGCCCCAAGTTGAGCTCCACACTGAGTGTGGAGCCTGCTTAAGCTTCTCTCTCTCTCTCTCTCTCTCTCTCTCTCCCTCTCTCCTTCTCCCCCACTTGTGTTCTCTGTCTCTCTCTCTCTCTCTCTCTTTCTCTCTCTCTCAAATAAAAAGAGAGAGAATATGGGGTCCAGAGACAATTGTTTCCTCTCTCGGGGATTTAGGACCCATGAGTAATATCAGTGGCACTAAAGATGCAGGATGAATGATACTCTCCCGCTGGGGCATTATTAACTGCAAACTGGGAGACAGCTCTGCTTTTGAATGTGGAAGATGCCATTGAACTCAGATCCCCTGAAACAGGGGCTCTCCTGCTCTCATCTCTGGTGAGAATGAGATACTGGGGGGTACCAGGGGCTCTTAGCTGTGAGAAAAGCAGAGCTGCTTCAAATTCCCTGGATTCCAGCTAACAATGAACTTAACCATTTCTCCATCCATAAGATGTGAACCACTTTTGAGTTCCTAGATGGAGCAAAGCCTGCCTACCCCAAAGTAGACTTGAGTGTAAAATTTTTAAGTAATGATTATATATACAGTATACACAGGATATTTCCATATAGTACTTAAAATGAAAATTGTAGAAATAGGTCAAAACTGAAAAAATGAAAACAGGTATTTTACATTTTTGAAAAACTGCCCAAAAGTTCATCAATAGTACTCAGTTCTCTTGAGTCACTTTATGACCTCTAGCTCAATCCATCTCTCACAAGTAACGAATCAGCATCGAATCATCATCTCTCACAAATCAGCAGCAAAATTCTATAATCAGAAGGTCACATATATCTGTTCTATGTCCTCTAAAAAGAACAGACTTAGAAAATAATTTAGGATACAAGGGAGGGAGAGTTTCCCACATGAGGGAGCAGCCTGGGACAGATTAACCAAATTGTATCAGGGTAACAAACACACTTACCTTGATCCATGAATGATATAAATGCTTAATGTTTCCTGTTACTTTTTAAAACTTTGTTCTTTGTGTCCTGTGGATGGTTGCCCATATTGTGACATCTGTCTTTAGACTACTGATTTCTCCAAGACAAATTGTTGTCTCAAATAATAATTGTTATTTAAAAATATGAATAAGTACATGATTCTGCTTGTTTTTCAAGAGCATGGAGAATAGAATTCTGGGTATACCCTCAAGAAAAAGCAAATCTGTCCCCCTACCACCATTCACTTTCTATCCCATCCTTTTCCCCTCAACTTAAGATGCACTTGAGGGGAGGCTTGTGAAATTTGGAAACATCTTGGGCAGAGATATTAAAAGAAGTGAGGCCATCATGCCTAGAGAGTGAGAGCCTAAGCACTCTTAAGTTGCTGATGGAAGTTCTGGAAGAGAGGGAGGGAATATCCCAATGGCAAAATGTTCTCAATCATTAAGAACAGAAGGTTCATAACTGGAAAAAGCAGACTAGAGAAAATATTTGTCAGGGACACATGATTAAGTATTCAAAGAAGTATGATCCTGAAACTGGAGTAGACAGAGAACCAGGAAGCCATTAAAGCCAAGTTATAGTTGTTACAGAGGGCAGTGGGAAGCCATCAGAAAGTTTCAAAGATTCATGCAAACTTTCACCCAAAGTGGGTGTGTTCTTACACTTTTAATTTTAGGGTTCACTGGACACACAGGCTTCACTATCAAGTTGGACTGATACAAAAATAAAGCAAAGCCTAAAACCAAATGCATCAGCCTCCCCAACCTTATCAAACTGACTCATTGTTCAGTCTCCAGAGCAAGAGCCTGAGACGTGTGCTGTGGTCGGCCCGTGCTCTAAAGTCTCACGCCTTCCATGGAGAGCTCACACCCATCCCTGCACTTCTCCTTGATCACGCTGTTCCATGGGTATTTTTAGCTTGGCTCCTTGGCAGTTTCTCAAAAGCTTTGCAGGATACTTATGGGCACATGTTGAGAATTACACTGTACAAAACTGGGGAAACCTGCTGGCTGCATTTTTATTCTACAGCCCCCACCTTTGAGGGTCCCTATCTTTCTCTCTGTCCCAATTTTCCTCTCTGACTATGCTTGGGTGCCAGAAGCCCAGGATGGATCCAACCTATAAATCAACTTTAACTCTGGCATGAAATAAAAGATAAAGCTTTTAAAGATATTGCTTTTTTTTTTGTCATTAGGCAAAGAGTCAGCTCTCCAGTGGACTAACCTTTATTTGACTTTAGGGGGCTAAGCATATGGCTTATGAGCACAGAAGTTCTGATACATTAACTTCAACAAGAGAAGGCTAGACAAGTCCACAGGAAAAGCAAATTTGCCTATCTTACACCTATGAAAAAATACATAAGAGTAGGGCCCCCTTCCTCTCCATTTACTGAAAGAGGTTAGGAAATATGGCAGCAAGACAAATGAAAACTAGATAGAAAGACTTAGTTGACGTTAGAAAGCACGTCCTGTCTTAAAAGATTGAGAGACACTTCAGTCATCTTCTACATACCAAACTTAAAAACACTTTCCATTTGGGTGCCTGGTGGGCTCAGCCAGTAGAACATGCAGCTCTTGATCCCAGGGTTGTAAGTTTGAGCCCCACGTTGGGTATAGAGATTACTTAAAAATAAAATATTTTAAAAAATACACTTTCCCTTATAAGATATTTAGGAAGAGGATGGCTTAAAAGCAATTGCATCTAAATGTAAGGACAAGATGAACTACAGGTGAGTTGGAGTAGTGGGAAGAACATTGAGGAAGAAGTGACTTGAAGGACAAGTCCTTTAACATCTCTGAACTGCACATTCCTCCTCTATTAAAGAAGGGGTTTAAGTGAAAATCTTTAAGACCGCTTTGACCTCTCACAAAGTATAATTCTGGAGGTCTTCTCCAGACTGAGAAGAATTTGGTTCTAAATAGTGAGTCCTGGGGTGCCTGGGTGGCTCAGTTGGTTAAGGGTCCGACTTCAGCTCATGTCATGATCTCACGGTTTGCGAGTTTAAGCCCCAGGTCGGGCTCTGTGCTGACAGCTCAGAGGCTGGAGCCTGCTTTGGATTCTGTGTCTCCCTCTCTCTCACCCTCTTCTGCTCACACTCTGCTCTCTCTCTCTCAAAAATAAATAAAAATTAAAAATAGTTTTTTAAATATGTATTTAAAGGGGCGCCTGGGTGGCTCAGTCGGTTAAGCGTCCGACTTCGGCTCAGGTCATGATCTCGTGGTTTGTGAGTTCAAGCCCCGCATTGGGCTCTGTGCTGACAGCTCAGAGCCTGGAGCCTGTTTCAGATTTAGTGTCTCTCTCTCTCTCTCTGACCCTCCCCCATTCATGCTCTGTCTCTCTCTGTCTCAAAAATAAATAAATGTTAAAAAATAAAATAAAATAAAATATGTATTTAAAAAAATAGTGAGTCCTAGAGTTTGTAAGGTTACATCACTGGTAACTAGCATATCAATTGTCTCAATCACTTGTAGCAGAGTCTTGGACTTCTCTGAGGCCTCAAAAAAGAATATATGTCAGTCAAAATGCAAGTTCATGGAAAACCCCCATTAACAGTGTCAATAGGACTGATAGTTTTCGAATTAAGGAAGAACTTTTCACTTGGTGGGGGTTAATGGAAAGAATGGGGGCTAAAGAAGACATAAGAAAATATGACAGGAGAACCAAGATCTTCTTTTGGGAAAGCTCCACCATTTGGGAGACTTGCAGGTGATAGGAGGGGACATGTATGTATACCTGTCCAAGGAAAAGAGAAAATCATGTCAGAGAGAAACTTGTACATATTTATTCATGCTCCTAGACAAATCACAAGCTGAGCCAGGAGACACTGACCTTATCATAATATTTATGCCCAGATCTTCCATTGTCCCTTTTAGACATGAGGCAGGTGACAGGGAGGGCAGACTCACTGCTCCCTGCCAGTGATAAATGTTCCTGCTGCAAAAGAGTAGCAGTCACTAGGACTGAAAGCATGGCAGTGTCTTAAAACAACTACTCTCCATTCAAATATCTATGCCACATATCTGTTCTGTATGGTCTCCATCATCTGGAAAACCCATTGCTATTTCCTTTGATCCAATACATTGGCATTGGCCTAACCTGGTCAAAAAGCACTATGATTGGGTACTAGATGCATATCTGCCCTCACTTTGAGAACTCATCTCTCTTTCCCACCTGTGAAATGATAGATATCAAATAGGCAAATTTGCCCTCCCTTGTAGCATTTTTCCCCTCCTCTGGACCAGCCTTCTTTTGTTGAAGTTAAGGAATCAGAACTTCTGAGCTCATGAGCCATGTGCTTAGTACACTAAAGTCAGATAAAGGTGACTATCGGCCACTTTTCATATAGTGGTAAGGTGATCAAATAAGTGAATGTTTATGAGAAACTCCATGTTAATGCAGGCTGTTCTCACTGCCTTCTCTGTGCTCAGTGCATCCCTGTCATGTTAGACTTAGTTGCCACACAAAAGATTTCTCTGTCTCACGCCACCTGGCACAGACATCTTGCTTCTGTCTGTTTCATTGGCTACTGTCTTATTCTCTTCCTTGCGTAAAAAAATCTCTTCTCCCTTGCTGGTGTGTCTTAATTTCCCTCTCCCTTGACTGTTATTTCAGCAGCTCTGCTATTTAGCTCCATGGTGTCATATCAGACAGTTGGTGGGAAAGAAACTGTGCTAAATGACATAGCATCAAAATCCAGGACTGGTTTCTTGGTGGTGAGGAAGCCCTCTTCAAAGCTCATTGCCATTTTGTTGCTTTGCAGGGAGTGGTTCCCTTAGTTGGGAGAAGAGAAAACACCCTTTAATCCCACTGCTTCCCACCTCATGCATATATCACATGTTCCCCTAAGAGGTCATCTGGAAGTCTTTATGGCCAAAAAGGGCACAGCTCTGACTGTTGTTCCTCCCCTGGTGGAAGAAGACACAGAAGCAAGAGGAGCTTGGGTATGCCAGTCCCTATTCTAGAACCCCAAGAGCCTGATTGCCTCTTGCTGTTAGAATATTTGCAGAGTGTTTCCCTACTTGTACATTTTCTTCTCAGCATTTGAACTTGGTAAAGCTGGAGGTAAAGCTGGTAGGCTGCCTGGCATGCATGATGATGCCTTCTGGCAATCAAGAGACTAGAGTTCCATGCCAGGCTCAGCCTCTTACATGCTGGGTCACCATGAACAGTTAGTTCCCTTTTCCTCCATAGCCTCAGTCTCCAGATCCATAACAGAGCTCACAGAACTGTCAGGACATTACTGCCTTTGTCCTTTTACCAAGAAGAATCATGATGCAGTAGAAAGAAAATGAGCCTTGAATCAGGTGGTGTTCTAAACTGAGCTCTGTGCCTACTAACTATGTGACCATGGGTGAGATGTAAAATGAGAATCATATGACGAAAGATGTAAATCTTCCATTCCTATCCACATCTTTAAGGATTTTAAAGACAAAATAATAGAATTTACACCATGCAAGTCTGTAAGGAAATTGGCCAGGATATAAGACCCCTTATGTTCCAGTAGTGTATAATTCTGATTCTTTAATAGACTCATAAATCCTGAAGCTAGGGTTATAATCATCAGCAATTACAAAATCAATTATTTATTGAAAACCTATTGTGTATTACTCTACTCTTTCCCTTGAAAGACTTAAAATATATATTGGCTATATATTTTTTAATTACTAAAATATAAGATAAGCATATGCTGAGTGACAAATGATGGAATTGTACAAGCCAGATGCCCTCCTGATTTCTGAGGAGGAAGTGATTATCCAGGGTGCCATGGTAACATGCTTTTCCCATCCCATCCCCCACATGACTCAGGGCTCCACTGACCAATTTCCACCGCAATCAGAAGAAGCCAAGCAAAATGAGTAATTGGGAGGATTTCAAAAATTCCAAGGTTTTCATTTCCAAAGATACAGCAGATGATCCTTAGGCCTTACATGAAAGCACTTCTCCTGCTAGCCCCATGGTTTGGGAAGTAGTTTAATGGGAGTTCCCCATGATGGCCTCTATGAGGGAAAAGGGCGCTGCTCTCAGCTGTGTTCATCTTTTTTTTTCAGATGGGAACAACAGAGGAGAGAGGCATTGTTTTTATCTAACCAATCATCAGGCCAGAACCCAAGTCTTAGCATTTCTCTGGGCTTGTAAATGAAAGCTGTTAAGAAATTTTCTTCCCCATTTCAGAGATAGAAAACTACATCACAAAGTAGAGAGCGTTGTTTACCCAGACTTCAAATACATCAAAGTAGAAACTTGTAGAGAGCACTGCTAGGCCAGAACTGTGAAGGCCAACCATTCTGGAAAGACTCAAAGATGAAACCTGAGTTCCTCTCCTTGATCCCCCCCCACCCATGGCCCCTCCCACACAGAGTGGGTTTAGCCTGAGCATGAGGAAGGCCCTTTCAGCCTGGGAATGGCTTGCAGGAGGAGAGAAAGAGGAAAGAGCTCTTCCTAGGGAGCCAGTTGTTCTTTTGCTGCTTGGTTTATGTTTTTGGAATAAATCGCTTTATATAATAATAGAAATGAAAGCGCTGGAGTGAAACATCATTACAAAAAGATTTCCCACTGGCATTTCAATCAGTTGTGGTTTTTGTCCCCAATGTCCTCTTGCTCATAAGCAAAGAGAACCCTGGTCCAACAAAGGGAATGAGCCTCTCTTTGTCCTCTCTGGTCCAATCTACCCACCAGAAGGGACAGTTTCTCTCATCACCACCTTTAATGATCCCAATCTGACTTCCTAGGAGGAGGTCTTACTGTGTATGAACCTTATATGTTTTTGTTTTGTTTTGTTTTGTTTTGTTTTGTTTTGTTTGGAAGACACTTCCAGAGCTGGAAGAGACTTTAAAAGTCATCTTATCCAATTCTCTCACCTTTCATGAGGTAAGGTTCAGTGATTTGCAAAGGTCCTGTAGTTAGTTCACAGGAAACCCAAAGTCCATACCTGTGTCTTTTTTACTCCCTTTGCAGAAGACCAATATAGGTCCATTATGCTATAGTGAAGCCCTGGGTATAGTTGATTGCTTCCTCATTCAACCGAACACTCCTCAGAGGGCAGAAACCCTGTTTTAGGTGACAGTGCACTCCCAGCATCTGGCATAGTGCCTGACACATAGCAGGTATGCAACAGAAGTTTTTTGGATATGTATAGAATTGCACATATTACCAGTAGGTATCTGGTCTGCTGAAAGATGTATGCCCTACCTCTGGGCACTAGTGAACCTTCTGTGCTCTTCTCCAACTTGGGGAGAAGAAAGTATGTCTGACAGGGACAGACACAGTACTGAAAGGAGCAACACGTGGAGTGGAGGAGGCAACATGGAGGTGGATGGAGGGGAGGGAGCACTCTCAAGATCAGTTGTGGGAGTAGTGATGATGACAAGTCCAAGTGTAAGGAAATGACAGCAGTCACTGGGAGAATCATGAGCCACCCTGGATGTAGGAGAAATGAAGGAGACTGAGCAGAAAAGCCCAAGTAATGAAACCAGGAGACTCAAAGAACTTTTGTGACTTTGTTCAGAGCTCTGATTTGTGCAAAGTCTGAGATGCCTATCCAGGCTTAATGCCCAAAGGGTCATGCCTCCCAATGTATTTCTCCCAGATGTTTTCAGGCCAGGACAGACCTCAAAATATGCATGACTGTTGGTGAAAGGCACAGGGTGCCTGAAAAGGGTTTGATTGGCAGGGTTGCAATTCAACTACCAGAGCGATGCGGCCATGTCATCAGCAAAGCTCCCTATTTAGACAAGGCTCAGTCAGCAACTGTGAGGGCCAGGAGTTCGATGACCTGAGTTTTAATCTTGCTCTTCTGCAAGATTTGCCAATGTGCAAGATCTTTGGCAAATCGTTTCATCTCACAAGGCATCAGTTCCCTCGTCTGGAATCCCAAGTGTATATTCTAATTCTATGCTTCTATGGTTACCTGCCCCTCAAGCTCCCTCTGTGTGATCCTGTGCCCCAATCTGCTCTCCTGCTCCCGAACAACTGGGGGGAGGGATCAATTTTGCATCTCAAATGCCTTATAGTGACAAAGATCTGGTTGTAGCAGAAATTCAAAGTAGGAGGATTTGAGGAGGACCAAGACCCAAACTCGCAAATAGAGAATGAACAGCAGGAATCTCAGCAAGGAGGACACATTCTGAATGACCGCTTGCTGACTGACAGATGGAGGGAGGAACAGAGCACAAGACCAACAGCCTGGGCCCAGCTTAGGTCCTCCCTTCCCCTTCCTATCTGCTCCTGTGTGTTGCAGATGGGGGTAGGCATTGTGATAAACCCCCTATTAAAACACTTCCCACCTCCTTGACAAAGTGGCAGAAGCAGCTGATTTCCCCACGTCTAAGAAGCTACTTTCTCCCTCAAAGAGGCTAACCTGGCTCTGTAACATTCTCTTCTCCTTTCTTGCTTTGCTCTCCTTATATTAGCAGCTCAATCTATATGCTGATTGCTGTTGTCCATGCATTAAATGGTAAGAGGCTGCAACCCATGAATGTTAAGTGGGGAGGAAGCTTCACAGGAGGTGGTTTACTTCTCTGCAGCTGGTGGAAGCTAAAGCATGTGTGAGGAACAGGATGTGGAGGAGAAGAACTAGACTCCGGGTTGTGGAGAAGAGTGCTTTGTAGGCCATTGGGCATCTCCCACTGTAGAGTAGAATGCCTCCAAGTAGATGCAAGAATTGGGACTTTATTTCTAATGGTGTCCACAGGTGATGATTTGGTTACATGGCTACCCAGTCTGATGGTTAAATCATCCCCATTTGTGGAGTTCTTCTAGCTAACAAAATACTCTGGGTGCAGTCTGGATCCAGAATTCAGGCAGACCCAAAGCCCCGACCTGCCAAGGGACACTTGTGAAAAAAATGACCTTTGCTCTTCCCAATTTCATAATAAACACTGAGTGATGGAAGAAAAGCTCTGTATAAATCATGTGCACCTCCTGAACAGACTGACTCATGGCATGAGTCCCTAAAACAATCAGGCGGTCAAAGATATCAGAGCAGAAAACAACAACAAAAAACACACAGAATGGAGAAAGAACATCTCAGAGTGAGCCCTGGAAGAATCCTAAGTCCCTTGGTTGGGCCACCTTCAGCCATGGATCCAACACAAGAGCTCTGGGGCACTTGAGAAGCTGTCTAGGAGCATGCCTTAGTCTCTGGCTAATGTGTCCTTGAGGTTAAAGAAATGACATCCCTAATCTTGTCTATTTTCATCTCCTGTCAGTCATACCCTAACCCCCAACCCTGTCCCTGCATTCTGGCAGCTGTGCAAAATCTAATCTTCATTCTTCTTACTGGTCAAGTTTTCTTCTCCTTTGGGATAAAGATAAGTCAAAAAAAGAGTTAGATCTTTCCAGGCATATTTTGATGTTGCCCCAGCCAGAGATGGAGCATCTGATGAACCCATTCAAAACCTAGCCACTGCCCCATGATACTATTTGCTCAACCTCCCTCAGAGTGACAGCATGAAAATAGCTGGACTAAAGTGTCTTCATTGTTCTATAGTCAGCTCTTCTGAAAGCTCACTGCCTGATTCCTAATTCTTAAGACTCTAAACACAAACAGAAGCAATACCAACTAAGTCTCTTCAAAAGCCAACTGAACACTTTCAAGATAGGTGTGCTTTGGTACCTTCCCCAAAAGTGGTTGCCAATAATAAAACAGTCTCTTTTATGAAATATTTATTGTATTTTCTTGGCAATTTGCATCCTCATGTCACCCATCTTACCATTTCACTGTGACAACAAACAACGCATAAGGTCAGGTTTTATCCTCTTTGGAATAGGGAAGAGAGAAACTAAGGAGAAGTTAGCACTTCTTCTAAGGCACAAGCTTCGTGTTATCTCTGCCTGTGGCTGTTTCCCTCCACAGGTCCAGCCTCTGCTCTGCTGAATGCTTCATGTGAACCATCTCATTCAGTCCCCACAGTACACTGTGAGTAGGAACTTTTATCCTCTTTGTAGAGTTGAGGAAACTGGCACTCAGAGAGGCTGAATTATTTGAGCAGAGCTTGTGAGTACACATTGGGATCCAGGTCCACATCTCTTTAACTATACAGCCTTGGTTTAGCATCTCACACCAGAAAGTTCCCCAGAGCCCCCACTTCTTCTGATGTGGGCACATCACTGCTTAGCCTGTCCAGAGCCCTGGCAAGTGCCCATCCTGGGCTCCTGCCCCTAGTTCTCACAGAAGATCCCCAACCTTGGGGCGCCTGGGTGGCGCAGTCGGTTAAGCGTCCGACTTCAGCCAGGTCACGATCTCGCGGTCCGTGAGTTCGAGCCCCGCGTCAGGCTCCGGGCTGATGGCTCGGAGCCTGGAGCCTGTTTCCGATTCTGTGTCTCCCTCTCTCTCTGCCCCTCCCCCGTTCATGCTCTGTCTCTCTCTGTCCCAAAAATAAATAAAAAACGTTGGAAAAAAAATTTAAAAAAAAAAAAAAAAAAAAAAAGAAGATCCCCAACCTCTTCACATTATCCCTGGAAAATTAGAGAAAGTATCTTTGATTCAGAGTCTCAGAAGCTCCCCAGCTTAAGAAATGTTGCCTTTTTTTAACTGTCTCTGAATCACTCACCTTTTCAACCAGCCTCCCCCCTCCAGGCTGCAAGTGGGGCAGGTGAGGCAGGAGAACAGAGCAGCAATGAGCCAGCTTTAGCCCTGAGTCAGTGATGATTCCCAGCGGTTTTCCTCCACAGATTAATCACCTCCAATTACAGCTTCTGACTGGGCCACGAGTCATTCACAGCATCGCCTCCTTTGTCTGACCCGCGCCTCCCTGCCATCAGGCTGCCTATTTGTCCAAAATGCTGGCTGCGTGCTACACTTCCCAGCACCCCAAAAAGGTACCCCAGCAGCCAAGTGACTCAAGAATAAAGACTCCACCCTCTTCCCCCTCACCATCTGCTCTCAGCACCATGAGCCTTTTGGGGGCAAAAAGAAGAGGGAACATGAAATTGTTCTCCTTAGGAGCCTATAGATGACTATGAACCCTCCATTAGCTGATTGGATAATACCTTGTTGTGTTTCTCCTCAGCAGTGGCTAGTAAAGCTTTTTCTCATTTCTACCAATTACCCCCTCCTCACAGAGAAGGATGCCACACAGCCCTGGAGGGTGTTCCATGGCTCACCCCACAGCCTTGCCCTCACTTCTCCCTCTGGCCTCACAGGGACACCTGCCTCCCTCCCACCATGCCAACAAAACCTGGGGCAGTTGGGCCCCTGCTGCCTTTCTGCTTCCTCCATGCAATTCTTAAGTATCCTCACTTTGGCTGCTGACCCAGGCACATGGGTACCACAAGACACCATGCCATCTGCCCACCTCAGTGGGTATCACACTTGGCTCCCTGCCCTGAGCTGCCAGCCAAGGGTGGTGCACAAAGCCCCCCAGGAGGTGTGAATGAGAACTCAAGGTAGGGTATTGAATACATCTCTGTAGCTTGGCTCAGTTTACCAGAACTTTCCTAGATCTTGTTTCACTTGACCTTCATGTAATCAACTGGGATTCTTACACCCACTATCCTCTGAGAAAACGTGGTGCCTTATTATTCCTGTTCTTTAGAGGTCAGGAAACTGAGGCCCCATAAGTGGCTATGACTCCCCCGCCCTCAGTGAGTGGCCACCCAAGTCTAGAGCTTGTGTTTCTCCATGTTATCATGATCTAGCCCTAGCATTAGGATTGTGAAGCACCACTGAAACCCTTGTGGGCATGCTACAGGAGCTTAGAATTAGGTAGACCTATGGTTGAATCCTACCCTAGCTCTATTTTATTTGGTAACAGAGACTATTCCTAGCACTTTTCAAATACAGCGCCAACCCTTTTAACTCCCACAACTTCCTTTGGGCAAGGAATTCTCGGTATCCTCAATTTGCCACTGTGAGAACACAGGCCAGGCCACACAGATAACAGGGTGCATCCTGGGGTCAGACACAGGCATCTTGGTCTAGGGCCAATCTCTTAACCCCTCCATGAGGCTGCCCTCACTTCTCCGACTTCTGACTATATAAACTTGGACGATCACTTAAGTTTCTCGTTTCAATATTCTTATCTTCTAAATGGTGGTCATAAGAGAACCTGCTCCTTAGAACTGTATGAGGGTTAGATGGGAAGACTGTGCATAGTTTAAATAAAACACCAAGTTCAGGGTCTGACACACAGTAAACATTAGTGATTAGCACAATTAAACCAGGGCAAAGCTGCAAGACAGGAGAGTAAGGACAGAATATTTAGGGTGGCATTAGGAGAAAGATTCCCAGAGATTCACAGTGGGGCAAACAGTAAATCTAAGGGCACTCTACAGATATGGACCAGGTAGCATGTCATCTGCTCCTATCCTGGCCACACTCATTCCTTTTTCTAAGCATATCTCTCAAGCCTGCTTGATAACCACGATCTAAGATAACTCTGAGACTGAAAGCAAAAGCCTCTGTAGTTAAGGTTCTTACCTACTAGGGACCTTAGTCATCTTTGAGAATCTGATAAAAACTATAAACCCTTTCTCTAGAAAACTCCACATATACCCAATACACAAATTTATTCTTAGAAGTTCAGGGATAATCATCAGATTGCCAAAAGTCCATTGACCCCCAAGTTTAGCATCCTTATAATTATCATGGCTGAGCTTGCCAAACCCTTTCCTTTCCAACTTCTTACCTTGGCACTTTCTTCTCTCTCTCTCTCTCTCTCTCTCTCTCTCCCTCATACACACACACACACACACACACACACACACACATACACACACAGATGCATACTCCCTAACTCCCTGCTTCAATCCCAAGCTTCCTTGGACACTGCTCCTGGCCAGTGCAGATGCTACAGTGGTGGTTGCGATGGCAGTGGTAATGGCTGTTGCTAAGGGAGCCAGGAGGCCGGGGAGGTGGTGGCAGGGAGGTGAGTGGGCAGCAGC
Organism: Panthera leo; assembly: GCF_018350215.1. Lineage (NCBI taxonomy): Eukaryota > Metazoa > Chordata > Mammalia > Carnivora > Felidae > Panthera > Panthera leo. Next base: position 30,601,066 of record NC_056688.1, read on the forward strand.
CCAGCAGGGCAGCAACCCCCCCATGCAAGTCTGAGTGCCTCAGGCCCTGGAAACAGTGTTCCCAGCTGGCTGCCATGGCAACAGCAGGCTTGGGAAAGAATTCTTCATGGTCTAGACAGATTTCTACAGCTTGCACTTGCTCTTTCTTCTCCCTAAGTGGCTAATTGAGGTTTGAAAAGGTCTGCTGTGAGTGGGCAAGGGGCACAAAGGGTAAAGGGCTGGTCACATGTCCTGAATGCAGCTCCTTGGAGCTCTCAGCTCCTTGGGAGGCTGAGAGGCCAGCAAGGGTCTGAGCTAGCACCCAAGCAGACAGCCTAACTGCTGGGGAGGCAGCCCCAGAACACAGATACTCATCCCTCTTCCAGGGACCTCTGCCCATCCTCTTGCTAGGAAGCACTTGCTCGTTTCCCAAGAAGTCATCCTAGGACGACAACAATGCAATGTGGTCACCACAGTAGATCCTGGGCTTTAAAAGACCTACAGGCTATGTTCAGGTGAGCCAGCAGCCAGGTGTGATCTGGTCACTCACAGCAAAGCCATTCAGGAGATGCAGACTCTAGAGGCTCAGGCTTATGGGGAGAGGTTGAGAGATTGGGTCTAATTTACATGAGGCTAAAGGACAGATCAGATCAGAGTTAATGAAGAAGTTTAAAGCCTCACCACAGTGTAAGACAACCAATTCACTCATCTGGTTGTAGGTGATTTACATTAGTATCATGTAAAAGCACCATTCCTGTTATCATTTATTGGGTGGTGATTACATGAGGTGCCTATCTCAACTTGATCTTTGAAGCAAAAGAGATTGTCCTCTTTTTACAGGTGGAAAAACTGGGGCTTAGAGAGTTAAAACCACTTGACCAAGTCATGCAGCAAGAAAGCAATGAAGCTGAGACTTGAACTTCCATCTGTCTACAGATCCCATCTCTTACTGCAGGTAACAGACGGCCTGGTGCAGGTATGACCTGTTCACCTCTCAAAACAAGAGCAAACACGTCAGCGTGGGGTTTTGGGGTTCAGAGCCTTCATGGCCAAAAGTGCTCCCTGCCACTGTGCATCCTGCAAAGTGTGGTTTCAGAGCAGCCTGATGTCTTTTGAAGCCCAGGATCTACTGTAGTGACCACATTGCATTGTTGTTTTTATTTTTATTTATTTATTTAGTATTTATTTTTGAGGGGGGGTTGCAAGTGAGTGAGGGGGAGAGAGAGAGAGAGAGAAAGAGAGAGAGAGAGAGAGAGAGAGAGAGAAGAAGGGTTCACCCAGGGCTCATGCTCACCCGAACTAGGGCTTGAGGTCACCTGATGTTGTGAGATCATGACCTGAGCCAAAGTCAGATGCTTAACAAGTGAACCACCCAGTCTTTAAAGCATATGTACAAAAGTGGAGGAATCTCACCTGTGACCCAGGGCTCTAGTTGCCTGGTGTGACTCCCAGGGAGATCCCACTGGAAGATGACCCTCGGTGAGAATCACTGGACCCTCCTCTGCCAGAACTGGGTGAGGTAGGGCATCTCAAGTTTGTCTGGTCTTCTCTGTTCTCAGAAGCTGAGAGCGCAGAGAGAGTTGGCTAGGCCCAGCTGGGATTATGGAAGGGAAGGGAACTAGTATTTAAGAACATGTATTATATTCTAGGAATTCTAGTACATGTATTTGTTTAATATACACAACAAGTCTTTATGGTTGGTATTATCATTGCCCCATATTATGGAGTGAGAAACTAAGCTCATAAAGATCTGGTAAGTTGACCCAGGGCAAAGAAAGCTTCAGCCCAAAAATAACTGGCTCCAAAATCTGTCAGGTTTCTATTCCAGTCTCTGACCTCCCACAGGTGCTAGCTGCTTCTAATGGCCCACTGAGACAGGAATCCCCAACTCAACCTCTGAGCAGAGTGTCCAAATGGTCTTCTTCTTCCTAGAGGCTCCCTAACCCCCCACAGAAGATGATCATCTTTCATCCTCCAGCTGTATTTATTTCTCTTTCTCCATTCTTCTTACCCTCCTGTTTCCATCTAAGCAGGAGACCAGAAGCCATAGCCAACAAGTCAGAAGCCAAAGCAAGGCTCTCACCCCATCTTCCTCCAGCTACAGAAAGGAGAGAGGGGTCTTCACCAAGCTTGAGTGCAAAGGAAGAGTCACCAGGAAAGCCTGGAGATTGGGGACTCCATCCTCAAGCTGGCCTTGGTGCAGGCTGTGCCCTCTCCAAACTTTCCTCCCTGATCCCTGCTTCCTTGGGAAGCTCTCACACCTGCAGGTCCTGCTGGGATCAAGGAGGAAGTGGGGGTGGGAAGCCAGTGCCCTCAAGATTCTATTCATTGTCTGGGATAGAGTCTCTCAGCCTACATCTGACCTCCCCTTCCTTGCCAGACATAGACCTCAAACTCAGTCTCTTTGGAGTGTTGTGTCCCCTGTTGTATTCAATTCTTAGGAGGTAGTTTGCAGTCCTGGGAAGAGCTCAAAACCAGGAGTCAGGGACCTTTGCTCTATTTCCAGTTCTGCTACCAATAAGCCACTAACTTAGCTTTTCTAGGCCTCACTTTCCTCCAGTAATTATTGGACCAACTGGTCCCTTCTAACATTCTACATTGCTTCTCTGAGTTCTGTAGCTCCTGATACCTATTCCACATCTCCCTCCCCGAACCAACAGTCCCTTCTCCCCCCAGTAGGCAGATGTCCTTACCCTAGCCAGACCTGCCAAACTATAAAGAGTACAAGGCAGGGGATTTGTTGCTGTTATGATTTCTTTTCAGGCAGGAAGCTGAATTTAAATTGTGCCCAATCAGTAGAAATGCTGGGATGCTCAGGTCTTCTACACAATGGATTATATAAAAACAGCTCACCTCTTAATGCCGTCTCTCTTTGTTCCTGCTCTTTTCCAATCACTCAGTCAAGTAATATGTATTAAGTGGATGTGTCTGCAAGGCATGGTGCAGAAATGTAATCCAAAACGACAAGGTTCTTGTCCAGGAGGAACTTACAATTCCACCAGGATACAACCAAGACAGAAGCATTAAATGCAAGCTTGCTGCCTTCTTCAGCGAGGAAGGACAAAAGATTTCTCACTGCCTTTTAATGTTTCCTTTACCCACTTTCGTTGTTAATTTCATAGTGATATCATGTATCTGGTACCTGTCTTTGAGTCACAATGCTTCCTTCTGTCTTCTTATCTATGATGGAAATCAAGCTGCTCAGAGACACCAATCCCCTCTCCTGCCTGGGCCTCACATTCCTACCTGGATGTGTTGACCTAATTTCCGCAAATCTGCAATGCAAAGACAAGGGTTTGAAGGCTGGGACATGTAGTCTGTGTCTGTCCAAGCAAAGGATGATACTACATACAGGCAGAGGTTGTAGAGACAGTGGAGATCTGCCCTCCTCATGGCTAAGGTCTCTGGCTGCCAGGTGTCTGTGTTCTCTGAATTCCCTCACTAAGCCTGTTAGAGGGCAAGTGCTACTTGCTGTCTCCCTCTTCTCCTTTAGCCCCAATGTCTCAACATCTGCTCCATAAATAATAGTTTCTCTAGAGCTCTTTATAATTTACAAAGTGCTTCACTTGTATTTCCTCATTTAATCTTCTCAACAATGCTGTGAGATAGGATTATTATTGGTCCTTCTTTACAGATAAGAACCTGAAGCTCAGGGAGACTTAGTGAGTGGCCCAAGACCTCACAGCTGGACCCAGCTGAGCTGTGCTGGAACCTAACTGAGCTCTTTCAGCCCGAGATGCTCCCTCATGGTCTTCTACATGAAATCCGAGGGAGAAACTGCCTCTCACCTGGATCTTCACTCTCCTAAGATGTCACAGCACCACATTCTCACTCCATCTACTTGTACTGCACATGAGCCCAGAGCACAAACACAAGAGATAGGGCTCAGCAAAGGAGTAAGAGGAGGGGCAACAGATGAAAATGAGTCAGGGGTGTGCTTGTGCCCACTCCCCACCTGCTGGTCTGAGGCCCAGACCGATGCAGTTTCTTTGGTGGCACTATTTTAAAATGTAGAGTGGGTTTTGAAGGGTTTGTTTGCTTGGGTTTGGGTTTGTTTTTTTGTTTTCTTTTTTTTTTTTTTTTCTGGAAAGAAATAAAAAAGAAACATTAAGGAAAAAGTAAGTCATTGGCCAGGAGTCCCCTACAAAAACAAGAAAGTACCTGGGTGTGGAAGAAAAACCAAGCCAAGCCAGGGAGGCAGAAGGGAGGAGTCCCAGGGCTAAACTGTTCTCATTGACTACTGGAGGTTGGTGTGTGTTAGGCAGGAGAAAGGGTGTCTGGAGTTTCCCTGTGAAAAGGATGTCTGTCTACTGCACAGCTGCTGAAGGGCCCTACAATGGGGCCTCTAGGTGAGCCTCTGGCTGGGGGGCAAACCTGCCACAAGTGTACATTGGGTGGGGCTTCAGCTGACAACCCCCATGAGGCCCATAAAGAAGACAGCCACACGGGGAGCACCCTGGGAGTATAGACCAGAGTCAGGAGCCATAGGGGAGGAGTGTGACAGGCCAGTTTCCATCCATTCCTACATGGACTCTGCTTCTGAGCCACTTTCCAGCCACCATGAGAATACACTGGCTACTTTGCCAGTGAGCCAGGAAGTGGGGCTTATGAGGAGGTGCTCAGGGAGCAACGAAAGGTAAAGAAATGGGAAACACGGAAGAGACATAGGACAGAAGGAAGGGCTGGACCCCGAAGATGTAGGGGAAAGACAAGCAGGTGACCTGAAGGTGGGATGGAGAATGAAGAATAAAGCAGAGAAGGGTTTCTGAGGCCAGATGATGAACAGGCAGAGAAAGGAGATGGAGGAATAATTGGGACTGGGGAGTGACTCACTAACATGTGGAAACAAGAGGACACAGTGCTGCCATCCCCACCTCCTCCCCCTGGTGGCTACTGTAAAACTAATGGGCATCAGGAGAGGACAGGGCACTGGCACTCACCTGCCACTGGCCCCTCTCCCTCTTCTCTCTTCTCCCTCTCTCTTCCCTGCTCCCAGCAGACTGGGTGCAGTTTCTCACCTGACTCCTTTAACTGCTGCTTTCCACCTCTTTTGGGTTCTTTCTGCTTGTTCACCTGCTACATTCAAGGGACTGAAAATCCCAAAGTGGAGATTCTGCTTCTAGTTCCATTCCTCAAGTGCTGAGCTGCCTGTTGGAGTGACATCCACACTAAACACCACAGTTTCTTCATTTATGAGACTCCCATGAGAGTTGTAGGGGGATAACAGAACAATGTAAAAGAATTGTAAGATCACCAAAGGATCAGACACTTTAGATCCTAAGTTTATTTCAGGACTGAACTCGTCAAATCCCTTGAAGGGGAGATTCTTGCCCCAGACGCTCCGTGCCCTCTGCCATGTGTCTTGACCGAAGCACTGTGGCTTGTCTGTCTGGCTTCTATACCCCTTACAGCTGCCTGGCCCCAAATCAGAAGAGCCAAGAGTGAGCCATGCTTGGGGAAGAATAGGTGGGTTTACCAACATTTTCTAGGCAATTAATCCAGACTGGGGTCAGAGACGGGGACCTAGAGTCACAGCCTGAGAAGTTTTATTCCTGAAGCAGATCTAGGCTTTTCGCACATAGAATCATCTAGGTGGATTTTCAAGGAGCTATTGAATATGCATGAGAGAGGGAGAGACAGAGAGACAGAGAGAGATGGGGGGGGGGGGTGAGAGGAGAGGAGAGGAGAGGAGAGGAGAGGAGAGGAGAGGAGAGGAGAGGAGAGGAGATAGAGACCGGGGAAAGGATAGGGAGAAATGAGGAGCAGAAGGAAGGTTCTGGGAGAGAAATAAAGAGGCCGAGAGAGCAGAGCCAGGAGCTGGTGGTGCAGGCAGATGGAACAACAGAGACAGAGAACAGAGCCAGAGGAGTGGGCATGCAGCGAGGCCTGGCAGCCAAGCCCTGTGGGTTTCCGTGGGAAGCAGATGCTTCCAGGGACCAGCAACCGATGGTCCCCAAGCACGTGGATCCTTGTTGACTCCAGGCCCAGGGCAGCCTCCTCGGCATCCAGCCTTAGCCAGGAGAAGCAACCCAGGTTCAGAGAGGTAGATGAACAACAGCCCTGCCCCTGTGGGGCTCCACTGCTTCTCCTCCGTTCTCGCCCAGCCTCCACCACCCCTTTGCGGGTCCTGGGAAGCCATAAGCTGTCACATCACGCCTGGAAGAAAGCAGGCTGTGTTGGAGGGGTAAGTGTGAGCCACAGCATGGGTGTGCAAGTGTGTGCAAGGGTGTGCAAGCTGGTGGGAGGGGCAGGGGATGCAGAGCAGTAGCTCTGGCAGCATGGAGCCTAGTGCCAGGAGTTTGCAATGTGCTGGGATGGGATTGATCCCCAGCAGGGTACTCCTGGCCAAGGGGAGCAGGGAAGGTCATTCCTTCCCCTATGGGTACCCACCATGAACAACCTGCAGCTTCTGGCTGCCAACATTTTTTTCTTTTGCCCAAGCCACTGGACTGCCACAGCCCCTTCTCTGCAGGAAGGAGCTGGAAGTAGGCTGGGGTTCTAGGTCAGAAGAACCTTGGGGCTTCCCTGGCCTCATTCTCTCCCGCCGCTACTCACAGGTCACTTTCCAATTGCTGCTGCGGACAGAGAGCAATATGTACAAGACTCTGACTTGGGAGACCCCACCCCTACCCCCAAAATGCAGTCTAGTAGGAAGGAAGCTCAGAAGGATCTGAGGAGAAGGAGGTTTTCACGAGGACCAAGCCCTCTCTCCAGTCCAAAGGCTATTTCCATTCTGTGCTCCACCACCCACCTCAACACCCCTCCAACGGCATCCCCAGAACACTGCAGTGACCCCCACAACAGGCTCCCCAGCTGTGCCTGGGGCAGTCCCCCAGGCTAGAGGAGTCCCTCACTTCCCTACACCAAAGGTCCAGGGCTCCTGCCAGTAACCCGAGTGAACAAGAGCAATGCCCTGGGAGGGAAGTGGTAGAGGGAGAGGAGGAGGGTGGGGAACACAGCGTTGGCGTGGAGGCACAATTCAGTCGAGTGAAAGACAGGTACCACGGGAGCCAGATGGGCCAAGCAGAAACAGAAGTTAAGTAGGAAGAGACGGATAAACAGCAGACACCAAGCAACCAGCTAAGCATATGCTCTGCAAGCAGGCGATACAAGCACCCAGTAGGGTTTTGGGTGGGGGAAGGGACACGGACCCACAGGAATGGGACAAAGGGTTTGCTGTGGGCTGACTGTTGCCTGGTCAGAACTAGGGATCCAATCTTTCTCCATGGAGCCTCAGAAAAATGGAGCGCAGCTGTGCTGGCAAGGAAAAGGCGCATTTGGCAGGGTGGGGGGAGGGGTGCTTGGGCGGACTGCCCCTGGGATTGGTCTTCGGTGGAAGAACCAGAGCCCCAGGCATGGAAGTCTGAATAGCCATGTGCCATTTCCGAGACCCCCAAGCAGAGACCCCTAAGCTGAATAAGATTCAGGACACAGAAGAGAACCACCGCCTGGCGAAGCCGGGAAGTCCTTCAGCCAAGCAGGTGCGGCTTCCCCGCTAGCGAAGCCCTTCTCGGCTGGAGCCCTCAGTCTGGGTGATGTCATCCCTTTGAGCTCCAGGCTGGGAAGGGGTGGAGCCAGGCTGGAGCTTTGCAGTGTTTATAGGCTCCACCCCCAGGCCGGTTCTGTTTCTGGTCCCTGTCTGCCCAGCCCCCTCCAGGCCTGGCTTTCATGCCGGCCTGCTGGAAACCTGGTGCTGCTGCAGAGCTGGAGGAGGGAGGAGGGGCACGCAGAGTCACTCCCTGCAGAAAGCGGGACCTGTGCAAGGGATAGGCTTACCTGGGGCCCCTCTTCCACTACACCCATGTTCATTCCCAGGTTCACTTATGGGAGCCCTGAGCTTCCAAGGCCCATTAGCCAGTGGCAGGAGCCCAGTTTCCTGGTACCCCAACCTCAGTCCACTTGGCATGTCCGGAAACGTTTATCTGTACCCGGTATCCCACTGGAATTTTTTCTCTGAACAGTGATCCAGGGAAGAGTAACTGAAGGAGACAAGTACTATCCCAAATTTGTTATTGCTGAGCTAAAGAAATAAAGGCTCTGAGCTGAATCTGAGATTATTCTAAGCCCCAAAGCTAGACAGCCCTCCCTCAGAATGGCCCCTTCACCTCTCACATGCTCTTACTGGACATAAGCCAGCTCTGTGCCAGCTGCTGGCCTCTTTCCAAAGCTGGCATTGGCCTCAATTGTCCTGCCTCCCCTCTTCCAGGGCTACCCTAGCCTGTACCAGCCGCTGTGGCTTGGAGCACTGAGGACTCACTCTGGGCTAGGCAAAAATTGGCCTTCCTGTACCATCTTAGATGTTAAGGTGCTTTTGGGGGGTTGCCACAAACCTAGGCAGGGGAGCACAGGTAAAAGATTCAACCCTGGAGTGAATTGTCATGTGGAGTTCACCACACCATGGCGGCTCTAATTCTGGACTCAGCTGGTTAGCACAGCCCTAGAGTCCAGGAACAGAGAACTCTCTCCCAGGTGTAAGCCTGGGAGCCAGGCCCATGTGTAGATGCTTGCCCAGGGCAGATGCTTGCTCATGCCCAGGGCAGATGCTTGGCTCAGTGCTGGTGATCCCTGGCTCTGTAACCATGATGTGTCTAGAACAGACAGAAGTGAGAATGAGGGTGAAGAAAGAAGAAACGCAGGACCAGGAATGAATTCCTTGAGCCCTAGACCAGCAGCCCTTGGCAAGACCAGCAGCACTAGGACCAGCTCACACAAGGAAAATATGGTCCCTACCTTTGCCAGCTCTTGGACTGCACTCGTGAAACAAATTGCCCTAATAGCCCAGGGTATGATGCACATTACACTTTCAGACTTCTTTCTTATGTATCAGGTTTGATGCACATAACATTGCCATCATGAAGATAAAGCAGACAGTATTTTAATCCATTTTATGGATGAGGAAACTGAGGCTGAATTTTAGTATCTATCTATTGAAGGCCTCACGAGGCATGTGAGGTTATACAAAGATAAATGAGCAAAATAACTTATAAGAACCCATGCTCTTAGACTCCTACCAGCATAATCTTTCCCTTCTGTGACAATGCTTCACATACTCAACTCCAGAGGAAGAGATGTGGCTAGGGGAAGAAGTTTCCACCTATGGGATAGCTGCTCAACCAAGAGGTGAAGGAAAGAGAGCAGAGCAGTTGTGTGATAGAGTGAATTATCACATAGGTCTGGGATGGAGAAGCATGGTATGTGCATGTGGGCTGCACAGTCCTGTCTCTAGGTATGTCCGTACACTGCATGTTTAAAAGGCTGAGTTAAGAAAGGGTATATGCATGAGCTTTAGATAATTCAAAGTTTTATATGTTAGCATATATGCTGATGACAATTGCATGTACGGGAAGAAAGAAAGAAAGGAAAGAGAAGAATGTTTATATGGAGATATGAGTAGGGTCTGCATATATTTTTCTGGTAAGAAAGAAATTATATAGACAGGTTTAGAATGTGTCTATTAGCATACGACTGGTATACTGGGTGTGCAAATATGTACTGTATAGGCACGGGTGAGTGTGTGAAGACAACTAGCACCAACTGGAGAAGAGCATTTCCTGCAGCTGAGTCAGTTGCCTCTCTATTCTCCTTTCCAAGGGTTTCCTCCCTGAGACAAAAAGGTGAGCATTCCTGAGCCCTGGCAGTGGCTCCATGAAGCCTCTGCTACCTTGCAACACCTCAGGCTTCACTGCTCTTCCCTCTCAATCCCTCAGAGGACCTAAGCAGATCAATTATAGTTAATAACATTTAAATTCTGGCCTGGACACATGAAAAGATGTTCAACGTCGCTCCTTATCAGGGAAATACAAATCAAAACCACACTCAGATACCACCTCACGCCAGTCAGAGTGGCCAAAATGAAGAAATCAGGAGACTATAGATGCTGGAGAGGATGTGGAGAAACAGGAACCCTCTTGCACTGTTGGTGGGAATGCAAATTGGTGCAGCCGCTCTGGAAAGCAGTGTGGAGGTTCCTCAGAAAATTAAAAATAGACCTACCCTATGACCCAGCAATAGCACTGCTAGGAATTTATCCAAGGGATACAGGAGTACTGATGCATAGGGGCACCTGTACCCCAATGTTTATAGCGGCACTCTCAACAATAGCCAAATTATGGAAAGAGCCTAAATGTCCATCAACTGATGAATGGATAAAGAAATTGTGGTTTATATACACAATGGAATACTACGTGGCAATGAGAAAGAATGAAATATGGCCTTTTGTAGCAACATGGATGGAACTGGAGAGTGTGATGCTAAGTGAAATAAGCCATACAGAGAAAGACAGATACCATATGGTTTCACTCTTATGTGGATCCTGAGAAACATAACAGAAACCCATGGGGGAGGGGAAGGAAAAAAAAAAAAAAAAAAAGAGGTTAGAGTGGGAGAGAGCCAAAGCATAAGAGACTGTTAAAAACTGAGAACAAACTGAGGGTTGATGGGGGGTGGGAGGGAGGGCAGGGTGGGTGATGGGTATTGAGGAGGGCACCTTTTGGGATGAGCACTGGGTGTTGTATGGAAACCAATTTGACAGTAAATTTCATATATTAAAAAAAAAATAAAATAAAAATTAAAAAAAAAAATCCTAAAAAAAAAAAATAAAATAAAAAATAAAACATCTTTAATTTCGGTTTAACTGCTAAAAAAAAAAAAAAAATAAAATAAAATAAATTCTGGCCTGGAGGTGCTGAGGAGGCCATGGGAGAGAAGAAGGAAAAGGTGGCATGGATTTCAAAGGAGGGACTTGGCAGATCGAATCACTTGGCTCCTGCAATGTCCAGTCCCAGAGTCAGACACTTGAGCCCTCTGATTTGTGTGGAAGCCATGGCTGGGCCAGAAGATTAAAGGCCACAGGTGACATTAGGAATTGCCCACTTCCACGCCCCAGGAACAGCACAGACCCACAGCATATTGCGTCTTGGAGCAGACCTGCTATGCTTCTCTACCCCTCTCTACCCCTCTCTACCCTTCAAGTAGGTGACCCAACCAGACAATGGGAGGGGAGAGGACTCCTCTGTGCAGGGCACCCCTTCTCAGATATCTGTAATGAGTACCAAGGAACAGAGAGGCCTTGCAACATCACAGGAGGGGCCCAGCTGCCCAGGAAGCCCCCGGTGGTTATTACCACAGAAAAGCGCACTTCCCCTCCATCACTAAGGGTTTGGGCTGTGCTGAACCCTCCCCCATGGAACTGTGATTTATAAGGCTGTAACCTCTGCCAGAGCAGGCAGCCTTAGCTTCTAAATCCCCATAGCAGCCACTGCAGCCCTGGCCCAGGCAATCAGCTGCAGGGGGAAGCAAAGTGGTGCAGGGGGAGGAGGTTCTGAGCTCTGGGGGTGGCCAGGAGCACAGCTCGGAGCAGTAGCTGGGAGTTTTCCTCACCAGGGCTCAGGTCCAGCCCCTGGAATCAAGGGCTGCCACACCTGGAGACTCCCTCATCACCCCCGCGCCCTCCCCCACCCCCGCTCCTTGTCCTGTGTCCTCAGTAAAAGACATACCTGTGTGCCACCATGACAAAGACTCAGGGCACATCAGAGATGGAAGGAACCTCAACTCTACTTCAGTGTCCCAGCCCTTCTTCACTTCACAGACAAGACAAATGAGACCCCAAAGAAAGAAAGAGAATTGGCCAAGGTCACAGAGTTCACTGGCAGCCTCACCAAGATTATAATTTAGGATTTTTGCAAATGCATATTTCTGCTGTTTGGTAGAATTTAGAAATTTTTCAGAAAGTTAGAGTCTGGGCCAAGCAGCCAGCTTCCCCTAATCCACTCTGGTAGAACACTGTGATTACAATTCAGCTACACAGCTCCTGCTGGGAAATGCAGTGATATATCCATCAGTGCAGGCCACACAGCTGCCTCCCACTCTTAAAAACAGGGGCTCTAAACCCAAGATCATTGCATCAGCTTCCTGGGCTCAGATGCCCATCAAATTATAGGCAGATGTTTGAGTGTCTATGCTCTAGATATTTTTCTGGAAAGAAGTTCACAGCTTTAATCAATTTATAAAGAGATGCATGATGTGGAAAAGGTTGAGAATCACTGCCTTAAAGCATCAGGAATCCAGGATCCAGAGAAATCAGATCTTAGCAATCAGTTGCTAGGTGCCTTAGCAGCATTCACAGACATAAAAGCGTTGGACTATTGCTCCCTAGATATATGAGTATATGTTTTGCAATATTAAAGAGCTTCTAAGCTCTAGATTTTAAATTCCTCAAGGGTAAGGTTGTTATCTATTTGTTCACCTATCTAAGATATCATCCTGGTTCAGGGCCTGGAGTAAAGAAAAATGTGATTAATTAATTTTTGAGTATCTCTCTCCCCATATCCACTACTGCTTGGTCTCCAACAATGACAAGAATTATAACAGAGAAGTCCTGATGTGAGAAGTGCAAGAACTATTTTATGGTTCAACGTTGAGTTTCAGGACCTTTTTCATCTACTGTTAAAGACCAATCACCTTGAGGAAGTCAGGGCAGTCCACCCAAAGCCCAAATTTAGATCTCCTGATGCAGTTTGTGTTGCATTCCACAACAGCCCAAGAACTTGCGGGGATGCCTCCTTCTCCAGTCAGAAAGAGAAAGCTCCTGCAAGCAGGGCCAGATGGGCTCAGCTTGTCTCAGACCCTGGACCTCAGGAGTCTGAGTTCTCCATTGTTAAAAGAGAAAAATTCTAAATCTAGAAAGGATCCGGGTGGACCTTAGCCTCAGAACACAGGCTCCAATTCCTCAGCCCCTTGATCTTCTGTTTGATCGTCTTTCCTTGTCCCACTTTGCAGCTTCTACGTGCACTGGAGATTAAGAAATTGGGGAGAGGGATGGGGAGAGAACTCATCTTGGGAAAGGGTGGCTTTCTGAGAAGGGAGGAGGGGATGGGGTTCTCAGGGCCCTGCTGGGCCACTTTCCTCCCCTTCCTCAGCCTCATCCCCACAGCCTGGGCCCTCCTTTGGAGAAACGTGCTGTGAGAGGTGGTTATACAGTAATGAGAAGCCAGAGCTGGGCCAGAGCTGTGCAGAGGACTCAAAGGCAGGAGGGAGAGAAGGTAGGGTGGACACAAGCGCCCCCAAGATGGGGGAACAGAAAGAGGGAGGGTACCACCTCAGGACTCTTGACTCTGCCTCTTGACTCTTAACTCTGGTCTTCTCTGTTGTCCCAGAAAATCCTCTAGAGAAGGGATAGCCTTCCTCATTCCCATGCTTCTGAGGGGACAATAAGGCATAGAAAGGTAAAGCCAGCTGACCTGAGTCATGTACCTAACATTTATGAAGACCTTACCACCTGCCTATTTTCACTGTTTTAAGCACCACAGACATAAAGGACCCTATGATGTAGGTATTGTTAGTATTATTCCCTTTGACAATTAAAGAAATGAAGGACCAGAGACATAAACTCATCAAACTCAGAGTTGGAAAGTAGGGGCAGGATTCCACCTCAGACAGCCCAAGGGCAGAGCCCACACTGCTAGCCACAGCCAAGGCTGAGGTCCCAGATCACTCAGGGCACCAAAGGCTGAAGAAGAGGAAACAAAGTCCCAGAGTGGCCCCAGAAGAGGGCACCCCAAGTGAGATGGGCATGGTTACCTAACATCTACCTTCTAAGGAGCTCATCATAACCATGGACACATGACATGTTTCTGGGTCCACTGCCCAGCAGCCACTTCCTCAGACTGGCTTCAAATTTTTAGGCAAATCCTCTCTAGCTGTCCCTTTCACCTTGCATGTTTCCACTTCCCCATTTTCTTAAAAGGTTCAGGGACATGGTGCCTAGTTAAGTCCTGGGAAGTAGGGACCCCAGAGACTCAGCCAGTGGGTCATGTTTCTGTGAATAGACAGTTAGGGGGCACCTAGGGACCTTTCTAGCCTGAGTGATGTAAATACTTAGAACCAAGCAGATTTGGGCTTCACAGAGAGGGGTGAAGGTGGACAGAGGATGGAGGAAAGGATGTAAAGGGGAAAAGAAGATAAAGGAAAAGAAGAAAGGAGGGAGAAAGAAGAGGGGGAAGGGAGGGGAGAGAAAGAAAGTGAGCAAAAAGTGGGTTCTCAAGGCTGGCTGCCAACCTGGCCACTCTTTCTAGACTAGAGGAGCCTAAGAGGGGAAGGGTTAGTCCTGTGGGGTATGTAGACAGTTGCAGTGGAGGGAAAGAGGATGTCAGCAAGAGGGTGGGGGAGGAGTGGACCGTGGTGTCCCCAGGATTGCAGGATGCTGTAAACACTGCTTCAGTCCTGTCTCCTCTACAGATGCCTCTGTTGCACTTGCCTGTTTAAGGCCTAAGCACACACCATCCTCCCACAGAGCCACTAATGCAATTAACAAAACACATTCATAAATCTTGCATGGCGTCCGGAACTGTCTCCTCTCTCACCAGCAGTGAGGCCAGCTCTGGAGATCCTGTGCAGAGAGCTGTCTGGCCCTCCAGCATCAGAGCCTCCTGAAGAAAGCAGCGCAATCCTTAGTAGGACAGCAAGACCACCTCTTCCTGCGGGCGTCCCATTTCAAGATGGGGAAGGGGACCAGAAATAGTGAGAAGTCAGAAGAAGCTGGGAGAGGAGGTGGATATGAATATGTGTTTGCAGGGGACTGGGGAAGTGGATCATGCCTTCCAAGCTCCAGATGAGAGCATTCCCCCAGAGGCCACAGCATCACCCCTCTGGGGGGTATTTTACCTGGGAGTTCAGAGTCTGAGCATGTATGAGACCGAGGGCATCTGCATGAGGATGTGTGCATGACTTGGCAGCGTGACTGGGTGTTTGTGTTTTGTGGGGTGTGTGTGTGTGTGCACTCAGTCTGGAAAATTTGTGAGTCACTAAAAAAGGGAGCTTTCTGATCTGAAGAGCTTATTTTCAGCTATTTTTATCTCCTCTTGTCTCTTGGCCCTTTTTTTCCCCTTGTCTTTTTCAAATGTAGAGGAATTTGGGGGCTGTGAGTGCTGTACGTGCCTATGTGAATTTCAGCTTGAGCCAAGAGGTCAGAACCCCCCTGGAAGTGCAGAGATAAATGCACATGTGGGCTCCATGGGTGTGCAGTGGGGACACACTTATACACAGATTACCATAAGGTATAAGCAAATGTGAGTGAGGCCAGAAATGTCCCTGGACGTTTCCATGCCAGCTACCTGAACTCTCTGATAGGATAGGTATAGAGCTCTACGTGTTCACATTGAGACTACGCCCTAGCTCAGGCTGCACATAAACTCATGTGAACACACGGCCCTGCACCCACCTCACACTTACCCAGGTAGACACACTCACTTGAACATGTGGCTACAGGCACAATCCTGGGCCCCTGTCTTAGGAAGTGGCCCTGGCCCCTGCATCTTCTCTCTTTGTCCAGCCATCATCACCCCCAAAATGTTGACATCTTATCAGGAAGGTCCTTTCTCTGTTCTATCAACAGAGAACAAGACATGAGCTGCTAACTGGGCTTTGGCCATGACTCATTCAGCCCATCCCACTCACCACCACCTTTGGCCCTGAGATACCATGCTCCCTAATCCAACAGTCATCCAGTCATCTGGGGCCAGCTTGTGTCTGAGCTGGCAGGGCAGGGCCAAGAGATATATTCCTCCTCTTGTCCTCATGGGAGCTCATTCCTCCAGCCCATAAAGAGGGAGAAGGGAGGGAGCTCTCTGAGTACTCTGCCTCAGAAACCCTGCCTGCAAAAGAGAGACCAATGTGGCTTCCAGGGAAGGCATTCCAAAGCATCTTTCTCTCCCTCCATCCCACAAAGGGAGCAGGGCAGAGAGAAGACTGCATTCTCTAGAGTTCTAGAATGCCTGTGGGTCCCTTGACCTACATTCTATGTTGATAGGACCATATAAGTACACACATGTGCTAGTATTGCAGTACAGAAATGCACATGTCCTGACAGAAATGCACACAGCATGTGGCACATGCTCACAGTGTCACTCCACACAGGCATGGGCCCCACTGCCTACCTTCCCACATGAGCACACATATTAACACATACTCACAGTGGGCACACACATGCATGCTCACTCCTACTAAACCTCATGAGAGCTAACGGGAGGATTCTATCTGACAGGCAGCCTGAGGTCCACCACTTCCTTAAGACTGCAGTTTATGCATGTCTCAAAGGCCTCCTGCCAAGGGGGCCAAACTCCAGCCATTTGTGGCTCCTCCAGCCTTGTACTCTTTTGAGGGGCCAAATCAGCCCATAGGAGAAGCGCTTTGTCTAGTTTGTGTGCCCAAAGACACTGTTGCTCCTGGTGTCCGGTGTATCACACACCTCCCCACTTCATCCCATTCCTCAAGCATCTGGGGGGCATGGGCTCATGCAGGTCATCATTACAAAGGACAAACCAGACCCCCCAGATCTCTCACAGTCTGGCAGGGAAGACAGACATCTGCACAATTAGCCTGACAGAATGTACCACCAAGGCTGTGTCTGTATGTGAACTACAGGGAGTTATTACTTCTTCCTGCTGGGGCATAGGGGCCTGCACAGAGAAGAGGTCAGGAGTTTTGCCTAGGCCTTGAGTGGTGAATAGACTTCACCAGGTTGTGGAGGAGCTTGTAGGGGAAGCAGAGTGCAGACAGTGACTAGGGAAGGGCATGATGAGTGGCAGGAAAACAGCAGGCTGGACAGGGCACATGAGGGAGAAATCTAATCCTGCCAACAGGTAGCCTGGGTTCAAATCCTGCCTTGACTAGTCTGTGGCCCTGGCCTCAAGGAGAAGAGATTTTGAATTATCTCCCTCTGTTTTACGCCACTAGAAGGAAAAAGTCTTTGCCTTTCTTGAAAGATCTGGATACCTTCCAAATGGGTGCCTTTTAAGCACCTATAAAATAGGGATACTAAGAGAGCCTACCCTCCAGCAATGTTCTGAACTTAAATGACACAATCCATAGAAAGCCGTTAGCACAGAGCTAAGTAGGTTTGTACTAAGTTATTAGCCTGTGTTATAGCTAAAACAGTGATTCTTGACGGGGGCAATTTTGCCCCCCAGAGGACATTTGTCAATATCTGGAGCCATCTTCGCTGTTAAAACATGGGAGGCAGGGCAGCGTGCCATTGGCGTGCAGTTGATAGGGCCTAGAGATGCCGTCGAGCATCCTGCAGTGCACAGGAAGGCCCCACAACAACACATTATACAATCCCAAATGTAAATAGTGTAGAGATCAAGGAGTTTGCCTCTCTCCTGAAGACAACGAGGTGATGTCTAAGCAGAGATGACATAATGAAATCTAAGTTCTAGAAAGAAAATTCCAGCAAAGTGTGACATGACTAAAGAGTTCAGCCAGGAGGCCATGCAGGTCTGCAGAGGGGACTTGAATGGCAGCACAAACTCAAGGGGCGTGGGAGGGAGGAGAAGGTTGGGAGAGGTAGCTAGGGTGGGGAGAGGGGAACAAGCATGAGGGGTAGCACTCTGAAGCTTGTGGGACTGAGCTGATGTTGAAGCCACCTTTCAACAGCTTCTAGGAGGAGGAGGCTGTTTAGCTCTCCAGAACTCCTACTTAAGGGTGAAAACTCCTCCAACAATCTGGATGTCAACTGTGACCCCTCCATGCCATATGCTTCCACTACTGCCCCCCTCTCCCAATGCAAAGGACCACCATTCAAAAGACCCTTCACCACAACTTTCAGGGCCCAGGAGAGGTGGCATCCCACTGTGCCATTTCTCTCTCCATCCCTTGAATGGATGGAGATGGAGACCCTGAAAGAAGGAAGGACTCCCTGTGGCCCTAAGCAGACCAGTCACAGATGAAGATGACCACTCTGGGCTCCTGATGTCCAGCATCCATCTGTCTTTCAAGACACTGAAGCTCCTATGGCCTGCTGTGGGCACAAAACAGGGACTCTGGAAGCACGGGCACACTGGGTCAGTCTGTGTGAGGAGAGACTGAGCCTCCTTACCATCCCAATTCCCCTTGTCCCCTCAAATGAGCCCTGAAGACAAGTTAAAGTGTTGTATCCCAGTGCCTTGGGGCCTGAAGCAGGTCTCTACACCTCAAAAAGCTCCAGCTACCTTACCCATATAGATTACTTCTAGTTGTCTGGCTTGTGGATGGTAGTAGCACTTCTGATGGGTTAGTGCTGATCTCCTAAAGCACTGTGTTGAGAAGGACTCTGAGGCAGCATTTGGGCTTAGCAGAAGTGCTGTGGTTAATTAGTGATGCCTGGGTTGAGTGCTAACAGATGCTGTAGCAATGTAATCGCTGCTTATTAACTACTCCTGAGTAAGAACAACTGACCGGGATCATTTACAAAGACTCTTCCAGCTCTCAAGTTCTATGGTTTAAATGGTAAATTTCAAGGCACTGGCTGGAAGCACAATAAGTCAGGGGAGGAAGAGCTTTGTGTGGGTTAGAATCACCAGGAAAGACTTTGGGAAGAGGCGGCTCTTTAGCTAGGCCTTGGAGTGGGGGAGTATGAGTAGCTGTACAGAAGGTGGGAGGACATTTATGTGCATAAAAATTGGGCTGAGCATGGGCTGTTTTTGATACAGGAAGGAGGAGGCCAGCATTGCTGGAATGCACTGTCTTTGTTTGGGGCAGATGAGACATGCAAGGCTTGGTCATATAGAAAAACAAGAACTAACATTTATTAAGAGCTTACTATGCAGAAAGCCACAGAACAAAGATGACTTTCCACAAAATATCTTGTTCAACCCTCACAACACGCCCACAAGGTAAGTCCTATTACTCGCCTTCTTTTATAGAATGGAAACACAGAGACATAAAGGACTTGCTCAGGGTCATATGGCTAGTTGGAGGTAGAGTCAGGTTTTCAGCCCAGGCAATGTGGTTCTGATGTTTGCAGGTATAACCTCTCTGCTCTGTTGTGCCCCTCCTCTTAAAAGTAAGCACAGTGAGGGAACCCAACGAAGCAGTTGAAACATCATGGGTGATTCTCTGAGGTCCAGAGAGAGGGCAGGAACAGCTGCATCTTGAAGAAAGGAGACCTAGGACATCAATCACAGGAGCAAATCCGAGCCAAGAACTTGGCAGTGTGGATACAGATCACACTAACCACTAAGCGCCCTGGGTCCCTGCTCCTGGACACTTTCCCCAAGCCCTAAATAATCTACTGGATGGTGTCCCAGCACTGCAGATAAGGCAGCAGGGCATGATATTCCAGGGATTTGGGGCTCAGCATGTGAAGGTAGAAATAGATCCAACCCCGCTTGTACCACAAGCTCAGAAACAGAAGGCGGCAGCCTGAATCAAGATCTCATTTTAGAGATCTTAGCTTAGCCCTGCCTTAGCCCTGGGCTGCAGCCTCTGGCCATCTTGGCGCTGTCCCTGCCTAGCACCTGGTGGTGTGCAGGGGAACTTATGTCCCTTCTCCCTCTTTTCCTAGCACTCTCTCATTCCTTCATTCCTTTCTGGGTTTAGGGACAAGTCCAGCCTCTCTCCAACTTGGACTCTTATCTTAGTTCAGTAGGACCAGAGAGGTACTGCTGTGCATCTCCCTGCTTCCAAGCACCTGGGAAGAGGAGGAGACTCATGTCTTCTCATTCTTCCTTCACCACTAATACCACTTGACCCGGCCACCCAACAGCCCTGTACCATGCAGGCATGGCTCAGAAATCTGGGGATCAGCATGAAACTAGCCTGGGAACTTCCAGCCTTTCTCACAATCTCGCTCTCTGCACCCCGACCCTCGTTCTCTTTCTCAGCTGATTCTACTCACTCTCAGGACTGCCTTGAGGCCCTTCCTTCTGGCTTCTCCATCTGGCTTCAGGGAGGCCTCTTGCTGCCACTGCACTGATAAAGGGACAGAGCCATAACAAATGACTGGAGGCTCCCGCAAACCACCTGCTAAGCTTCCACTTTTGTTTTCCAGAATATGTTCATTGACCAGAGACCTGATTTTGTAACTCTCTTTCCAGAACTTTCCTCCTTCCCAGACTATTGGACCACAGTGGCCATCCCCACTGTCAGGAATCTCATCCTCATTTTCCAGCTTACCTTCTCAAATGCCTCTATTCCTTCTTGTTCTGGGGATTAGCAGGACCTGACCCCACAGTCACACTATCCTTAGTACCCTGCCCCAGCAAAAACAGTTACCCAAAGCTTACAGCCCCAGCCTCTTGGACCTGAGGCACTAAAAGAAGGCTTTCCGTCCAGCCAGTAGCAAAGGAAAGAAAACCTAGACTTTTTTTTTCTGTCTACCTTGGAGAAGCCAAGCGGAAGGCCCCACAACTCTCCCTAGACCCCTGAGCTTTGCTTTCTCCCCAGTGGACCCAATAGTCAGGTGTCCTGAGCTAGGCAAATCTCCAGCAGCCAACCTCTCCTCTCTCTTGTTTCCTTCTCTTCTCATGTATCTCCCTCCATCCCTCCAATCATTTCAGAAGTTCTCTGGAGCTATCCCCCATAGAACTCATGTTGTGTCTAGTGTTGGAGGCAAGAAATGCAATACTGAGTCTCTCTCTGTCTGGGGAGCAAGGCCATAAGAAAGTAGAGGTAGAGAGCTCTGCCAGCAGCACTGGAGAGGGAACACAGCCCAGAACAGAAGCCAATGCCCTGACCATCACCTGCTGCTTGGCTCATGCAAACTCTGGAGTCCTGGGGTACTATATTCTCACTGCCCCTAGCTGGTGTGGGACTAACAGGAGAGAATGGAACAGACCCCCAGAAGGCATGGAGGCATTCCCATGGAATTCATGAAGATAACCCCAACTATTTTCCAGTGGAAATATGTGTCTTTGGCCTTTAGCCCTCAAAGTGCTATTTCCTAAGGGAAGGGCATGTCACCCAGCTGGTGGTTAGGAGGGACTAGAATAGGTGGGTGCCATTGCTGGAGGAGTAGCAGCCATTTTGACCCCATCATACCCTGTTGTCTGTGGAATAAAGGCCCAGTTACATAAAGCTCCAGCTGACTTGGTATAAACTATGACTAAGAAAACTTTCTAAAGACAGTTGGTGGTCCTCCACCCCCCTGCAACTGGTGAGAACTACCCCCACAGAGAGCAGAGCAGAGATTAGGGCTCCTAGCTCCATGGCCCTGACTCATCACACACACAAACACTCCCCAACACTTTTTCCCAAAACGGTTCCCCTCCTACCCGTCCACCCTCCTACCCAGGCTGGGTGACAAAAATGAACACCCCAGAGATCTTTCCAAGTTCTGGGCCAGGCTGAGCCCAGGGAGTATGAAATTCTCCACAGAATGGGAAGGCCAGCTCCCCCACAGAAACAAAGTCCATTCAAAGGAAAGTCACCACTGACCCTACTATCATCACTGTATTGTTTCTCAAATAGCTTGAACTACCTTCCCTCAAAAGAGCCAAAGTGTGTAATCATAAAATATTAGAGCTTAAAGGAAACTTAAAGGTCATCCTTAACCCCTTTTCTCCTTCCCTATTTCCATGCATCTACTCATATATTCATCTATTTATCCACTCATGAAATAGTTATTGAGTTACTACTATTTGTATATATGGTGCAGGCAATGGGGATCTAAGAGATGCAGTGTCTCCTCAAGGAGCTTATCATCTAGATGGTAGGAAAGGCAGGTGAAAGGAAGTTGCTATAGTGTGATAAATACCGTGACAGGAAGGACATATGTTCCAGAAGCACCAGGAGGGCAAAGCATCCAAAGGACTAGAGGCGGGGTGTTCATGACACTTACTGGGAGAAATCATATCTAGGATGAGATACAAAAAGGAGGTAAATTCCATTTCATTCAGTAAGGGGTCTGTTCAACATGTAATATGGACAAAGCACAGTGTTAAGCATCCTACCTGAAATGAATTCATGTGGTATCCACAAATGGATGGGGGATATAAAATAAAGCTACAAATGACCAGAATATACTATGAAGCACCCAAGAGAAGGACCCATGGAGTCCTAGGGAGAATTTAAGAAAGGGTGAGGAGAAATATCCAGTTGGGAAAATCAGAAAAGCTACATAGAACAAGTGGAATTGGGTTTTATCTTGGGAATGCATAGAATTTAGAAGCACAGGTGGGGTGGAAGGGCATTCCAAGCAAAAATAATGGTATTAGCAAAGCTCAAGAATCAGTGATGTCTGTTTGAGAGAATGAGAATATACCAGTTTGACTAAAGTTTATAAGACAAAGCAATGGTAGATGCAGCTTAAACATAGGCCAAGGTCTTATAATAATGGATAATTCTTAAATTTAAAGCAAAGCCCAGAGAGATTAGGCAATTTAATGAAGGTCACAGAGTTAGTAGAAAGCAGGTCTTCTGGAGGCACCTGGGTGGCTCAGTCGGTAAACAACTCTTGATTTCGGTTCAGGTCATGATCTCACAGTTCGTGAGATTGAGCCCCCAGTCAGGCTCTGCGATGACAGTGCGAGGTCAGCTTGGGATTCTCTTTCTTTCCCTCTCCACCCATCCCCTACTCTCTCTCTCAAAATAAATAAATAAACATTTTTTTTTTTTTTCAAAGAAAGCAGGTCTGTCTTCTGGATTCAACTTCAAGGCTCCTTCTGCAGGTACTAGGCATGCCAGTTTCTCTCCTTGCCACAATTAAGCCCCCTCTTTGATGGAGGAGCACTGTGGCTGATTCCTCTCTCCTCTTGTCAGCGGGGCTCTCACTGCAAAGCAAGCTGACCCCAGGCTAGCAATTCAAACTGCTCTATACTCTCTCCTGCATTTTTTAGATGAATATGTAGATTTTCTTAAAGAAGGTAGAAGAATAGCTAACAGACTGGGTTAGGTTCTCACTTTGGCCCTTGTCCAGCCCAGTTTGAAATATCTGGAATTCCAAAAAGAAAGAAAAGAAAAGAAAAGAAAAGAAAAAGAAAAAGAAAAAGAAAAAGAAAGGAAAAGGAAAAGAGAAAGAATTCAGGAAAGACCTGAAATTCCTATGGATGGTCTTCTTTCTTCTTCCTCCCCAAGGCATCTCTCCCCCCACTGACCTGTGGTCTCTTTAGGGTTAACCCTTTATTGTTTTAAGTACAGGCTCAGTTCTATGCTTGAGTCTATGTGGGTGTTTATGACTACAAGTTCTCAAAATACTGAGAGACACTGTACACAGAATTCCCTTTGAACACTCAAGCACGGAACACCAAACAACTAATCATCTAAAGCTGGTAATTGGCATGGAAGGGCTGGCTTGGGGGAGTGGCAGGGAGGGGGCGGGTAAGGAATTGTAATGGCAAGAGCCAGCCACAAGGTGGTGCCGTGAGGCTGGCGGAAGGGTTTGCTCGGCTAGAAGCGGAGCTGCGTTCCTGCCTCAGATGGTGTGGGCTCGGGCTGGACAGCTTTCCCCTAGGAAGGCCACAGACCCGGGCTGGCAGCGGAATCCAGGAACGCGGGGTGTAGACTCACAGACGCAGTGTTTGCTCTTTGCTCTCCTCTTCTCCTTTTACAAGCCATCCGTGACCAAGAGCAGCACAGGGCGCACCTAAGGGTCTCCGCAGTTGGATCCTGCTCTACAATGAATGGGGAGCAGCAGTGGGGACTCAGCCTAGCATCAGGAAGAAATCTGTGCCTGTGGGTGTTTATCTATGTCCTTGAGGTTTGAGAGACTAAATGGCGGGGTCAAAGATGCTTTCTTCTTAGCCTAACAAACTTCTTGGAAACAAAGCCAGTTCCTGGAGGGAAGCTGCTTGGACATTTGCTGCTGCCCCAGAATGGGAGATTTTAAGGGGCTTTCATAAGATAGGGTCTGGATGCCTCTAAGAAGTACAAAAGAGTTTCCTTTCTGTTTTCCATCCAAAATTCACCCTACATATAAACCATACAAATCAAATATTTCTCTCACTTCAATTCATACCTGTTGTTAAATATGTATTTCTACAAATGCCCTTTTCCAGATACCTCTCAATAGCTTTCTGCAAAGTACTGCTCAGAAAGACATCTGTGCGCACACACAGGCGCACACATATCCATCTTCAGCCCAACCATGCATTCCACACATACCACTTCCACCCTCTCCATATCTCACACAAGGATCCCGCACAGAGTTATATACATATTTATCGCGTATGCATTTCTCCACACAAAAAGGCAAAAGCATGCATGTGTGCATGCACACACACCCCAAGATGGTAGCCCCCGTGTAATGCAGAGACAAGAATAACAAAACCCATGCAGGGTGAGTGCCAAACCCCATTTGACCTTGCAGTGGGATGTTTGTTTCCATCTTACACATACTAGTTCTGAGCTCAGCTTGGGGAGGCAGAGATGAAGAAGGAAACACAAAAGAGAGTTTATCAAAGAGGCTGACTGCAACCTCTCCTCAGCGATGAAGACAAAAATTACATAATGAGAGACAGGTTTTGATTTGGATTTTTTTGCAAGGTCAGCAAAGTTTGAGACAGATGGACTCAGTCTCAGTATGAGCCAGGAAGAGTTGCCTCAGACCTTTGAATTGCCTTTCACAGGTCAATCAAGGGTCAGGGTGTTTGTTGATGTAAGAAAGAGAAGTTAAATGTGTGTGGATCTGTGTGTGTGAGAGAGTGTATGAGTAAATAAGTAGGGGAGTGGAGAGCAAGGTGGGGAAGAGGAAAGGTCAAAACCAGAGAGGTGGAAGTAAGCTATTGAGAAAGAGTACAGACTGTTAAAAAAGAAAGAACAAGCCCAAAATGGAGTCAGTCATATGACTCCAACAACACCAACAACTTAAATGGTTTCAATCTCTCCCAGGAATGTCACCTTAACAGTCAGTCTGAAATTTCCTGATCAGCACTAGTGAGGTCATCTTCTCGGCAAAAAACCTGCCATTCCCTCTTCACAAAAGAGATGTCCTGGCCTGAAACAATCCTTTCTTTTCTTTTGCTAGTAGCTTCTTTGTCCCACCCTCCTTTCTCTGAAAACCTTCCATTGTGTACAACTCCTCAGACCATCTCTCCATTGGCTAAATAGAATGCTGCTCAATTGACGAATCACTGAATAAAGCTATTTAGATCTCCAAACTTAGTCGAAATTTTTTAACAGATTTGGTGGCAGTGGTAGGCTCTGAAGCAAACTTCTGATGGTACTCAGAAATAAACAGGCATGGAGCCCAACAAACCCTTTTGAGTTCATTGTCTTTCTCGCCATTTCTGAGGGCTATGAGTAAATTTCTGTCAGTTCTAAGCTCTGTTTTCTTTGCATTGAACTCCTGATTTAATTGGCTTTCCTTTACAGGGAAGGTCAACTTGAGCTGGCAGACAGTTCTGCCCAGAGCCCAACTGAACTGGCATATCTGCCCAAAGCCCAATTAGCTAGCAGATGGTTCTGCTTGGAGCCAAGCCCCTAGCCTTTCAAACTGCAGTTCCCCAGGTTGAAAACCCCAGCCCTTAGCTCTGTCTCTGGATTCCACAGTGGGAATTCTGATGGTTTGGTTTGCAATTCCCCATTTGTTTGGAATCCCTCCCCAAATTCCGTGTTGGGAACTGGTGATGAGTTCCCAGTTCTCCATTTGTTTAGAATCAGTCCCCAGGCCCCATTCCCTCCAGGTTCAGTCCTCTCCCCATTTTTCAGATTATTAGTGTGACTCCAGGAAAATGAAAGGCCTAGCTAAAAGAGAGGGGTTCCTTTATTTCCAGAGAGCTGTGCATGCCACCTTCTGGCACACCTACTTACCTTATGTATGAGAACTAGATTTCTATAAGTTGCAGATTATCTAGTAAGATGGCAAAATTTTACTAAAAACAACCTTGAATTACAATGGCCATTATGAGGAATGTTCCAAATAGATAAGATCATTTAAAAAGTACACTCATGTGGTGCCTGGGTGGCTCAGTTGGTTGAGCGTCCAACTTCCACTCAGGTCATGATCTCCCGTTCCTGGGTTTAAGCCCCGCATCAGGCTCTGTGCTGACAGCTCAGAGCCTGGAGCCTGCTTTGAATTTTGTGTCTCCCTCTCTCTCTGCCCCTCCTCTGCTCATGCTCTGTCCCTCTCTGTCTCTTAAAAAATAAAATAAAACAGTAAAAAAAAATTTTTTCAGTACACTCAAAAGCAAGGGGTTTCAAATCAAACAATGAGATGCCTGTTTTAATTAGTATGCAGAAGCCTTCAAAAGCTTTCAAAATTCTAACATAGCTTCATAGAATGATTCATTGCAAAAGGCTAGTGAAAAATTAAAGAGATAAAAGATATGTAAACAAAAGCTACAACCCAATTCTTTGGGGAATTGGAAAGAGCTGCTTTTGTCATATAAATCTCTGCCAGGCCAAAGGTGTTGCTCTAGAAGTTCAAAGTTCACCTTCCCCTTCCAATCCCTTAAACCTCACCTATTCCTCTCAAAATGCTTGAAAAGATAAAAATATTGGAGATAAAATTGTTCTGCACTCAATCCGTATTTTGTGATGTAGATTTTTATCCTCCTCTTCTCTAGGATCAAAGAGCCATTCTTTGAACTTCAAACTTTAGGGAGAAGTTTCTTTTCAGAAGAACAAAGAGAAAGAGAGGGAAGTATTTGAAAATTGGGCCTAAAATGTCCTCTCCACAAATATTAGTAAAAACAAAAACTATAAGATTTTTGTGTCAGTGTGTGTGTACATGCATGCACATGCATATAGTAAATATGAGATATTTTTCCATCTCCAGATGGTATTGCTAAAATTAATTTTTTTTTAATGTTTATTTATTTTGAGAGAGAGAGAGAGAGAGTAACGGGGTGAGGGGCAGAGACAGAGGGAGACAGAGAATCCCAAACAGGCTCCACACTGCCAGCACAGAGCCCGATGCAGGGCTCAAACCCACAAACCGTGAGTTCATGACCTGAGCTGAAATCAAGAGTCGGACGCTTAACCAACTGAGCCATCCAGGTGCTCAACTAAAATTAATTTGTAAGAGAGCTCTATTTAGCCAGTTTGGAGGCAAGCACTTATAAGGATGGGGCATTCTTTTTTTTTAATTAATTAATTAATTTTTTTTCCTCTACGGGAAAGACTTTGTTTTTAACATTTAATTTATTTAAATTCAAGTTAATTAACATACAGAACATACAGCATAGTATTGGTTTCAGGAGTAGAACACAGTGATTCACCATTTACATATAACACCCAGTACTCATCCCAACAAGAGCCCTCCCTAATGCTCATCACCCATTTAGCCCATCCCCCACCCGCCTCCCCTCCAGCAACCTTCAGTGTGTTCTCTGTATTTAAGACTCTCTTATGGTTTGCCTCCCTCTCTGTTTTTACCTTATTTTTCCTTCCCTTCCCCTACATTTTTCTGTTGTATTTCTTAAATTCCACATGTGAGTGCAATATATTTGTCATTCTCTGTCATTCTCTGATCGATTTATTTTGCTTAACATAATTCATTCTCGTTCCATCCACATCGTTGCAAATGGCAAGATTTCATTCTTTTTGATCCCTGAGTAGTATTCCATTGTATATATGATGAAGCAGCATGAGGCAGGCTGAGGGCAAAACACAAACTAGCACCCCACCCCATCCTAGGTGGGACTTATGATATTCCCTGGACACTCCCGGCTACCCCAAAAAAGAAAGAACAAAAAACAAATGGTTAAACTGAAAAGAGTCTCCACCAGTTTACCAGAAAAAGGCAATCTCATCAACAGCCTAAAGTCCAGGTACTCCTTACTGTCTAAATGTTAATGTGTTGCTAGAGGGAGAAACAACCTTATCTTCACAATAGCTAAGCCTCTAGTAAGTCTTTAGCATGTGAAAGTCTCTTTGGAAACTCCCTCTTGACTTTACCTCTCTAGACTCAACCCATACTCGTAAAGTGAGGCTCTTCCTGCCCATTGGTCCTATCTCCATGCTTTAATAAAATCACCTTTTTGCACCAAAGATGTCTTCAAGAATTCTGTCTTGGCTATCAACAATGGACCCCACAAACCTCCCATAACCCCAAAACTTCATCATATATATCCCACATCTTCTTTATCCATTCATCAGTCAATGGACATTTGGGCTCTTTCCATACTTTGGCTATTGTTGATAGCACTGCTATAAACATTGGGGTCCTTGTGCCCCTTTGAATCAACATTTTTGTATCCTTAGAATAAATACCTAGTAGTGCAATTGCCAGGTCATAGGGTAGTTCTGTTTTTAATTTTTGGAGGAATCTCCATACTGTTTTCAAGAGTGGCTGCACCAGTTTGCATTCCCACCAGCATTGCAAAAGAGATCCTCTTTCTCCGCATCCTCGCCAACATCTGTCATTGCCTGAGTTGTTAATGTTAGCCATTCTGACAGGTGTGAGGTGGTATCTCATTGTGGTTTTGATTTGTATTTCACTTACCATGAATGATGTCGAGCATCTTTTCATGTGTCTGTTAGCCCTCTGGATGTCTTTATTCTGTCTGAGTTTACTAGTTAAATTCCTGTTGTCCTATTGCAAAACTGTCAGCAAAAAATTGATGACTAGAATGATGGCTGAGGGGCACCTGGGTGACTCAGTCAGCTGAGTGTCTGACTTCAGCTCAGGTCATGATTTTTCAGTTCGTGGGTTCAAGCCCCACATCAGGCTCTGTGCTGACAGCTCAGAGCCTGGAGCCTGCTTCTGGTTCTGTGTCTCCCTCTTTCTTGGCCCCTCCCCCACTCGCACTCTGTCTCTCTCTCAAAAATAAACATTAAAAAAATTATTAAAAAAAAGAGTACACTTACTGTGATGAGCACTAAGCAATGTATAGAATTGTTGAATCACTGTATTGTACACCTGAAAGTAATATAACACTGCATGTTAATTATATTGGAATTAGAAAAAAATAATTTAGGGACATCTAGATGGCTCAGTTGGTTAAGCATCTGACTTTGGCTTAGGTCATGATTTCATGGTCCATGAGTTTGAGCCCTGTGTCAGGCTCTGTGCTGACAGCTCAGAGCCTGAAGCCTGCTTCAGATTCTATGTCTCCCTCTCTCTCTCTGCCCCTCTCCTGCTCATTCTGTCTCTCTGTGTCTCTCTCTCTCTGAAATAAATAAACATTAAAACAATTTTAAAAAAGGATTTAAAACTGTGAAGTGAAATGTTGGGGTCTGGGAGCAAACAGTCAAGAAAGAATTTTTAAGACATCTTCAGTGCAAAAAAATGGTTTTATTAAAGCACAGGGACAGGACCTGTGGACAGAGAGAGCTGCACTGGAGTTGTGAGGAGTGGCCAGTTATATATTTTCAAATTGGGAGGGGGTTAGGGATAGCATAAGTCTCTAAGGAGTTTGAAAGCAAGGTTTCCAGGACCTTGAGGGGCTAGCTGCTGTTAGGATAAGGTCATTTACTAATGTCTAGTATATCCTTAGTCATGAGACTCTTCAGTGAGTATCAGTGGGTCATGTGCTTGGAGGATCATTTCAAACATATATCTTGGGAGGTGGGTAGAGATAAAGGAAGTTTTCAAAGGGATTTTTATATGTTAAAGGAGAATTACAGGATTCTGGAGGTCAGGCTAATGTCAAGCTAAGGTTGCCTTTTGCCCTTAGCAAAGTATTAACATCCATGCAGTTGAATTTCTGGGGGAAAGTCACCATGCCTGTCCCAAGTACTTGTCAATGGGCTGTAAGTTGTAATGAAAGTTATTTTTTTTTCTTTTGCCCTTGTTCTTGACATCAAATGTAATTTACTATTTAAAAAGGTCAGCTGGCAGGGCATCTGAATGCCTCAGTTGGGTAAGCCTCTGACATCTCACTGTTTCATGAGTTCAAGCCCTGCATTGGGCCCTCTTCTATCAGCACAGAGCCGTATTCAGATCCTCTGTCCCTCCTCTCTCTCTGCCCCTCCTGCATTCATGTGCATTCCCTCTCTCTCTCAAAAATAAAGAAACATTAAAAAAAAGTAAGCTGGCAAAATTAGATTTTGGCTTTCTCATTGGCGTTTTGGTCTGCTTTTGATAACAGGTCATGAAAGTTTCTTTACCTTTTAAATGATCTGCCCAGAAAACAAAGATTTTACGTTTTATCAAATTAATTTACTGTGTTTACTGTCTCTATCAGGTCTTTCATTACTTAGGAAAACAGAATCATCTTAATATTAAAAGAACTGGGGAGCCTTGGTGGCTCAGTTGGTTGAATGCCCAACTCTTGATTTCTGCTCAGGTCATGATCCCAGGGTCATGAGAGATCCTCTCTCTCCCTCTGCCCCTGTCCCTTGCTCACACTCTAAAAATAAAATAAATCTTTAAAAAAATTAAAAGAACTAAGTTTTGTTAATAGATAATGATGTATTAAGTTTCATAAAAATCTGTGATTCTCTGCAACTAAGTTCTTTAAAACCATATATATGGGTTTTTGTCTATTTGTGTGTTTGTTTTTACAAACTTCTCAAAACCAAATTCTAAATGAAGTATTTTTGGTCTGGAAGACACTTTGGGATTTTTTTAGAGGGGCCCTGGAATATTCCAAAGTGTTTGTTAAACTGATTAGGTTTACCTGATATGTTAAATTATATGGGAAACTGTCTCATAAGAAGTAATACTAAGCCTTCTTTATGTTGTTTTTGTATAGGTATATAAATGTTCTACAAATTACATAAAATTCCTAGAAATCTGATATGTTCTGCTATAATGTTATCTCTTGTATGTCTAACTATTATCTTAAAATGCTGTCTTATATCCTTTGGGACCCCGATTAAAAAAAGGGCAACAAGTAAATGGTATTACTGGAGTTCTTTTACTTTCTGAAATTGCTGTCATTAAAACTGAGGCTTACACTAAAAGGACAGAGCCTGAGTATCAGGGAAATCTATAAAAGGGAAACTGAGACAAGATGAACAGGCCTTTGGACTATGGTTCTTGCAATTTCCATCTGAGCCCCCTTAGTGTCCCACCGCTCCTGTCACTATCCTGTAATTCTTTGACCCGCAATAAGGTCGGAACATATAAATCTGTCCAAATAAAATGTTGCATATAGGGAGGGGGAAAAAAGATTGTGGCACATGTGAATGAAGTCTATTCTGCGTCTGCAAAAAATGTCCCCTCAATGCCAGACTTTTGCCATCCTGATGTCCCTGTAGCATGGCAACAGTCTGCTCCTGAACCAGAGAAACAGGTTGGTAAATAATAGCTGTAAATTGGAATGCTTGGCCAGCTTGGTTGGGGGAGTGTGCAACTCTTGATCTCAGGGTTATGGGTTAGGGCCCTGTGCTGGGTGAAGAGATTACTTGAAAATAAAAGCTCTAGGGGTGCCTGGGTGGCTCAGTCAGTTAAGCATCTGACTCTTGATTTCGGCTCAGGCATGATCACAAGGTCATGGGATTGAGCCCCATGTCAGGCTCTGCACTGGCAATGTGGAGCCTGCTTGGGATTCTCTCTTTCCCTCTCTCTCTCTCTCTTCACTTCTCCTTCTTGTGTGCATGTCCATGCATGCTCTCTCTCAAAATAAATAAACATGTTTTTAAAAATCTGTAAAATAATAATATCTGTAAATTAAACAGTCAGAACCATGGTAAACCCAAGATGGCTGCTTGATTCTTCTTGGCTCCCTATCAAATCCAATTTATTTGTTTTTGTATTTTTTCACTCACTTTTGCATTTAAGATGACTCAAATTATGAATTGACATTGGTGGGGAGACTTCTACAAAATTGTGAAAACAGTCTATCAGCAGGCTGGCCTGTCAGGTCCTTTATCCTGGAAACAATATTTTTGTCCCTAGAGGCCTCAGACCTCTCTATGGATCCTTTGAACACCTACAGTGAAACTTCATTCAATTGCCACTTAGTCTAGGTTTTCAATATGCTCCTGTTATTGTGTGTGTGTGTGTGTGTGTGTGTGTGTGTGTATGTTTTCTTTTTTAAAGGTTTTTAAGTTTATTTATTTTTTTTTGAGAAACAGAGCACAAGCAGGGGAAGGTCAGAGGGAGAGACAGAATTCCAAGCAGGTTCTGCACCATCAGCACAGAGCCCGATGTGGGGCTCAAACTCACAAACTGTGAGATCTTGACCTAAGCCGAGACCAAGAGTTGGATGCTTAACTGACTGTGCCACCCAGGTGCCCCATGTGTGTGGTTTTTTTCCATATGGATTGAAGCTTTCCCCTGCCACAAGGCTAATGCCCTTCAGTGGCAAAGAAGCTGTTGGGTTTCCCACTTGGGGTATACCTTCCATGAGCTCCAATGATCAAGACACTCACATCACTGGCTAAATCATACAAGCCTTAATGAAAGCCTTGCAAACTTCTTACAATTAACACTGCCCCTATCACTCTCAACCACAAGGCAAGGCCAAAAGAACTAATGGGATCCTAAACTTCAATTTTTTAAACCTGCAGTAACTACTGGACTTCCCTGGTCCAAGGCATTGCCTTTGGTCTTATTGACTATATGCAGTACCCACTCTGGGAAACATAAACTCACTCTGTATGAGATAGCCACTGATAGGCCAATATCTGTTGGTATACAACCTTCTGCTGATCACTTGTCTCATGCTAGTATGGCAAGCTACTAGGAGGCTCTAATATTTTATGCTCAAGCCTGTCATCAACAGGTTAAAGAAGGCTTCCTAGATCCCAGTTCGAAGGATCCTGTTGGCTATAATGTAGGGCCTGATGACTGGGTTTTCTGGAAACGTTATCAAGAAGACAGCCCTCAAGTCCCATTGGAAGGAAGCTTACCAAGTGCCCCTGGACACTGTAATTGCTGCAAAAGTAGAAGGTATGAAGCTTTGGATACACACCTCATAG
Source organism: Panthera leo (assembly GCF_018350215.1). Lineage (NCBI taxonomy): Eukaryota > Metazoa > Chordata > Mammalia > Carnivora > Felidae > Panthera > Panthera leo. The sequence continues at coordinate 30,633,547 of NC_056688.1, forward strand.
CTAAAGAAGGCCCCACCTGACAGCTGATTCTGTACAGACACGGAAGACCTCTGAATCAAACTGACCAAGAAGAGAAATAGTTGACATTGAAGTAGACTGTTTTCACCCAAGAAGATAAAACAAGACTTCATACTTTAAGCCCAAAACCCTTTATCCTTCTTTTTCTTTCCTTTACTCTGACACTGGCCTAGAAAGATAATGCCCTCATCTGTATCATTTCAGGCTAGGAGAAAATGTAATCATATCTCTAACTTCTCACAAAGCAAATAAGACATTGCATTGACCAAGGCCTCTGAATTTACATTTTCAAGTTGGAAGAGAGCAGCAGAAGTTTGTATATGAAGGCTTTCGTGATTCAGGATTCACTCCTTTTGGCAGGACTCTCCTTCTCTGGCTAGGAATAAATATAAATGAGGCCTTGATCAGGAACTTCTCCTTAATTCTTTTTTTTTTAATGTTTATTTTCTTAGTTTGAAAGAGAGAACATGGGTAAGTGTGAGTTCATGCAAGTGGGGAGGGGCACAGAGAAGAGAGAGAGAATCCCAGCCTCCATGCTATCAGTGCAGAGCCCAACTTGGAGTTTGATCCTACAAATCGTGAGGTCATGACCTGAGCTGAAACCAAGAATCAGATGCTTAACCAACTGAACCATGCAGGCACACTGAGGAACTTCTCCTTAATTCTTATTGCAGAATCTGCTGCTGAAGTAATAGCAGCCCAACAAAGTTCCCTAGACTCTCTGGTCAATGTTCTTCTGGATAATAGGATAGCCCCTGATTATCTTTTATCTGAGCAAGGAGGTACCTGTGCTATGGCCATCTGCTATACCTCGATCAACACTTTTGAGGAGGTTGGAAACCCCATTACATAAGATCACTGAGCAGCCATTTGGCCTGAAGGAGTGATTCCTTTAAACAAGATCTTTTTTTGACTCATTTGATTTTGATTGCTTTGGGTTTGGGGGACAATGGCTTCAAAGTACACTCCAAACATTGGGAATTATCCTGCCTATGATCTCCCTGGTGTGCTATATCATCTCAAAAGCTTTATTTATTTTTTTAATTTTTTAACGTTTATTTATTTTTGACAGAGAAAGAGAGAGACAGAGCATGAGTGGGGGAGGGGCAGAAAGAGAGGGAGACACAGAATCCGAAGCAGGCTGCAGGCTCTGAGCTGTCAGCACAGAGCCCCACGCGGGGCTCAAACTCACAGACTATGAGATCATGACCTGAGCCAAAGTCAGACACTCAACCGACTGAGCCACCCAGGCGCCCCTCATCTCAAAAGCTTTAAATGCATGTTTACAGCTGATAGCTACCAAGCGGATGATCTCCCTGAGACTAGAATGTTGGAGGAGAAGGAGCATGACTGACTTAAGGATTGTGAACCCAGAGTTGTTATCTGAGAGTATCACAGGGATTAAGCAAAAAACCATCATGACCTGTGAATATCACACAGAGGATCAGTGAAAAACCATAAGAACCACAGAGCAGTAGCTGAGAGTGGCACTAGTGCCTTAATTTGTGATCACACCTCTTAGGCTGACCAAAAGAGGGCAATTATTACAAAAGAGACAGGCCCAAAATAGAGCCATCGGCCCTCACAACAGCAAATCAAGACTTAATTACAGTTTCAATCTCTCCCAGGAATGTGACCTTTAAAGAGTCAATCTGAAATTTCCTGATCAGCACTAGTGAGGTCATCTGCTCAATGAAAACTCTCATCCCTCTTCACAAAAGAGATGCCCTGGCCTGGAGCAAACCTTTCTTTTCTTTTGCTAATAACCTCTTGCCCTACCCTCCTTTATAAAGGAGGTTTTGCTAATAACCTCTTGCCCTACCCTCCTGTATAAAAATTGTACAACTCCTTGGAGTATCTCTCTACTTGCTGGATGGGATGCTGCCTGATTCGTGAATGATTTAATAAAACCATTTAAATATTCAAATTTACTCAGCTGAATTTTTTTTTAAACAAGACAAAAATGTAAGTCAGAGAAAACAGAGAAAATGTAAGTCAGAGAAAGGAATATAAATAAGGAATGTTAACTTAGAAGTGGAAGAGTAGGAATAATAAATGATAGGAAAGAGAATCAAATCTGAGAAGTGATTGGGGAGAAAGAGGAGAGGGAGAGAACTTGAAGGCAAAAGAAATGAAGGAGGGTCAGAATGGCTCAGCAGGCGTCTGAGAGTCCTGCTGCGCTGTGCCCACTGTGCCCAGCAAAGTCCAGCCCAGCAGGACCTCAGGATGGCAACTGGCTCATCTGTAATTTACAAGCACAAGCTCTCCTCAATCCTGATTAACAGGAATTAAGTGGCATATGACTAATCCTCCTTGCCACAGTTAATACTTTTCAGCCCCTGCATAGGGAACTAGGTAGCCTTTCTTATTCAGGAAGGAGGCTTCACCCAGCCTGGCACCTCAGGCACTGGCAGGGCTGGCTCTACTATCCATGTCTGCTGCAGGAGAGGCTCCAACACGAGATTATCCAGCCAGCCAGGAGGAGAAGGAGAAAATGAAGTGGCTGGAAAACTTTCTCTACCTCCTTGAAGAGAATAGTAATCCTCTGCTTGTGTGCCATTTGCTTTTCCTTCTTCCAAAAGGCTTTTGTGTCTGCCATTTCACTTTAATAATCACAGAAAATCTGTAAGGGACAGAAGATATGTAATTGTCATGACAAAAAATTAGGAAAATAAATCCTAGAGAATTGAAAGGAATTAACCAAGGACTACTCAGTAGCCAAGTTTGGGTGTCCTTCCTCCCAGTCCAGCCTAATTTGTGGAAGATGGTGGCTGATTTGCTCCAAGAGTAACAACAAACAAACAAACAAACAAACAAAACCAAAAAAAAAAAACAAACAAACAAACAAAAGGAAAAGGAGAAAGAGAGGGAAAAGAGAAGAGGGGAAATGGGAAAGTGGAGAGGAAGAAAAAAAAGGAACAGGAAAAAGATGAATTTCTGACAGTGGCCAGAACACAGTAAGGTATACTGTGAGCCCCAATTGAGTGCTTTGTGATTAAGGATTTGCTCAGCTTTATAATTGAGCTGGTTATGGAATCCTGGACTGCCTTCTCATTTCCCTCCACACTTTGAAGCTATTATTCCATTTTGTTCCTGGCTCTGCTATCACTATTGCTGTTTCCTTGTAAATAGCCTACCTTTTCAACATAACTAGTGTTGAGATTTTTCTTTTAGTTTGGGGTTCTAATATTTCACTCTATTATGTCTAGGAATGACTCATGTGGCTAGGGGTGACTAAACAAAATGAGATATTTCTTTATCATGGGATGTTGTGTTTAGGATAGCTTCTTCAAACTAGGGATTTATGACCCCCATCAATTCTAAAACATTTTGAGCGATTACTTCCTAAATGACTGCCTTTTCCTTGTTCTCACTTTATTCCTACACAACTCTTACTCTGTTTTGCATGTCTCTTAACATCTTTTTCATATTTTCATGTCTTTACTTCTCTGTGCCTCATTCTTGGTAATTTTCTAAGATCTAACTTTCATTTCACTAATTTTTTTTTCAGTCAGCTATTAATTCATCCACTGAAGTTTTTTTTTTTCCCAGATGTTTCATTTTTTAGAAATTCCATATGGCTCTTTTCCTTATCTGCTTATTCTTTTCCAGCATCCTTTTATTTCTCTGTTTTCTAGTCCTTTTATCTCTCTAAACTTTGTAAGCTTACTTATTTTATTATCTCTTTTGGGTTGTTTCATTGTCTCAAGATTTGGAGGTACTGATTCTCCGGCTTGTTATGTGTGTTGACTTTGCCTGTGGCAAGTGATTTCCTCCTGGGGTTTGTACACTTACTGTTAAAGTCTTCATTAGGGAGTGTTTTATTCTGTGGGGGCCCTGTATGTTCTCAGGACATGCCAGGAAGAGCTGTGCATTTGCTTCTACCAGTTGGCCCAAAGGCTTCCTCCATGACTATGGTAACAAAAAAGAAAGGAAAAGGAAAAGGTTTTACATTAATTTTGGGGTTTGAGGACTTCCATCCCATGAGATAAAGTTAAGTCACATCACACACCAGAATATGACATAGGTCTGGAAGTTTGAGTTTCTCCTAGGAAACTGATTTCTTTCTTCCCCAGAGCCTTAGGGCAGAAACCAATGGATGGAGATTTTTTTCTAGCCATCTTTCTCTGACAGAACAGGATTTCAGTTCCAAAGCCCTGCTTCCAGTGGGTCGTAGGACATGCCCCCTCATGCACGTGGGTGTTAATGGCTCCCCCAGTTCTAGGGCTCCCTCCTCCTGCTGTTCACACCACCAAGGCTTTGGTTTGCAATGCTACTCTTTTGGCTTTAAATTCCTCCCTGTTACTGTCACTTGAGGATTTATTTCTTTACTTCAAGCTCAATATGCATTTTAATTTTTCTGTTATACTCTATTCAGAATTTCCCTGCATGGTTCAGTAAAGCAGTAGATATCCATACCAGCTCATTCTGTGAGTTACTAGACCCCTAAGGCATAATTATTTTTGTTCCTGTCTCTCCCACTGGACTGTGGGCTCCATGAAGAAAGAAACTATGCCCTTATTATCTCTGGTTCCTAACTCGTACAAGAACATATACAATATAATGTGTGCTAGATGGAAAATTAAATGATAGAAGGTGATTCCCAAGGTTATACAGTTTTTCTAGATCTCCTCAATCTGGAAGAAGGTGACAATTTCCTCAATCATTCCGAGCACAAGGATATTCTTCCTTTCTTTCCTTTTCTTTTTCTTTCTTTCTTTCTTTCTTTCTTTCTTTCTTTCTTTCTCTCTTTCTTTCTTTCCTCTAATCTCTACACCCAATATGGGCCTTGAATTCATGACCCTGAGATTAGGAATCACATGCTCCACCAACTGAGCCAGCCAGGTGCCCCAGCACAAGGACATTCTTTTGTTCTGAAAATCTTTGTGGGAGATTCTGTAACATATGTCCTTGTGATACCTATGTCAGTGTGTTTTACTTAACATTCTAACATGTTTATTAAGCAACCACTATGCAGTTGGCCCTTAGGAGGACAAATGTAGAGATATACCACAAGCCCTGCACTGAGCTCATGGTCCTCCAATTGCAGAATATGATGTGGAAGGCATAATTATCACATGTGTTTTGCAACATTGATAGTTGCATTTGCCATGATTTTATTCATGGAGAAGACTATGTTTATTTGGAAAAAAGTGTTTACTAGGCCTATTTGGGAGAGTAGCTAAGGCTCCAAGGAACTTGAGAATAGAAGAAGCTGCTCTGAGGCAGACAAGGATAGCATTTTTCTGGTTGAGCTAGAGGGAGAGTGAGGGAGAGGAGGGAAGACAGGGAGAGGGTGAAAGCCTCAGTGCTTCATGGTGTCATGAGAATGGTACAACACTCCTGAGACTATACGCCATGTAGTTAAGAACAAAAAGCATTTCGACAGAATTGTAATGAAATTATGAGAAATCCATAATCATAGTGTAATATTTAACAAATCTTTCCCAGAAATTACTAGCTACATTTTTTTTTAAAAAGGCAAAAATATTGTGGTGCCTGGGTGGTTCAGTTGGTTAAGCGTCTTACTTTGGCTCAGGTCATGATCTCACAGTCTGTGAGTTGGAGCCCCACGTCAGGCTCTGTGCTGACAGCTCAGGAGTTGGGAGCTTGCTTCGGATTCTGTGTGTCTCTCTCTCTGCACCAACCCCATTTGCACTCTGTCTCTCTCTCTCTCTCCCTCAAAAATAAACATTAAAAAAAGTTTTTTTTTAAGAGGCAAAAATATTGAAGTTTCAAGTAGCACAATAAAATTTAACTGAGTGGATATATAAAAGACCTTATACCTAACCATTAGAGAATACATTTTTTTTAAGTATGCAGGAAGCATTTAAAACAACTCACCCTCACTAAGCTGTAAAGTCACTCTCAGTGAATATGAAGCACTGATTTCACACAGACCTTGTTCTCTGGCCACCGTGCAATAAAACTAAAAGTCAGTAGGGGCACCTGGGGGGCCCAGTTAGGTGTCTGACTCTTGATTTTGGCTCAGGTCATGATCTCTTGGCTCATGAGATCGAGCCTGTGTGCTGAAGATGGGGCCTGCTTGGGATTCTCTCTCTCTCCCTCTCTCTCTGCCCCTCCCCTGCTTCCTCTCTCTCTCTCTCTCTCTCTCTCAAAATAAATAAATAAATAAATACTAAAAAAAACCCTAAAAGTCAGTAATGGCCACATAGTCCCAAGTCCCCAGATATTGAGAAATTAATAAAGCAGACTTCTAAATGACAAATTGTCAAGTAGAAATCATATAGGACATTAGAAAATACTTGGAGCCAATTGATAACAAAGGCAAATATATAGCATAATTTTTTGGGATGCAGATAATGCAGCATTTAGAAAGAAATTGTAGTCTCAAAGGTGTATATTAGAAAAGAAGGAGGGTGGAAAACTATTAAATTCTAGAAGTCTGAAAACAACTACAGAGAAAATATGGCATTAGAATACAATGTGATAAAGTGTAAAATATATGCAAGCATAGTGTATTATGGAAGGACAGAGGAGGGGCACCTAAATCATCTTGGAAGGAGTGGGATTGAGCCCCATGTTGGGCTTTGTGCTGAGAGCATGGAGCCTGCTTGGGATTCTCTCTCTCTCCCTCTCACTCTGCCCTCCCCCCCCCCTCAAAATAAATAAATAAACTTTTAAAAAAAGAATCATAGAATCCAGGTAATAGATTCTTTAAAAAAAAATCATCTTGGAAGGAACAATGTGGTCAAGAAATTCTTCCATGAGGACGTGATGTTTGAAGTGGTTCCTCAAAGACACAGGAAAGCTAGAAAACTGAGTGGGCTGAAGAGGAGACAATGTAGGCAAAAGGGACCATGTAGGTTACTCCAGTGGCTTAAGAGAGCATGACAAGCAGTAAGAAGTTCAAATAACTGAGAGTAGCTAGATTCAAGGCTATAGATGAGGGTGTAATACGAGATGTTGACATGATGTTATTCATGACCAAAGGACTTCTTTATTTCAGCCATGACTTTTTTAGTTATAGAAGAGATTTTAACTGGATTCTGAAGGTAATATGGAGCCACTTAAGAATTTTAAACAGAACAACATGAGCTGATATTGGGTTTATAAGATGAAGAGTCTTATAGGCATTCATTCCACGGATATTCGTTGAGCACTTACCAATGTTCTAGTCCCTGTGCTACTCACAATTTTGAAGAGAAAAGTCTAGAGACAGAAGATACAGGCAGGTGCCTGCAGATCATTTTAATAATCTGAATGGAAACTGATGCAGTTTGCTTTAGACTGGTGGCAGTGAGGTGGCCATTGCTGTGGGGGGTGCGCAAGGAGTATCTTAGTGCTTAGCAGAGCTCCCCACCTCTTCTGGGAGTCTGTCCTCAGCAGCTGCTAATGCTAGGCTTGAACTACACTAGGCAGTGCAATTCTAGGGAACAAGGCCTGGCCAGAAGACAAAATACTGCCTGCTAAGACTGATAGGAATAAGGGGAGACCTCAGAGTATAAAGGGTGCAGACTGTAGACACTCTTAGGAGATGGTTCTCTGACCTTTGTAAGGCTACAGTGGCCTCCCAACTGCAGTAAATCTCTGCATTGCTATTGAGTATCTTGAGTACTTGATATCATCACAGAAGACCAAACACACCCACTCCTCCCAATCCCAAATTTTGTGGGAATACAATTCCATGAGATTAAATAGAAACTTCAGAGTCTTCTCTAAAGCCCTTATCATTTGCTTAAGAGGCCTGGGATTGAATAATCTCTGGAGGGAAAAAGGCTTGTGACATAATCCTCATCACATTAGAGTTCTGGGAAATAGAATGAAATACCCACTATTTCCAGTCCTGGAACAAGATATCCAGAATCTCTGCAATGGCAACCACAAAAAGATCCTTCCTTCAGTACAAATTACCAGGTCAAACGCTTGGACCCAAGGCCATCAGGAAGAACTTGCCTCTTCCTCAAACTATGTAGTAGAGAATTGACCCTCGAAGGGAATCCAAAGGAGGCGCAAGATTCCCTGCAGTGAAAGAGGGAGAATAGCAGAGGCCCTGGTCTCTCTTTGGTGCTGCCAGGAAGTAAACACTCGATGGTACAATTTGTAGGAAAAGAAAATTACCTCTAATTGGAGGTTGGGATAAAAATATCTCCAATCTGTAAACAAAGTTGTTGGAGCATCCTGGAGGCACACAACTTGAACTGCAGAGCTGCAGATATGCTCTCTACCCACTGTTAGTTCCACACCTTCCCCTGAATCGGCTCCTCAGTCTGGCTCCAAGATAATCCCCACTGGTGCTCATGCTCATTGGTGTCCTCAGTACTGAAGCACAGATGAGGGAAAGCTTCCCATCTTCTCCCCAGACCAGTGGAAATATTCATCAGGGCAAGCAGAGGAGAGAACTGGTCTGTTTTATCTCATCACAGGTGTCCTTCCTAAAGGTGGTCTGGGAAGTGTTTGCTAGCTGTCCCTAACACCTTTTCTCTCATGTCTGGATAGGGCATCCAGCCAAGCCCTGCTTCTCTACTTCCTCGAAGAAAGAACTGAGGCAGACACCTCAACAGGGGAACTTGGGATTCACAGTTCTTAGGGCCCTCAGCCCTGGAGCAGCAAACCCTAGTTAGGTTTCCACTGTGGCCATGAAATTGTCCATTAAGTGTTGTTTGTTGTGCTGTGTTTTCAGGTCCACTGGTGAGTAAAGAGACCTTGGCTGATGGTGATGGGACACTCTAATTCCTCCTGTAGCAGAGGTAAGTGACTCTTTCACCCATGGCATGTATGATATGTTTACTTAAACACACACTACACAAAAACACACACTAACACACTCTAGCACACGAACACCCAGGCTCTTTTCGGTGAAATATGAAAGGGCTGCTAAACAGCTTCTTATAAAGGTGTCTCTCTAGGAAGACACTTTAAGCCAAAACTTTGGCATTAATATGACCTTTCTCAGCTGTGCCACTACAAAAGAAAGGACCTTGCAAATAAATTGAACTACAAAAGAACTTCCCTTCCTCATATAGCATGAGCAGCACATCTCGTTAGAAGGGGTGAAGGTTTTATCCCCTACTGTTTCCTTAGATTGCGGGGGGATCCTTCTATTTAGATGAAATTAAAGAAATACTTTGAAGAGAAGGAGCAGGACCTGATAGTTGGGAGAACATGTGAGAGACCAGAGTTGGAAATATTTCAAGGAAGAGGAAACTTGAATGGAGGTAAGATGGAGCAACAGGATCTTTGATAAACCCTGAAGAGGAATGCTTTTATAGAATAACTCTAGGGTCACAGACTTCCCTCAGTCAATGGATCTTACTTCTATCATGCTGTGAGGGTTGACTTCAAGTGATTGTTCAGGTGTATAATGGCATAGTGAAGGGGCAGAAGCCATAGCCATGTTACTTTTTAAGAATATAATCACACTGAGAGAACAAATACACATTGATGTAAAAGTTCCTCTTTGCTTCTCATTCTCTTTGACCCAACCGCAGACTGAAGGTACTTTTCTTTATCAAGACTCTCCAGGAATATTGTAGTCATTTTTCCCATTCTGAGCCAAAATAGTAGGAAACGGAAGGGGCACAGGCAACAGATATTTACTGAGCACCTAGTATGTTTTGGAACTTTATTTCACATGATCTTCACAACGACCACTTGAGGTAGGTTTGTTATCCCTATTTTACAGACAAGGAATCTAAGGCTTAGGGAAATTAAGTAACTTTCCCAACTTTACAAAAGCCAAGAGTTTGAATCATTGTCCATCAGACTTCAGAGCTTATGTCTCCCCTCTTGTAATTGCTGATTCCAGGACCTCTCCAGTTTGTTTAGAGGTGATTCTCACAGGAAAACCCTACTCTTTGCTACTTGATTTACACTTTGCATTAGTATTGAAAAGTATTGCACATGCTTTTGTTCAAGTTTAGCACAAGTGTATTTAGTTCCCTGAACTCTTTTAAGAAATGAATCTCTCCTTAGTAAATCACACATTAGAAACAAGCATATTCAGTTGGATAATGTGGTGATAGAAGCACAGACGCCACGGCTTCACTCACTGAATGCTTCCAGACCTCTGGTTCCCTTCTGAACAGGGCCAAAACTCTCCTGGGAATAATTAGATCATATGAAGAAGCAGATCACTTGACAGCCAGAGGCATTCTACCCTGTCCTGGTGCATCACCAGTTAGGCTCCATTCCAGGATTGTGTCTCAACCACCAGCCATGACATGCAGACTCCATCTGTGGAGGAAAATCAATGTTTTACAATGAAGCACCTGCATCCACTCTCATAGGAACCTCTGTTCCATATAGAATATTCATGGAGCCTTTCTCTGTGGTCTTGTTCTGAATTTCAAAAGATTCCCTAACAGAGAAAAACATTTAACAGACAGAACCATGTCACAATGCAAACACAGGAAATCAAGCAGGAGAAAAGAGGCACTAGTTTCTGAAAACTATTCTGTCCACAGTCAGACACCTCATACTTCCCAGGTAATCAATATGGTTCTTTTAGTAAGGCAAATATGCCTGATTATATTTCCAAGAACTAAAGGGAATGATAAGACAAAAGAAAACAAAAGGAAAAAAGTCAGTGGGCCTAAGAAGATTTTTTCTCTTTTTAATTCCTGTATGTTGTGTTTGATGAAGGGAGAAAGGCTGCCATGATAATATAATTTTCACCTATTTTTATTTGTGACTTTGGAATATGGAGAACTGGAACAGAAAGAGGGTTTAAGAAAAGAAAGACAAAATCATAATAAGTGGTTGAGTTATTTTTAAAGTTTTTATTCTGTCTTTATGAGATTTTGAAAATGTAATTAATTCACACTTGCAAAGGTTTGAGCAATTATAAAAAGTTATAAAGAAGATCATAAAGTGATGACAGTTGAAGAATGTCCTTGGCAACAGCCTCAATTTATTTCATGTTTCTTGGCATTCATAATTTGGTATATATGTGAATTATACACACACAGTTTCCTACTTTGTGAAAGCTAAAAATACTAAATGCTAAAAAAAAATGTAGGGTGACTGTGTGAAAAATGAAGTCTTTAAGTTAAACATTTTTAAAAGTTATTCATTTATTTTACTTTTGAGACAGAGAGAGAGAGAGAGAGAGAGAGAGAGAGAGAGAGAGGAGAGAGAGAGAACGCAAGCGGAGGAAAAGAGAAGGGGCAGGGAGAGAGGGAGAGAGGGAGAGAGAGAATCCCAAGAAGACTGTGCACTCTCAGTGCAGATCTTGACATGGGGCTTGATGTGGGGGTTGATCCCATGATCTGTGAGATCATGACCTGAGCTGAAATCAAGAGTTGGACATTCAACTGACTAGCCACCCAAGCACCCCCCACTAAGTTAAACATTAAAAAATATTAGTTGCTGGAGGGGTGCCTGGGTGGCTCAGTCGGTTGGGTTTCTGACTTTGGCTCAGGTCATGATTTCATGGTTTGTGGGTTCAGGCCCCGTGTTGGACTCTGTGCTGACAACTCAAAGCCTGGAGCCTCCTTTGGATTCTGTGTCTCCCTCTTTCTCTGACTCTTGCTTGCTCGCACCATGCCTCTCTGTCTTTCAAAAAATGAATAAATGTCAAAAAATTAAAAAAATATATAAAAAATATTTGTTGTTGTAAACTCTGGCATATTTTACTAATAACTATACTTAGAATTCTGTTTTCACTCTGTTGTTTCCTGGAGCATTAGGGATACTTTCTATATTAGATATAATAAAAGCTATTTCAAGATTTTTCCACAGTACTTTTTATTTTTTAGAGAGAGAGACAGAGGGAGAGTGGCAGAGGGAGAGAGAGAATCTCAAGCAGGCTCCATGCTCAGCATGAAGCCCAACGTGGGGCTTGATCCCATTACTCTGGGATCATGACCTGAGCTGAAATCAAGAGTTGGGTGCTCAACCTACTGAGTCAGCCAGGCGCCCCAAGAATTTCCATGGTAGTAAGTGACACTCAAAACCTCCTGCATCCCTAGGTCCAACTTCCAGTACATTTTATCCTTCTCTTCATCTTATCTGCTTGTCTTCATAAGATTCTGCTCCATTTTTCTACCCTAGCCTTATCATTTTCCAATAATGAGAAATCAGAGCAAAGAATTATCATCCTGCTTTTCTGCAGAATAAACTATGGGCATGCCATCATGCTTTTGATCTACCACAGAAACTATGTATTGTGTTGAAAGACATCACTTTTTTAAAAAAAAATGTTTATTTTTGAGAGAGAGACAGGGAGAGAGAATGTGGGCGGAGGTGGGGGCAGAGAGAGAGAGAGGGACAGGGGATCCAAAGAGGGCTCCGCACTGACAGCAGAGATATGGATGTGGGGCTCGAACTCAGGACCCCTGAGACCATGACCTGAGCCGAAGTCGGATTCTCAACCGACTGAGCCACCCAGGCGCCCCGGAAAGACATCACTTTTATATTCTGAATAATATATGTCTTGCTTATGTTTTAAATAGATTTCAGCGCTTTTTGCTTCTATCACATTTGGAATCAGTGACTCAAAAGAGGTGCAGGCTATAATGCTTTAAAGACAATTAGAATGCATCCTTATTTGTGGAATAAGGATTTGTGGAAATAATTTGAGGAAATACTTCATTTCCAAGTTTTAATTGAGTGCTCCTTCTCTGATCTGTAGTGTTCCATTCATTTTATACCTATGGAAATTTACCCCGCCCCATTCTTGAACACGTTTCTTTATCTCCTCCCATCAAATTCGTTGAATGAGACCTCATACGCTTGGGTCCTGAGCATCCCTGAATCCATAGCGACCAAATTTCAGCTTCCCTTGTTACTATGGTGACGGCTGTGCTGGTCCAGGTGGTCGCTATGGTAACTAGGGGCGGGTAGTCGGGGCCCCGGCAGGCAGGGCGCATGCGCACGGGGAAGCCTAGCTGCGCCGCGCGTCCGCGGCCCCTCAGCTCCCCTAGACATGGCGCTGAGGCGGCTGCCAACGGTCCGGCTCTGCGCCCGGCTGTCTGACTTTTTCCTCCTGCTGCTTTTCAGGGGTGAGTGTGCATGTTTCTGCCTTTGGGAGAGGAGGATTTGGGGCGGATGGGAGCAGAGCGGGCCCGGAGCGACTGAAGTGGTTCCTGGCGGGAATAGCGGTCCCGGCTCCGGAGACGCTGGGGGCTCGGCCGGAGGAGCGGCGCGCGCCCGCGTCCCGGCGGAAGGGGGTCGATCGGGGGCCTCTGGGCGGGGTCCCAGCCGGGTCGTTGCGGGGGTGCAAGGGGCCGGTGCGAGGCCCGAGTAGCTCCCTCCAGGCGGTGGGCCGGTTCCGGGCGGTGGGCACCGCTCTCTGGAAAGAAGGTGGAAGCTTAGGCGTGGGCTCGGAACTTGCTAGAACACACTGCGGAGCGAGCGCGTTGCCTAGAAGTCGACAGTGAGGGGCCTGCCGAAGTACCAGCGAAGCGCAACTCTGAGGCCTGCCTTCTTGGTCACAGCCCTCTGGGGATGTGCTGTTCATTTCTCTCTTGTTGTAAACAAAAGGAACTGAATTGGGCAAACCCAACTTTTCTTTGGGGGAAATAAAATGCCATAGATTTCAATCAAGTATCCTTTTTGTCTCCAGCCTGGCCCAGGAGACCCTGCAGACCCTTACCCTGAAATAGCATCTTGGCCGTTTTCATCAGGTGACACTGACAAACTTCGGAGTTTTGTTTTGTCTTTTCCACTGTCCAGAATTCTCTTAGATTTGTGTGTCTCAGGACAGTTGGATGGAGGGTCTAACGTAGCTTGTATTTAGTGAGCATGTACTATATACTAGGCACTTTGAAATCTTCTCATTTAGAGCTTACAATAGCTTTGTGAGGTGGATTTAATTAACCCATTTTCAAATAAGAGAACTAAGACCTAAGTCAAGCCACCTTTCCAAGACTGCATCCTGAGTGAGTAGTAAAGACTGAAACCCATGTCTACCTAAAGCACACTACACAACACTTCTGTGCAGGACATCCTCAGGTAACCAGATGAGGTCTTATAGTTCTTAGGTCATTTATTGTTTGGCTCAGTTGCTGTTGTCATCCCGTGATGTTTTCCAAAATATACAAATTAAAACACAAAGTGACTGGGAGTGGGGGTGGACAGACCAGAAAAACAAAGCACTCCTGTGTTTGATGTTCATTCTTGTGGAATGTTCATAATGGTGGTAGATAAAAGTGAGGGTCTGAGGCAGAAGCTGTGGAAACAGGGCTCTATGATGAAGGATAAGTTTCAGAATATGGGTAGGTGTTGTCATATACTTTGCCCGAAAGTGATTTCCAAAAACATGTGGTTGGGAGATATAAATGATCAAAGGCTAGCCAGGGGACAAGGGTGTCAGGAATGTCCAGCTCCCAGTTTTGTTGGTCACACTGACACTGTCCTATTCACAGACTGGAACAACTCCCCATTGTTGAAAAGTTCTGTTCACATGAAAGTTTGCAGTTTTTATTGCAGACACATTTGGCAGTTGAATTTCAACTTGGTTGCTTGTTAATAAAACTAGAAGATGCTAAGGACTTTGTATACCATTAACTTTTTACTTTGTTTTTCTGGAGGTACAGGGTTTGTGGCTTTCTTGATATTAAGGGCTGGGATTTACCTGCAGAGCATAGGAGGAAGAATAAAATTTTGCAAAATAGGACTGATGACAAGGAATCAAGGTGGTAGGTTGTATTAATACACCTTGAGGGGCTATAGCTATCTTTTTCAGTAAGGCGCTCTTTTTCTCTTATTTTGTGTGTACTCTAAACACACTATAATACCTTGAAAACTTTACTCTTCCGCAGGTCATGACAGCTCTGTCTTTTTTATTTTTATGATTATTCTTTTCAAATACTATTATTTTTCACTGTTGTCATTTAAAAAAAAATGTTCCTGATATAATACATTGTTTTTGTTGTTGTTCCTAATACAGGACATTCTTTATTAACCTTTGCCAGGCTGTTTAAGAATTTAATATGTAATTCATTTCATATTACTAACAACTTTAAGAGATTGTTAAAATTATTTTGTTCATTTTGTGCATGAAGAAACAGACTGAGAGATGCAGTAACTTGCTCAAGGTGATAGCCTATGCGTTTTAAATTTGGGAGTTTTGAACTATTTCTGTTAATTAATTTGTGGTTACTTGTGTCATTTCATTTGACAGTCGATTTGTTATGCATCAGTTTAATAATTTATCAAATGTTCAAAGCTTTGTGGTTTGCATATAAAATATTCTTTTGTTGTATTGGTGACAGGTGCAATTCAACCTTACAAATGTTATGCCACATGGCCTTTTTGAATGATTATGTAGTAATATTTTTTGGCTTCCAAATCTTTTGATGTCCTAGAGAGAAGTGCTTCATTTAGAATTAAAACAGTAATAGTTTGTATTCTTGATATAAAACAAGCTTGTGTGCTTAAGTTTAGCAAAATCTAAAAATTAAAATTTCCTGGAAAAAAATTTGAAAAGTATTCTAAACCATTTTTTAAGAATGACTTATTTTATGTTATAATTCCTTTTAAATTTTCTGGCAGATATAATTGCTATCAGATGTGTGTGTGTGTGTGTGTGTGTGTGTGTGTGTGTGTGTGTGTGCAGAAAAGCAAAGAACACCTGCCCTGCATTATGCAGTGCCTCAAATCAGCTGTTCATTCTCAAATGACTTGTTGATAGGCATTTATTCATGAGTTCAGGCTTCAGAGACTGAATGGATAGCTATTAGAGGTACTTAATCATAAGTAATTGCAGTATTATATCCAGACAAAATTATAAAATTATCATACACCAGCCCCTAAGGTCTGTGTAACTTGCACTTAAGGAAGCCTAGTAGGATAGGCTTAGAACAGTTCTGAAAGAAACCAGATTTGTAATTAAGCACACTTTCTGAAATGGACACATAATGTAACTGAAGGAGCTATGGATTTAGTATATCAAGCTAGCAGCTGTTAGAGATGTGATATTAGCAGATTCCTTCTCCATAAATTCTTTGAATTTTTTCAAAGCACAAGTGGGGTAAAAGAAAAGAAAATATGTGTATGAATGAAGTGAGGATGTATGGAGGCTGTTGAATGATACTCTATTCATGAAGCTGGATTCTTTTTTTTTTTTTTTTTTTTTTTTTTTTAAAGATATGTTTAGAATCAGGTGGTGTGAGTATGATGCTGTTAGGGTTGAATACAGATTTCAGAGCTCTCTCTACCCTCTGAATGCTAACCATATATGCAAATAGCTTCACTGGAGTATAAAGAGATCCTGAAAGAAAGTTTTGGTAAGCACATTCTTTTACACGTAGTTTAGCAAGGACAGTATCCACCATAGTACTCTATATGGAGATCTAAAGCTTTAATTTACTGCCTCTTTGCCACTTTTCATGACATACAGAAAGCTTCCTGAGAATTAGCCTTTGTTTCTGATTTAAAGGAATACTGTAGTATTTTGTGGTGGTGTGTTTTCTTTGTTTTTAAGTATCTATTCTATGTTACATATTTCCCATGAGTAGTTCATATGTTCAGTGGCAGTTTCAATGCTGATTGTGTAGAAACATCAAACTTTTTATAAGTTAAAACTATACAAACATTTTAAAAAATTTTTAAATGTTTATTCATTTTTTGAGAGAGAGAGGTGGGAGGCGTGCGCGCGGGCGCACGAGAGAGCACGTGCATGCGCACAAGTGGGGGGGGGGAGAGCGAGAGAGAGAGAGAGAGAGAGAGAAAGAGAAAGAAAGAAAGGAAGGAAGAAAGAAAGAAAAAGAGGGAGACACAGAATCCGAAGCAGGTTCCAGGCTCTGAGCTGTCAGCACAGAGCCTGAGGTGGGGCTTGAACTCAGAAACCACGAGATCATGACCTGAGCTGAAGTCGAACGTTTAACTGACTGAGCCACCCAGGCACCCCATATTTCTTTAAAAAAAAAGTTTTTAAAATTTATTTATTATTTATTTTGAGAGAGAGAGAGAGCATGCATGAGGGGCAGAGAGACAGGGAGAGCTAGAATCCCAAGCCTGCTCCACGCTGTCAGCATGGACCCCGATGCAGGGCTTGATCTCGCAAACTGTAAGATCGTGACCTGAGCGGAAATCCAGAGTCTGACGCTTAACTGATTAAGCCACCCAGGCGCCCCTACAAACATTTTTTTTTCTCATGTTATTTTTCATTTTCACAGAATCCCAAAGCTTCTATGGTTCAGACTTCTTTCTGTGAATTATTGCCAAAGTCAAATTATGCTATATTCATACTCCTACTCTGCCTAACCTAACCTTGTCTCTCAGTGACCTTTCTTATTTCTGTATAAGCATGACTCTTAGTTTGTAGTTCAGTTTAGTATAGCAGTCATTCATTGAATATCTGTTCAATATATTGAACAGGCACTGTTGTGCATACTACGGATGCAGAAATGAATAAAGCATCCCCAGCTCTTGAAGAGCAAGGATAGTTGTATGCTGAATTACATTGGGTTTCAATTATTGGGTATAAATACATTCTATCTTTTCAATGACACTAAAAACTCATTAGAAACCGAGGCTTAATTTCATTTCTTTTGTATCTTTCTAGAGATGACTATAGTAAATATTCTCTTTGTCACTTGTAAGTCAGTTAACTATCTTAAGTACTTCCTCTGTGTCTAGGCATTTTTTATGTATCTTAGCTCCAGTGGCCCCCCGGAACTTTTGAGAATTCTTAGTTTTTACTGCAGTAGTTTCTTTGAAAGAAAGCAAACGGTAAGTATTTCTTGGTTTAATTTAAAAATCTTACCATGTATGCAAGTTATACATGGTTAAGAAGAAAAAAAAACATGGAGAAATGTTTATGAATAATTTAAGTGACACAAGCTGCAGGTAGGATTAGCATATACATATGATTACAGTT
This sequence comes from Panthera leo, assembly GCF_018350215.1. Classification (NCBI taxonomy): domain Eukaryota; kingdom Metazoa; phylum Chordata; class Mammalia; order Carnivora; family Felidae; genus Panthera; species Panthera leo. The sequence continues at coordinate 30,651,353 of NC_056688.1, forward strand.
ATGCAAAAACTAATCTTATGCTTAGGGGGAAAAAAAAACCCCTGGAATCTAATGAACCAAAATGTTGATAGGTGCTGTTTTTGAGTGGTAGGTCTTATGGCTGATTGTTTTCTACTTTTCTCTTTTTCTGGCTGATTCTTTTGTCCTTTTCCCAAGTTTTCTTTATTTTCCCCCCAAGTTTAATGAGGATGTTTTTTAATAATGAAAAAAATTGTATTTTGTTTTGGCCTCTGATAGATAAAATAGTGGAATTTTAGATTTGACAGTAGTAAAGATTTTCTTTTCTTTTTTTAAGTTTTCCTTTTATTTTTTAATTTTTATTTATTATGTTTTTATTTAAGCTATGGGTCATTTCCTGCTTTTCCTTCATGGTCTGAGAAGCCAGGTTTCTTTCTCTGTAATGAAGCATAAGTAAGATCCCAGACAATTCTTAAGTTTATTTTAATGTGTATTTATTTTTGAGAGAGAGACAGAGACAGGGAGTGAGTTGGGTAGGGGCAGAGGGAGAGAGAGAGAGACGGAGTGTGAGTGGGGGAGGGACAGAGAGAGAGAGAGAGAGAGAGAGAGAGAGAGAGAGAGAGAATCCAAAGCAGGCTCCAGGCTCTAAGCTGTCAGCACAGAGCTGGATGTGGGGCTCAAACTCATGAACCGTGAGATCATTAGCTGAGCCAAAGTCAGATGCTTAACCTACTGAGTCACCCAGGCACCCCTAAAGATTTTCTTTTAAAATGGAAAAACTTGGTGTGCCTGAGTGACTCAGGTCATGATCTCACGGTTTGTGAGTTCAAGCCCTCCATCGGGCTCCATGCTGACAGTGTGAAGCCTGCTTGGGATTCTCTCTCTCCCTCTCTTTTTGCCCCTTGCGCATGAGTTTACTCTCTTTCTCTCTCAAAATAAATAAATAAACTTTAAAAAAAAATGGAAAAACTTTGAGTCTGGGTGGCTCAGTTAAACATCCAACTCTTGATCTCAGCTCACATCTTGATCTTGGGGTCATGAGTTCAAGCCCTGCATTGGGCTCCATGCTGGGCACGGAGCCTACTTTAAAAAAAAAATTAAAATGGAAAAACATTGTTTAGTTCAATGTGATAGCATGTTGATTGTGAACCTTAATTAATGTCAGCCACAGTGAATGAAGTAGGGAGGGGCTAACTTGATTCAGTTGTTTGATCATGTCTTCTTTGTGACTCATTTGAGAGGCTTGTTACTGGGTTTTGGGTGGGGGAGCCAACTGTGGCATCCTCAGCAAATGGTTAATTGGAAAACTGAAAGAGCTGATGAGAAAATCTGCCTCACTACCTTGTTTTCTTGTTTTTTTGTTTTGTTTAAACAAGCAAAATAATCTGAGTAGTTGCTTTGGTCTGCCTGTTCAGAGTCAGCCAGCATTTATTGAACACCTCCTTTGTGCTAGCTGGACTCCTGGAAAACTGTTTTCTTTGTCTTTGGTGAGAGGAACACCAGGTCAAATTGACTTCCTTGGAAAATAGACTCTGAAAGATGTTTCCTGAAGAGAGCTGTCAGCTGATGTATCCTTATCTCTTCTTCCTGCCCACCATGGACTTCCTTGTCTGATGTTTTTCTGTAAGGAATATGTATAATGTCTTTAGAATGAAGCACAGCTGTCTGGAAGGTTACAAAGAATGCAGTGAATCCTAAGACAGCTGCCTACCCCCCCCCCCCCCCCCCCCCCCGCTCCTGTTTTTCCTCTAAAGTATCTCTATCAGGGTATTAGAACTTAAACAGCCAATCCATATTTATTTGGCAGTCTCTGTTTTAACGGCTGTAAAGCTTTCCATGAGTAAAACAGGAAAATCTAAGATGAACACCTCTTTAGACCAGAAGAAACATGCAGTTTGGATAGTTAACAGAATAGCATTTTTGGAAAATGTTTTAATGTGTTTAGAAGTGAGAGCACTTACTTGCTCTGGCCTGGTAGACAAGAATTTCAAGAAGGAGCTGGACTTTTAGGGATAATTTTGATTTACCTAGTGCAGATTTGGGGGGAATGGAGGTGTTGGGGGCCAGTAAGGTGAAGGAAATATTGAGCAAAGGCATGGAGTTGGAAATGCCTACATTGTATTTTAGGACCAATGAGTTATAATAAGAAATAATACCACCTACCATTTATTAAAAACTATGTGGCAGGCAATGTGCTGATAGCTTCACCTGGGCTATTTTAATTGATCTCAGAATTCAGTTTTTATAGGTTTCATTTTGCAGATGATGAATCTGAGACTCAGAAAGGTTAATTACCTAACTTAAGGTTACAGTTAGTAAATTAAGGAGCCAGATCGTCCATGTAAAGAACATTGGGGAGTAACTAGATTGTAAAGTGCTTTCGATGCCAGGCTAAGATTTGGATCTTGTTAGGTAGGTTCTAGAGATTAATGTGGCAGTTTGAAGCAGGGAAGTGATATGATCATATGATTTTAGGAGCATTAATCTGATATTCAAGAAGATTGGAGAGGGAAGGTTGGTTAGGAAGTTCAAGCTCATTTCCTTCAGGGTAGGCCTCTTGATCTTCAATTCACTTTTATGCATATATAAAAATATATTTATTTTCTTGAAATATAGGTTTATGGATGTGTAATTTTTGGTTGATAGTTATTTTGTCTTAGAAACTGGAATATGTAACTTAGATGCTTTCTGGTTTCCATTATTACTGTGGTGAAGTCTGTGCTTCAGTTCATCATATCCTCAGTCTTTTCTAGGTTGCCTGTCTTCTCTCCAGCTACTTTAAAGATCTCTTCTTTGTCTTTGGCATTCTGAAATGTTACTATTTTCCTTGTTAATTTGCTATACTTTGTGTACCTATGACTTTATGTCTTTGCTGAAAATTCTAAGGTTTGTCTGTTTAAATACTGTCTACTTTCTGTTCCTTAATTCTTTCCTTCTGGAACTCTCATCAGATATATATTCATTCTATCTTTCAAGACTGTTAACCTTTCTGTCATAATTTCATATTCCCTCTGTGCTATTTTGGGTTTTATTTAGCTTTGATTTACAGCTCTTTTTTTCAGCTGTGTCTAATCTGTTATTTAACCAATACAGAGAGTTTTTTTTTTTTCCACCAATTATATTGCTCATTTTTGAAATTTTTACTTGGTTCTTTTTATAATCTGGTCTCTTTTGCTTGCTCATATTTTTAAGTCCTTTTTAATTTTTTAAGTTTATTTTTATTTATTTTGAGAGAGAGAGATAGCAAGTGGGGGAAGGGCAGAGAGAGAGGAAGACAGAATCCCAAGCAGGCTCTGTGTTGTCAGTGCAGAGCCTTATGTGGGGCTCAAGCCCATGAACCGTGAGATTATGACCTGAGCTGAAGAATCAGAAGCTTAACTGACAGAGCCACTCAGGCACCCCTAAGTCCTTTCAAAAAAAACATTTCAAGTGTAGCTGTTTTATAATCTTTATCTGATACTTTAGGTATCTGAAGTTCCTGGAGATCAAAATCTAATGTGTGTTGTTTCTTATGACTGTTAAGGTGGTTTGTTTGTTTTTTTTTTATTCATAAGCTGACACTTGGTTGATCGTTATTAGTGGAAATATGGGTCTGACCTTATGATGCTTCTTATGAGAGTAGCTTCCACCAGACAGTGGCCACCTGGGATGACTTTACTCCTTTGAGGGTCCCTGGGATTATTTGAAGATGCTCAACTTCTCTGCCTTCCTGCTGGCCCAAGGGCACAGTCTCCCCACTAAAGTGTTAAAAATGAGCATTTGCTCTCAGAGTCACACCCCCACTTATCTTTCTGGTTTCAGCCTGTGGCTGTTTTATTTTGCAGATCCCCCCATCTCCTGGGAGCCCAGAGGTATATAAGAAACTATGGTGTGCATTGAACCTTGTTATTGGAATGAAAAGGCCTTTTGAAGTATCTAATCCATACTGCTGGAAACAGGAATCTCAGCTTTTACTTAACCTGCCCCCACCCCCCCCTTTTTTTAAAGATCATTTTAATTTATTTTTTTTTCTTTTTTGAAGAGACAGAGAGCGTGAGTGGGGAGAAGGGGCAGAGGGAGAGAAAAAGAGAATCTTTAGCAGGCTTCATGCTGAGCATGGAGCCCAATGTGGGGCTTGATCCCACGACCCTGGGATCATAACCTGAGCCAAAATCAAGAGTTGGATGCTCAACCGACTGAGCCACACGGGTGCCCCTGGTCCCCCTTTTGATTAACATAAGAGTCACATACGTTTCTTTAAATGTTCATATTGTGAAGGCAATTTGTTTTCAGTTTTCAGATATAAAATAAAAAATATTGACTATGTGTTTTCAGAGCACATATATACTCAGAGAGGTTGTGGTATGCATGAAGGAAAGGATTACATGATTCTTGCTAAGCATCACTGCTTTGAGGATGGGGCTATATTATTTTAAAGATATGCCCAGTTGTACAACTATAATCTCTGTGGATTGGATTCTCTGAGAAGCAACCATCTATCATTCAAGATACAGCAACTTAAAATTTGGAGAATTACAGCTGTTTTGCACTAGACAGGCACCTGAAATAGCAGCTTCTTACTCTGCTAGGAACAGGTATAGGTGAAGACATTCAGCGGTAAAATGTAAAAGTAACCTTGAGCTTTATAGCTGATATCTGAATCTGAGATTCAGATTCCTACAGAATGAAATGCTGGTTCTCTGAAAGGCTGATCAGTCCATGTACTGGGAAGAAGAAAACCACCCACTGCATCTTGGGAAGGCTCCATTGTTTGTAGCCTTTCAGATACTTTTCTGGTTGAAGGAAGGAGCACAGCATCGTGGGTGTTAGGCATTCTGGATTCATTTCCCAGCATTGCATGTGATTCATATTTGGACCTTGGGGAGATAATATTGGTTTTAATCCAAATCATTTGAAAGTAATTTAAACACCATTCCTCTCACACTACCAGCAAAACATATACATTTCATTCCCCTTATTAGATGGCTCACTTTAACTATATGAGTTTCACATCAAAAGAAGTGATTTTATGAGAAATTAAGAGAATTTTTAACTGGTTAGTTGGATTAGTTTATTTGTTAATTAAAAGTGCATTAGAAGTTTACAAAAATCTCTTTCTTTACTGAAAGTTTAGAAGTGTTTTAGAAACAGGTAAACTTGGTTTGAACTCTAAGAGGTTGGGAATATTCATCTTTCAGAGCCTCAGGGTTTTTTTTTTTTTTTGTTTTTAAATCTGCTACAGCCTTACTATGTCTAATGTTTTAAGAGTTTCTGTGTTTCTTGGGGCACCTGGGTGGCTCAGTCAGTTAAGCGTCTGACTTCAGCTCAGGTCATGGCCTCACAATTCGTGGGTTCGAGCCCTGCATCCGGCTCTGTGCTGACAGCTCAGAGCCTGGAGCCTGCTTCACATTCTGTCTCTCTCTCTCTCTGCCCCTCCCCCTTCACACTCTGTCTCTCAAAAATGAATAAACATTAAAAAAAAAAAAAAAGTTTCTGTGTTTGTTTACCCTGAAGAAAAAATTGAGAACTATTTGGTTAGATTGGTGTTCTTAATTCAGTTTGATTTCTTAGTATCAGATATGAAGCTTCACTCTAACCATAAGTCCACTGGTAATAAAGAACCAGTTTAGAACCTTAGTTGTGAGGCTTTAGAACACTGGTTCAGTAAGAACAAATATTTAAGTGTCTTTAATTTAATAGGCACTGTTTCAGACTGTCCAGATACATTGGTGAAGTAGCTTATGGTATGAATACTTCATAGGAAATAAAGCTACAGATCCTTTCCTCCAAACGGTATTCTTATGTACATATATTTAAAAAAATATATACTATTTTTGGGGGTTTATAGCCCCCAGAAGATTATTTATACACCTCAGGTTGAGAAACCTGCCCTAGGGCTCAGGATCCTTATGGGGAACACATCCTTAGAATGAATGTTTTTTGAAATAGATGCTTACTGCATATAGAGTTCAGGAGCATTACAAAAATGTTATTTTATTCTTATGTTATTTCTTCTTTCCATTAATTCTGTTATAGCCCAACATTTCTGTTAGACTCTTTATATATTATGACTCTTAGTGTCAAACATCTGGTTATATTCTCTATACATTTCCAATTTAAATTTCTCTATAGGTAAGTCAGAGAGTGAAGAGTTTGATTTAAATGGAAAACAAAGCATACATGTAACTTTAGACATGCTTAATTCCATAATTTTCAGTGTTTCATCATGTCAGTACAGCTCTAGGAGGTATGCAGGGGTAAGCCATATGAAAGACAGAGTGAAATGCCAAGATGAAATTATTGCTGGAATTCCTCTTCCATCTATGTCTGGTGTCTGTTTATAGCAGGTTTCGCTGTCTCTGTTCCTCCCTGGCTCACTCTCTTTCTTTTACTTAGGCATTAGTGATGAGAGGAGTCCTGAAGATGTTTCATAACATTGGATGAGGGACTTCACTGAAGCCAGAATAAATATTTTCTCCTTCTATTACTCTGTGGCTAATATGCCACATGCTGTTTGCAAATTACAACAAACTATTCCTCAGAGTGAGTTCAGGGTTAGGTAATTTTCTTGAGAAGGAGTATGTTTTTGTGTTTTGTTCTTTCTTCAACTCCCAGGTTTTACTTTCTGTGCTTTTCTTGTCAAGTACGTTTTCTACATGTAGGGTAAATAAAATCTGTTAAAACTTTGGTTGTTTCTATTATATGCGAGCAGCACCTTTTGGCTCATATATTTTAAAAGCTACTTTTAATGAAACCTCGAGGAAGAAAATGTAATTGGAATTTAGAGGCCCGGTTTTAAGCCTCATGACTTGCCTACAGCATGATGATAATGTGATATGTTTGGTTGTAAAGCCTTAGTTTCCAGTGGAAATCACTGCTTTGCCTTCAAGGGAGAGATTACTAGACTTGGGTTTCCTCATGACAGAGGTGAGGCAATTCTTTACCTGTCCACAGCCACCCTTTTCATTGAGGCATTGGATTCTAGAGAAATGTTTCTTTCTCTTTTTCTTGTGCAAGATTATGGCCATGTAATAAAGGGAACATAGATCATAAGACTTTGTTTACTTTTTATTGGGAATCATGATTTGGAGCATGTTCTTTATCTCTGTAAAATTGTTTCATTATTATCTTCTGAGTAACCCTTGTTTATTCCATTTCTATCTTATTATCATGGCCCGTCTACCCTGAAATATGGAGTATAGTCTTCTTCTTCATTCCTACTTATTCCCTAGTGTCCAGCTTAGTGTACTTCTCTGTAAAGTCTTTTTTAGATCTCTAACCTGGAGTGATCTTGTCCTCTTCTGAATTCCTATTTATTAAGAAGAGCATAAACTAGACCAAGATTTGGGTCTCAGCTCTGCTATATGACTTGCCAAAATTAATTTACTTTAAAAATTTACTGTAAAAAATAGTGATAATGTGTAACTTTGTACGATTGTTTTTCAAACCAGTGACTATATGTAAAGCTGCCATCAAAGTATCTAAATAAATGGTAACAAAGGTAACACTAATTAATATAGCAAAATTAAAATTAATTACATAATTCTTATAAAGTGCTCTGCAGAGAGTCAGGCAAAACAATACGCTTTTAGTGTTAGGTTTGTTTTTTGTTCTTGCTGTTGTTATTAGTCAGTAAGTGGTAGAGATTTACTTTATTACTGTTGTTGCTGTTACTGTTACTGTTTTACTACAGTTCATTTGATCCTTAATTATTCAGAAGCAAGTTTAAAGTGAAGTTTATCAAGCTTATGCTTTTGGACTCCTCACTTAAAAAGGGACCCCTTTTGGGGCACCTGGGTGACTCAGTCGTTTGGGGCTCTGACTTCAGCTCAGGCCGTGATCTCATGGTTTGGCTCTGTGTCCAGCTTTGTGCTGACAGCCTGAAGCCTGCTTTGGATTCTGTGTCTCTCTACCCCTCTCCTGCTCATTTTCTCTCTTTCTCAAAAATAAATAAACATTAACAAAATTTAAAAATTTTAAGGCCCCGGATTTCATGCTAGCAATATGTCCTTAAATTTGCATAAATTAGATGCCATAGCTATAATCAATTAAGATTTTTCTCTTCTTCCACTTTGCCTTCCCCTCTGTCATACTTCTGAGTAGTATTGTAATGGTCACAGGCATTTTCCCCAGCTAAGGGGAAGTGAGTTGGGAACACATTCAGTTCTGGTTTTAGTGGAATTGTTTATGTGGTCCATGGTCACTGGTATATAGAGCTGTTATTGCTAACCATCTCAGTGTAAGAATGGCTTCTGAGAATATTCAGCCATGTTGTTTGACTTACGAGGATTGTGATATGAAATTGTAGAGCCTACTGTGAGTGCCATTTTTAAGCCCTCATAATGCCATTATAGTGAGTATGTGGTTGAAAAGTAGGTGATGAGTTTTCTCATGTCAGAGTATTTAAGATTTGTCACTGTTCAAGAAAACTCAAAATATTTTGAAGTCGTACAGCTTAAATGTGAACGAAATGTTAGATAGAAGTTTTTGCAAATTTAACAACAATACTTAACACTTTGCATGATTTGCCAATAGTGCATATTTTATTTTCCTGTGATATTACCAATAATGAATAATGAATTATGAAGCAGAAACTTTCCTAAAGTATCAATATTACATTTTTTTATTAATCATGCTGAAAGAAAATCTTAATTATCATTGTTATTTTCATAGGCAATATTACAAAATGATTGGCATATGATAAGGTGATTTAAAAATCCCAAGATAAAGGAAAGATTGTAGAGTACCAAAGGAATTAATGAAAATATTGTTATATGTCTAGATTTTGTGATATTTGTGTGGCCAGCTTTTAAAACTTATAATTTTTTTTGTGATTTTTGTTCTCTTTCTTAATAAATATTCACTTACTACCTAATTTTGTATTCATAATTTTGTATTCATTTTCCTATTGAGGGACTCAAAATTATAGCATCAGGCTGCACAAAACCTAGTGTACACTAATTATACTCTAATTTGAATCATATCTTTGGATGTTAGATTGACCTAATTTAAATTATTAATGGCAGTATATTTTTCCTATTTGTGTACCTTTGACTCTTCAAGTAGTTTGCAGTTTGAGGGTAGAAACCTTGTCTTAATGCCTAGCATAATTCTTGAAGTAGGTGTACAGATATAGGTATACAGATATTCATTGATGAGAGAACAGTATGGCAAAAGGAGGTTGTGGGTTTGAGAAAGGGGTAGGAGCTTCACTAGCTGTTTTAGATGGGGGCTGACAAGTATTTCTGTTCAAACATATTACAGTCTTGACAGATGAGAAGCCATGGTCTAATTTTTATGTTTCTTAATCTTTATTTTAAAGTAATTTGGAGCCAGCAGACCTGGTTTCTACTTTTCCACTTTGATCTCTGATACTTTCAAGTTTTGAGGTTATAATTGTCTCCTAATATATTTCAGACTTATTCTCTTAATCTAGGAAGAGATTATAATACCCGCTTTATAGGATTGTTACATGGATCAATTGAGACAGTAAGTGAAAGTGGTACTTTGCCAAATGCTACACACTTTCACAAGTGCTACAAATGTAAACTATTACCATTCTTTGCTTTATTCCTTTTGGGTGCTCAAGTTTTATTAGACCTCTGGTTCTCCAAAACTTTAGGTTACAATCCTAATTAGAGGAACTTTTTTTTAAGTAGGATTACACCCACTGCAGAGCCCAACATGGGGCTTGAACTCAAAACCCTGAGATCAAGACCTGTGCTGAGATTAAGAGTCAGACAGTTAACTGACTGAGCCATGCAGGCACCCCAAGGAACTTTCTTCTATTAAAGCTTCCCTGATGGTTTATTTTGATGAGATTGCCAGTTAATTTTTTTTTTTTTCTATGTAGGGAAGACATTTCATCTAAAGTACAGATAGTGTCCTTAATTAAAAACAAAACAAAACAAAAACCAAAAAACAAAAAAAACTAGTTTTAAGTTTCAAGAGTAAAGAAGAAAAAATTCTCTTTGACATTCTGGGATTTAAAAAATGGCTCAATGATATTTGTAGAAAGGATTAGACCTTTCATGCTTTGGGAAATTTTCATGTCTGAACTAGCAAACTTTCAATAATAAAAAGCATCGGTGAGAATTTCAGCATATCTTTAGTAAAGGGGATGCCAATATAAATCAGTGAGTTTACATTAAAAATAAATGTCTTATTAGATAAATAGATATTAAGAATGGATGAGTTCAGGATAAGAAAATGCCTTATGAATCAATAGATCTCCATGTTTCATAGGCTATTTCCACCCGAGAGTTTTAGGTTGCCTTTTCCCAAACCCTTAGTGAAATGAAGTGACAGAATTTCATGTTCTCAGATAAGTGTGCCATATAATGTTAGCAGTCCTTCAGATGAAGTGCTTTTTTTTTTCTTTTTTTGCATATGGGAGTATGAAGGAAAACATTTTGTAACTAAGCAAATAAAATACCTCTGTTTTTTTTTAATACCTCTGTTTTAAGGCCCAAAGAATATATAGTTTTAAAAAATGCTAAAACCATATGTTGTTATTAAACCAGAGCATTATAGGCATTAAATTCTGGGCTCCCAGCTCTCTCTCACAGATTATATTTTTATTTATTTCAAAGCATTAGTTGAAGTCTGGAGAGTCTGAATGTATTAACTACTGCTCAAAGTTAGAGGCACTCATTCATTGGAGGGCCAAAATTTGGAATCTGTCTTGTTACAAACCTAGGTAGGTAAGATACTTAAAAAAAAAAAAGTCCTCTTCTTTTGAAAGTCATTCATGTTGGACTTCTCTGGAAGAGGGAACTGTCTCATAGGCCAAATCTAATTTCTCAGTAACTGGAGTGGTTATCAGGAGATCTATACTTTGTCACTGATGTACATGATGACCTCAGCAACTCATTTAATCATCTTGTGTTAAGTTTTCTACCCACCAAGGTAATATTTACCCCTCTCAACTCACACAGATATATAGCTTATAGGATTTTAGAGCTGAAAGATCTCATAAGACATGGTTTCTCCTTCCTTCCTTCTTCTTTCTTTTCTTTCCTCTTCTTTCTTTCTTTCTTTCTTTCTTTCTTTCTTTCTTTCTTCTTTCTTCTTTCTTGTTTATTTATTTTGAGGTGGGGGGGCAGAGAGAAAAGGAGAGAGAATCCCAGGCAGGCTTTGCATTGTCAGCACAGAGGCTGGTGCAGAGCTCCATCTCATGAACCTAAGCCAAAATCAAGAGTTGGGTACTTAATCGACTGAGCCACCCAGGCACTCCTAAGACATCATTTCTTAACCTTAGCATTGTTGACCTTTTGAGCTGGATAATCATTTGTTATGGTGAGTTGTCCTGTACATTGTAGGATGTTTAGCAGCATCCCTGACCTCTAAATGCCAGTAGTAGGACTGCTAGTTTTGATAGCCAAAAATGACTCCAGACATTTCCAAATATTCTGTGGATAGCAGTATCTCTACTAGTTGAGAACCCCTGCTGTAAAAGATTATTCAAGATAAGATAGCTGAGGCCTAGAGAAATTCAGTCACCAGCTTTAGATCACATAAATATTAAGTGGTTTAGCTGGAAGTAGAACCCAACTTTATTAATATAATCCCAACCCAATTCCCTGGTTTCCCCCCTTCCCTCTTTTTTAAATGTTTGTTTGTTTGTTTGTTTGTTTGTTTATTTATTTTTACTTATTTTTGAGAGAGAGAGACAGAGGCAGAGAGAATCTCAAGCAGGCTCCACATGTCATTGCAGAGCCTGATGTCAGGCTCAAATTCATGAACTGTGAGATCATGACCTGAGCTGAAATCAAGAGTCAGATTCTCAGTTGACTGAGCTACCCAGGCACCCCTCCTGGGTTTCCTCCTTAAATTAATTTAGAGTTTCATTCCATGTCAAAAGCAGTGGCATACATTTAAAATTTTGACACCAAAAGAAATATTGACAAATCTACATTTACCAGTTTTGTATTACCCACTCACTTCCATCCCACCACTTCCAAAGCTCTTAATCATACATCCCAAAGAACCTTGCTTTCCTTAATTCTTAAACACTTGAAAAATACTTGAGCACCACTTTAGCTCCTGCTGTCCCAAAAGGGCACCCTCTGCACAGAGCCCTGACCTATGCCCACTTCAGCTCCATCTGTCCCATCAGGCCCCTAGGCTGTGCCCAGTCCAACTCTAGCCATCCTGCTGGGGTGGCTGGTACAGAGTGCTTCAGGACCACTGGTTCGTGCCCACTTCAGTTCCAGCTAGTCAGCTAAAGCTTTCAGGCACTCACAGTCTGCACTGGGCATGTTCCCTCATAAGGCCACTCCTTCAAGACTGGGAGGCATAGCTGTTTTCCTTAATTCATACACAAAAACAAACACAAAAAATCAAACAAAATGAGGATATGGAAATATGCTTCAAACAAAAGAGTGAGACAAAACTTAAGAACTAAATGAAATGAAAATAAACAATGTATCTGATAATGACTTCAAAGTATTGGTCATAAAGGCACTCACTGGACTTGAGAGAACAGTGGATGAACTCAGTGAGAACTTCAACAAAGAGAGAAGTATAAAAAAGAACCAATAAGATTTTTAGAATACAATAACTGAAGTGAAAAATACACTAGAGGCAATCAACATCAGATTAGAGGATACAGAAGAATGGATTAGCAATCTGGAAGACAAGGCAATGGAAAGCACTCAAGCTAAACAGAAAAGAAAAAAACAGAGAGAAAAAAAATAAAATAGGTTAAGGGACCTCTGGTACAGCATCAAGCACACTAACATCTACTTTCTAGGGTTCCCAGAAAGAGAAGGAGGCAGAAAATTTATTTGAAGAAATAATAGCTGAAAACTTTCCTAACCTGAGAAAAGAAACAGACATCCAGGTCCAAGAAGCAAAGAGAGCCCCAAACAAGATGAATTCAAGGAGGTCTGTGCTAAGACACATAATAATTAAAATGTCAAGAATTAAAGAATCTTAAAAGCAACAAGTGAAAAACTACTATTTATTTATGTACGAGGGAAACCCGATAAGGCTTTCAGCTGATTTTTCAGTAGAAACTTTGCAGGCTAGCGGGAGTGGAATAGTATATTCAAAGTGCTGAAAGGGGAAAAAGTGAAATAAAAAAACGCTGCAACCAAGAATATTCTGCCTGGGAAGATTATAATTGAGAATTTAAAGAGAGATAAAATTTCCCCAGAGAAACAAGAGTTAAAGGATTTCATCACCGCTAAGCCAGCCTTACAGGTAATGTTAAAGGGACATCTTTTAGTGGAAAAGAAAAGGCCGTAAGTAGAAAGTGAGAAAATTATGAAAGGAAAAATTTCACTGGTAAAAGCAAACATATAAAAGATTCAGTCCTTTATAAAGCTAGTATGAAGGTTAAAAGACAAGAGTAATTGATTTTATCTAAAATATTAAAGGATTGTTGAAATGATGAAATTTATGACTTCATATACATAAAACATGGAGAAGGAGTAAAAATATAGTGTTTTTATGCTTTTGAATTTAAGTGACCATCAACTTAATACAGACCACTGTATACTTAGGGTGTTGTATGTGAACCTCATGGTAACCACAAATCAAAGACATGTAATAGATATAATGTATAACAAAACATATAACAAAAAAAAAATGAAGAGAAAGGAATCCAAGTATAACGCTGAAATAAGTCATCAATCACAAGGGAAGAGAAACAACCACAAAACAAAAAACAAGAGAGGAAAAGAAGAAAAGAAAAAAGAACTACAGAACAACCAGAAATAGTTAACAAAATGACAATAAATATGTATTATCAATAATTGCTTTAAATGTAAATGTTCTAAATGCGCCAATCAAAAGACAGGGTGACTGGATTTAAAAAAAGAAACCATCTCTATGCTGCCTGCAAGAGACTCACTTCAGACCTAAATACACTTATGGACTGAAAGTGAAGGGTTGGAAAATATATTTCATGTAAATGGAAGTGTAAAAACCTGGGGTAGCAATACCTTATCAGATAAAATAGACTTTAAAACAAAGATTGTAACAAGAGACAAAAAGTATCATTGCATAATGATAAAGGGATCAATCCAACAAGAGGATATAACAATTTTGAGTACCTGTGCATCCAGCATAGGAGTAACTAAATAGATAAAGCAAATATTAACAGACATAAAGGGAGAAATTGATGGTAATACAATAGTAATAGGAGTGGATTTTAAAACCCCACTTACATCAATGGATAGATCATCCAGACAGAAAATAAGGAAACCGTGGCCTTGAATGACACATTAGACCAGATGGACTTAGCAGATATATACAGAACGTTCTATCAAGAAATAGCAGAATACATTCTTTTCAAATACACATGGAACATTCTTTAGGATAGATCACATTTTAGGCCACAAAATGAGTCTCAGTAAATTTAATAACATTGAAATCATATTGAGCATCTTTTCCAACCACAATGCTATGAAACTGGCAATCAGTTGCAAAAAAATGGGAACAAACCCACAAACACGGGGCTCGAACTCAAGAACCATGAGATCATGACCTGAGCCGAAGTTGGATACTTAACTGACTGAGCCACCTAGGTGCACCATAAAATCTTTGGGGTTTTAGAACAAAAGAACAAAAGAAGTTTTAAGAGTGAAGTTTTTAGTGATACAAGCCTACCTCAAGAAACAAGTAAGATCTCAATCTAACCTCAACACCTAAAGGAACTAGAAAAAAGAAAAAGCCTAAAGTTAGAAGGAAGGACATAACAGTAAAGATCCGAGTAGAAATAAATGAAAATGGGTACTACAAAACATTTGAAAAGATCAACGAAACTAAGAGCTGGCTCTTTGGACAGATAAACAAAATTAGTAAACCTTTAGTCAGACTTATCAAGATAAAAAGGACTCAAATAAAATTAGAAATGAAAGAGGAGAATTAATTAAAACCAACACACAGAAATACCCAGGATAATAGGAGACCACTATGAAAAGTTATATGCCAACAAATTGGACAACCTTGAGGAAATGGATAAATTCTTAGAAACATACAGTCTTCCAATATTGAATCAGGAGGAAACAGAAAAGCTGAAAACATCAATAATAGTGAAATTCAATTGGTAATTTAAAACTCCCAACAAACAAAAGTCCAGGACTAGAGTGCTTCACAGTTGAATTCTTCTAAACATTTAAATAAGAGTTAATACCTATCCTTTAAAAAATATTCCAAAAAATAGAAGACAGAAGAAAGCTTTCCAAATTCATTTTATGAGGCTAGCATTACTCTGACACCAAAACCAAAGACACTACAAAAAAAGAAAATTACAGGTCAGATTCCCTGATGAACATAAACACAAAAGTTTTCAACAACATATTAGCAAATCAAATTCAACAATACATTAAAAGGATTATCATACTCAGTGGCGAAAAGCTGAAAACTTTCCCTCTTAGATCAAGAACGAACAAGGATGTCCACTCTCATCATTTCTATTCAACATAGTGCTGAAAGTCCTAGCAGCAGCAATCAGACAAGAAAAAGAAATAAGAGGCATTCAAATTGGTAAGGAAGAAGTAAAACTTTCCCAATTTGCAGGTGACATGACACTGTATATAAAAAGCCCTAAAGAAACAAAAACAAGACAAGGATGTCCACTCTTACTACTTTTATTCAACATAGTACTGGAAGTCTTAGTCACAGCCATCAGACAACAAAAAGAAATAAAAGGCATCCAAATTGGTAAGGAAGAAGTAAAACTCACTATTTGCAGATGACATGATACCATATGTAGAAAACCTGAGAGATTCACCAAAAACTTAGTAGAACTGATAAATGAATTCAGTAAAGTCACAGGATACAAAAACAATGTGCATAAATCTGTTGCATTTCTATACACTAATAATGAAGTATCAGAAAGAAAAATTAAGAAAATAATCCCATTTATAATTGCACCAAAACCATAAGATAGCTAGGAATAAACCTAACCAAGGAGGTGGAAGACTTATATTCTGAAAACTATAAAACATTGATGAAAGAAATTGAAGAAAACACAAAGAAATGGAAAGACATTCCATGCTCCTGGATTAGAAGAGTAAGTATTGTTAAAATGTCTGTACTACCTGAAACAATCTGCAGGTTGAGTACAATCCCTATCAAAATACCAACAGCATTTTTCATAGAACTAGAACAGACAGTCCTAAAATTTGTATGGAGCCACAAAAGACCCCAAGTAGCCAAAGCAGTCTTGAAAATCTCAAGGTATCACAATTCCAGACATCAAATTATAATACAAAGCTGAAGAGATCAAGACAGTATGGTACTGGCACAACAATAAGACACACAGATCAATAGAACAGAATAGAAAACCCAGAAATAAACCTACAAGTATATGGTCAGTTAATCTTCAACAAAGGAAGAAAGAATATGCAACAGGAAAAAGACAGTGTTTTCAACAAATGGTGTTGGGAAAAACTGGACAGTTACATGCAGAAGAATTAAAGTGGACCTCTTTCTTACACCATACACAAATATAAATTCAAAATGGATTAAAGACCTAAATGTGATAGTGGTACGTGAAGCCATAAAACTAAAGGAAGCACAGGCAGTTATTTCTCTGACATTGGCTGTAGCAACATTTTTCTAGCTGTCTCCTGAGGCAAGGGAAATCAAAGCAAAAATAAACTGTTGGTACTATATCAAAATAAAAAGCTTTTGCATAGTGAAAGAAACAACAAAACTAAAAGCAAACCAAACTGAATGGGAGAAGATATTTGCAAATGACATAAATGATAAAGGATTAGTATCCAAAATATGTAATACAGTGTTTCTAAGCACCTACCACATTCTGTACTGGATAGTGGAGATTCAGTGAACAATTCCTGCTCTCTGGAACCCTGCATTCTAACAATATGTACATAACCAATATACAGCATTCTAATTCTACATACATTATTGATTATATTTGCAACAAAGGCTATCAAGAAAAGTATAGGGGGCTATGAAAGCATATAACAGAAAGTACTAATCCGAAGAATTAGGGAAAGCTTCCCTTAAGGAAGTGACATTTGGGATTGAATCTGATGAGAAGGTAATTCAACCCTGCAAAACGGTGGCCAGATAATATATGCACTGGGAAACATGTACAGTATCTCTGAGCAGCTATGAGAAAATAAAAACCAGGAAAGCTAACTATAGTGAGCAAAGGGACAACTGACAGGAGAGAAAAACAGACAGGTAAAAAAAAGGCTCAAGAATTTGAGCTAATACTAAGAGTAATAGAAGTCCCTCAAGAATTTTAAACAAGGGCATGAAAAAAGTAGAGAACAATGATATTTAAAGTATGAACTCAATTATTTCTAAAAATTTACAGAAAAATGACAAATATATAAAAATGTTAAATTGTTGTAACATTGTCCTGGTAAGATTATGATTATTTTTCTTATGTATACTTTTTAAACTTACCAAATTTTACAGACTATAAATTCTCAACAGTGAAAAAAAAAAAGTCCAGGTCACCAAATATAACACAGTAGTGGCTCCATTCTTCCCTTGCTTCATGCAACCTTTCCATTGCTACACACATTTATTTGCAGGATACATCCTCCACCCCAGACCTAGTCTTTGCCCCTCAATTCTACTACCAAAGCTTAACTCTAAGGACCACTTCTAACTGCCCTTCAGTAGTAGTCTAATCCACATTGTCTAGTGTTAGTTCATTTTCTAGGGGAAAATAACACTAAGAATACTGATACCGAGAAGAATGAAATTTGTGAGAATCTTATTAGGTAGCCAATGCTTTAGCTTAAGATAGTTTATAATGTACTTAGAGGAAAAAACAGCAAGTAAATATAAGCATGGCAGATAATTACACTTAATGTTGAATGGCTCCAGTTTGTCTTACTCTCCAAACCCCTAAGTTTGGACTTCAGGAACTTTCATATTGTGAACTTATGCATGTTCAGAATATTACATAACAACCCAGTTGTATCTGAGTTCAAAAATTTCAATAGATTAAAAAAGCATCTTCAAAGCTCAGTGTCTGAGGTTTTCAACATTGCAGGAGTCTGGAATTTTCAAAAGATATACAGCTGTGTTGCACAGCTATCAGAGAAGAGATTCTGTTAATGAGACCACATGAAATCAGAGATGTCCTTAGCACAGAGCTTGAGGTATTCCAGAATCCAGATGTTCAGATGACTTACCCTGATTTTAAAGGAAAGTGTTTATTTATAAGCTCTCCTACCTGACAGTGAGTTTCTTTTCTGACAACTAATTTTACTCAATTTGCTCTTCTTATCTGGTTTTCCTTTTTTTATGTCTTCCCCTTCATGTCCCCAAGCCAAGCCTGAATTTCTACATACTGAAAACCCAAGATATGATAAACTGAAACATTAGATATGGAATTAAACAACTAAACAAAATTTACCAAGTGCTACTATGTTTCCAAACATAATGCTTATTAAAACCCATAAAACTTGGAAGTACATAAAGAATGGAAGATATAAGAAGGTTCAGCATAAACCTTAGGTAACACAGAGATTTAATTTAATACATGGGCACTAGAATTCAGAAATACATCTTCTAGAGACTCTTGATCAGAACAAAATTCACTACTTTTCAATACCCCGTACATCATATCCAACTTAAATTTACCAGTATGACTTACAATGCAGATTGAAATCTTCCAAACCATCCATTCCAATTGCTCTTAAGTGTTGCTCAAGCATTTTTTATTGAAGTATGGTTGACATACAACATTGTATTAGTTTTGGGTGTACAATATAATGATTTTAAGATTATGTGTATTACCAAATGCTCACCACCATGAGTGTAGTAACCATCTGTCACCATACAAAGTTGTTATAATATTATTGACTATATTCCCCATGCTGTAACTTTCATACCTGTGACTTATTTTGTAACTGGACATTTGTACCTCTTAATCAGCTTCACCTGCTTCACCCATCCCCTGACCCCCTTCACTCTTGCAACCAGCAGTTTGTTCTCTGTATTTATTCTGAGAAAGTAAGTAGGGGAGAAGCAAAGAGAGAGGGGAATCCCAAGCAGGCTTTGCACCATCAGTGTAGAGACTGATGCGGGGCTCGACCCAATGACAGAGATCATAACCTGAGCCAAAACCAAGAGTCGGACTCTCAACTGACAGAACAACTCAGAAGCCCTTGTTCTTTGTATATATGAGTCTGTTTCTTGCTTGTTCATTTGTTTTTTTGGATTCTACACGTAAGTAAAATCATAGGGTGTTTGTCTTTTTCTGTCTTTATTCACTTAGCATAATACCTCCTGCATCTATCCAGGTTGTCCTAAATGGCAAGATTTCATTCATTTTTAGTAATACATACATACCACATCTGCTCTATCCATTCATCTATGGATAGACATTTAGGTTACTTCTGTATCTTGGCTATTGTAACTAATGCTGCAATAAACACTGGAGTGCATATATCTTTTTGAATACATTTTTCAATCCTTCAGTGAAACATCCAGAAATGGAATTATTAGGTCATGTGGTATTTCTATTTGTAATTTCTTGAGGAACATCCATACTGTTTTCCATAGTGGATGCAGCAATTTACATTCCCACAAACCGCACACACGGGTTCCCTTTTGTCCACATCCTTGCTAACATTTGTTATTTCTTGCCTTGATAGTAGCCATTCTGACCAGTGTGGGTTGATACATCATTCTGGCTGATTTGCATTTCTCTAATGATTAGTGATGTTGAGCATCTTTGCAAGTGCTTTCTGGTCATATCTATGTCTTCTTTGGAAAAATACATATTCAGGTACTCGGCCCCTTTTTTAATCAGATTATTTTTTGATGTTGAGTTTAAGAATTCTTTATATATTTTGGATACTGATCCTTTATCACATGTATCATTTGCAAATATCGACTCACATTGACTAGGTTGCTTTTTTGTTTTGTTGATTGTTTCCTTCACTGTGCAAAAGCATTTTATTTTTTTATTTATTTTTATTTTTTATTTAATTAATTTTTTTTAAAAATTTATATCCAAGTTAGTTAGCATGTAGTGCAACAATGATTTCAGGAGTAGATTCCTTAATGCCCCTTATCCATTTAGCCCATCCCCTCCCACAAAAGCATTTTATTTTGATGTAATCTCAACACTTTAATTTTGCTTTTGTCTCCCTTGCCTGAATAGACAGAAGCAGAAAAAACATTGCTAAAGCCAGTGTCCAAGAGTTTACTGCCTAATTTTTTTTTGTTTTTGGTTTCAGGTCTTACATGTAGGTCTTTAATCCATTTGAGTTTATTTTTGTGTATGGTGTAAGAAAGTGGTTCAGTTTCATTCTTTTACATCTTGCTGTCCAGTTTTCTCATTTATTGAAGAGACTCTTCCCCATTGTATATTTTTTACTTCTTTTTTGAGATTAATTGACCATATAAGTATGGGTTTATTTCTGGGTTCTCTATTCTGTTCTATTGGTCTGTGTGTCTATTTTTGTGTCAGTGTCATACTGTTTATTACAGCTTTGTAGTACAGTTTGAAATCATGGATTGTGATTGTGCTCTTCTTTCTCAAGATTGCTTTGGCTCTGCCAGGTCTTTTGTGGCTCCATACAAATTGTGGGATTATTTGGTCTTGCTCTGTGAAAAACACTATTGGCATTCTGATATGGATTGCAGTGAATTCTATAGACTGGGGTAGTATGGACATTTTAACAATATTAATTCTTCCAATCCATGAGCATGGACTGTCTTCTTATTTATTTGTGTCATCATCAATTTCTTTCATCAGTGGCTTGTAGTTTTCAGAGTACAGGTCTCTCACTTCCTTTGTTAAATGTATTCCTAAGTTAAGTATTTTATTTTTTTTGCTGTGATTGTAATTTATTTCCTCTTTCTGCTACTTTGCTATTAGTGTAAAGAAATGCAATGGTTTCCTCTATATTAATTTTATATTCTGCAACTTTAGTGAATGTATTAGTTTCAGGTGTGCAATACAGTGATTCAGCAATTCCAAACATCACCCAGTGCTCATCACAAGTACAGTCCTTAATCCCCATCACCTATTTCACCCATCCTCCCACCCACCTCCCCTCTGGTAACCATTAGTCTGTTCTCGATAGTTAAGAGTCTGTTTCTTGATTTGTCTTTTTTTCCCCTTTGCTCATTTGTTTCTTCAATCCACATGAGTGAAATAATATGGTATCTTTCTGACTTATTTTCCTTAACAGTATACTCTCTAGCACCATCCATGTTGTTGCACATGGCAAGGTTTCATTCTACTTTACAGCTGAATAATATTCCAGTGTGAATGTGTATACCACATTTTCTTTATCCATTCATCTGTTGATGGACACTTAGCCTGCCTTCCATAATTGGCTATTATAAATAATGCTGCAATAAACACAGAGGTGCATGTATCCCTTTGAATTAGTGTTCTTGTATTTTTTCTACTGTAAACATTTAGTAGTACTGGATTGTAGGGCATTTCTATTTTTAACTTTCTGAAGAACTTCCATACTGTTTTCCATAGTGGCTACACCAGTATGCATTCCCACCAACAGTACACAAGGGTTCTTTTTCTCCACATTCTTATCAACACTGGTTTTCTGTTTTTTTTTTTTTTTGTTTTTTTTTTTTAATTTTAGCCAGTCTGAAAGATATGAGGTAAAACCTCACTGTAGTTTTGATTTGTATTTCCCTGATGATGAGTGATGTTGAGCATCTTTTCATGTGTCTGTTGGTCATCTATATGTCTTCTTTGGAGAAATCTCTGTTCACTTCCTCTGCCCATTTTTTAATTGAATTATTTGTTCTTTGGGTGTTGATGTTCAGTATATATTAATAAATGAATGAATGACAAAACATTATAGGCAGCCATCCTCTTAATTCATAATACCTTTGCTAAAATATATACTTGGTAGTGATACTGATATGGGAGCTATTTCTTCCTGAGAGAGAAAGAATAGCCCCTATTTAGTGTATGGCCATGTAGTAACTTAATAGCAGTCACAACTCAGTATTTCTATGGTGTTTTAACCTAGACTTTTTTTTCTATTTAATTATTTAATTCCCTTTGCCTGATTTTATATGACCACAAAACCTTTAAACATAGTCTTCTTGTACCAGTAGAGAAAATAGGGGTTTTCTGTATTTGTATGTGCAAAGAGATATTAAGAATATATTTTAAACAGATGTATTTTCCCACTTATATTTGGACTATTTTGTTATAAAACCTAATTTTAACAAGTAGGAAAACAGGTTGGCTTTTCTCTTTTTCTATTGAATTTTTCATCTGTCACATTTGTTCAGCAGAAGTCTAAAATTTAGCACATAGCAAATGAATCATCTTCTCTTTGCTGGACTCAAATACAACCATTAATGTTGTCTGGCCTTTAGAAGCCCTTTATATAATGAGCTGCTATTGCTGGAGTAAGGTCTGAGTTGAATATAAATAGGAAGGACCTGTATACTCTGATTTTGGTCTGTTCAGTTCCATCCAGAAGTTCTGGGTCTGCAGATTGGTACAGTGGCTTCGTATGTGGAGATAAACTTTAAGTGCTTTTACACTTCTTGTTTTACTTCATACTGCATGGTAAGTATATAGCAGTATTTGGGAAATTCCTCTATTTTAAGATTCTTCTGAAATACAGGTACCGGTTATTTGGGTTGAGGTTTACTAGAGACTCTAATCACCTGTTCTTCCCCCTGAGGAAAGGCAGTGTCTTTGGAGTCTCAGTTCTGTTATCCAAAAGATGGTTCTACATTTACCTGCGTCTGGTCTTTCTTACTCCCAGGAAAGGCTGAGTCTGTTTGGACATTTCCACCTACCTTGTGCTTTGAACTGACTTCTTTGGTGTGTTGAGGTACTCAGTTTATCAGTGGTAAACATATTTGGATTCTTCTTTCCTTTGGTAGATGCTGGCCAGAAGTACTTTTTTCTTATCTTGTACCAGTCAATAAAAGACTCCTCAGTTTTTGGTTTCACATAATTCACCAAATTTAGTGTATTTAGTTAATTTTATCAGTATATTGTTTGTTGAATGTTCACATTGTGCTTGACACTTTCCAGAACTCTGGGGATTACCCAAAAAGTACATGTGTGTATCTTGGGTATTGTGGGAGAAGGCTAGAATATAGCATTGCCCTTGAGGGGTTCTGTTGTGATGTGTAATATAGAAAAGCTTTCTGCACGGTCCCCTTCACCACCTCTATGCTTACTTTAGGCAGAGCTTCTTGGCATGAGGGGGAACAATTAAGGGAGGAATAGAAATAGTGACTGTGTCTTAATTCCTCCCTACCATCTCCTTTTCCCCCAAGAGTTTGAGTGTTACTTAGAAACAGTTTCTAAGTGGGAATTTCCATAAATAAGTATTACAGAAGTTGGCAAATTGTGGAAACAGTTTTAGCATCTATGGTTGATGTTCTACCTTGCAGAACATTTTTGCACATAGGTTCGAGGCTTAGCTGATCACTGCCTTCTACATCATGTATGCAGGAAGAGGTACATTAACAACACCTTCATTTTAGACTTAGTGAAATACTCCACAAGTATCTCTGGATCTTTTGATAAACCTCTTTGGAACATTTAATGACAACTTAATGTGTTTTACAGAGACATCTCTTCTTACATCTTATAAGTACTTAATCTGTGCTGGTTTTCAGAAGCAGGCTTGACTTCTGGTTGCACAGTCAGCTAGATTTTTTTTCTACTTGTGGAGAAGGAAGGTATTATCAGAAATGGAAAATCCAAATTTGCAAAGTATTAGAAACAATTTAAAACTGTATTTTACTTTGAATAACATTTGCTGTATATCTGACCTAATAATGTTTACCTCAGGGCAATGTTTTCTTGAATTATTTTTATATTTATAAGATGCTAATTCCCCCCCCTCCCCAATTTATGGAAGGTAGTGTGAAGGGGTGATCTTTAGTTTTTAAAATTAAAAAATCTGTTCTTAATTTTCTTATTCTAGGTATATACTTTCTTGGCACTGTAATATTGATATTGACCTCTCAACAGAGTAGGTTTAGTGGAAACATACCGCAACATAATAAAAACCATATATGAATAACCCATAGTTAACATCACTGTAAACTGAAAAACTGAGAGCCTTTCCTTTAATATCAGGAATAAGACAAGGATGTCCACTCTCACCACTTCTATTCAGCATTGTAGTTGAAGTCTTAGTCACAGCAATTAGACAAGAAAAAGAAATAAAAAGTATTCAGGGGGAGATAAGATGGTGACAGAGTAGGAGGACCCTAAACTCGTGTCTTCTCTCTAACGCAACTAGATAACTATCAAATCATTCTAAATACCCCAGAAATCAACCTGAAGACTGACAGAACAAACTCCACAACTAAAGGGATACAAGAAGCCACATTGAAGAAGATTAAAAAGTGTGGAGATATGGTTTAGGGGAGAAACATACTGTGGGTGCTGCAGAAAGGATGGAGCCATGTTTGTGGAGAAGGAGAGGGAGAGAGGAGCACACAGGGGAATGCACAAGGAGAACATTTCCCCAAAGCCATTGGCTGGGAAGTGAGAGGGGCTGATTTTCATGAGTTCTGGCAACCAGAGGGGCATAAAGACTGGAGTTTGAAAAGTCAGTGGGTTTTGCTGGGATAGAGCCTGGAGGACACTGCACTGTTCCTGGAGAGAAGACAGGCAAACAAACCAGAGGTGGACAGTGTGGAAATAGTGATCTGAAAAATGCCTGGATCATACATAGGGGAGGTTATTCACTTTTCTCGGAGTACTCCCCTGAGAGGCAGTGTTCAGGGAGATGCCTCTCCTCTCTAGGGAGAGCCAGCTAGTGCCATTTCTCTCCCCAACCCCTCAGCATAAACACAGAGTCACCTACAGTAAGCAGCACAGTGCTGAAACTGGCTGCCTAACCTGCTTACACCAAGTCCCACACCCTTGCACTCTTGCAGGACTGCCCCTGTCCGTCAAGTTGGCCCCAGTCCCAGTGTGGTGGGCCCTGTCCCCAGAGGACCAGCAGACACCCCAGCCCACACCAACCAGATAGTTCTGCAGGGCTTCAGTTCTTTTTTTGTTTTTATTTCTAATTAATTAATTAATTATTAAATTTAATCCAAGTTAGTTAGCATATAATGCAACCGTGATTTCAGGAGTAGATTCCTTAATGCCCCTTACTCATTTAGCCCATCCCCCCTCCCCCAACCCCTCCAGCAACCCTCTGTTCTCTATATTTAAGAGTCTCTTATGTTTTGTCCCCCTCCCTGTTTTTATATTTTTTTTGCTTCCCTTCCCTTATGGTCATCTGTTTTGTATCTTAAATTTCTCATATGAGTGAAGTCAAATGATATGTCTTTCTCTAATTTAGCTTAGCATAATAGCCTCCAGTTCCATCCTTGTAGTTGCAAATGGCAATATTTCATTCTTTTTGATTGCCGAGTAATGCTCCATTATATGTATATACCACATCTTTTTTTTTAATTTAACTTTATTTTTTTTATTTTTAAAAATTTACATCCAAATTAGTTAGTATATAGTGAAGCAATGATTTCAGGAGTAGATTCCTTAATGCCCCTTACCCATTTAGCCCATCCCCCCTCCCACAACCCCTCCAGCAACCCTCAGTTTGTTCTCCATATTTATGAGTCTCTTTTGTTTTGTCCCCCTCCCTGTTTTTATATTATTTTTGTTTAACTTCCCTTATGTTCGTCTGTTTTGTTTCTTAAAGTCCTCATATGAGTGAAGTCATATGAGTTTTGTCTTTCTCTGAGTGACTAATTTCCCTTAGCATAATACCCTCCAGTTCCATCCACGTAGTTGCAAATGGCAAGATTTCATTCTTTTTGATTGCTGAGTAATACTCCATTGTATATATATACATTTTCTTTATCCATTCATCCATCGATGGACATTTGGGCTCTTTCCATACTTTGGCTATTGTTGATAGTGCTGCTATAAACATGAGGGTGCATGTGTCCCTTCGAAACAGCACACCTGTATCCCTTGGATAAGTGCCTGGTAGTGCAATTGATGGGTCGTAGGGTAGTTCTATTTTTAATTTTTTAGAGAAACCTCCATCCTGTTTTCCAGAGTGGCTGCACCAGCTTGCATTCCCACCAACAATGCAAAAGAGATCCTCTTTCTCCACATCCTTGCCAACATCTGTTGTTGCCAGAGTTGTTAATGTCAGCCATTCTGACAGGTGTAAGGTGGTATCTCATTGTGGTTTTGATTTGTATTTCCCTGATGATGAGTGATGTTGAGCATTTTTTCCTGTGTCGGTTGGCCATCTGGATGTCTTCTTTGGAGAAGTGTCTATTCATGTCTTTTGCCCATGTCTTCACTGGATTATTTGTTTTTTGGGTGTTGCTTTTGATAACTCAACAATTTTGGATACTAACCCTTTATCTGATATGTCGTTTGCAAATATCTTCTCCCGTTCTGTCGATTGCCTTTTAGTTTTGCTGATTCTTTCCTTCGCTGTGCAGAAGCTTTTTATTTTGATGAGGTCCCAGTAGTTCATTTTTGCTTTTGTTTCCCTCGCCTCCGGAGACGTGTTGAGTAAGAATTGCCGTGGGCAAGATCAAAGAGGTTTTTGCCTGCTTTCTCCTCGAGGATTTTGATGGCTTCCTGTCTTACATTGAGGACTTTCATCCATTTTGAGTTTCTTTTTGTGTATGGTGTAAGAAAGTGGTCCAGGTTCATTCTTGTGCATGTCGCTGTCCAGTTTTCCCAGCACCACTTGCTGAAGAGACTGTCTTGATTCCATTGGATATTCTTTCCTGCTTTGTCAAAGATTAGTTGGCCATATGTTTATGGATCTATTTCTGGGTTCTCTGTTCTGTTCCATTGATCTCAGTGTCTGTTTTTGTGCCAGTACCATACTGTCTTGATGATTACAGCTTTGTAGTATAGCTTGAAGTCTGGGATTGTGATGCCTCCTGCTTTGGTTTTCTTTTTCAAGATTGCTTTGGCTATTTGGGGTCTTTTCTGGTTCCATACAAATTTTCCGATTATTTGTTCTAGCTCTGTGAAGAATGCTCTTGTTACTTTGATAGAGATTGCGTTGAATGTATAGATTGCTTTGGGTAGTATCGACATTTTAACAGTATTTGTTCTTCCTATCCAGGAGCATGGAATCTTTTTCCAGTTCTTTGTGTCTTCTTCAATTTCTTTCATAAGTTTTCAGTGTATAGATTTTTCACCTCTTTGGTAGATTTATTCTTAGGTATTTTATGGTTTTTGGTGCAATTGTAAATGGGATTGATTCCTTGATTTCTTTCTGTCACTTCATTGTTGATGTATAGGAATGCAACCAATTTCTGTGCATTGATTTTATATCCTGCAACTTTGCTGATACATGAATCAGTTCTAGCAGTTTTTGGTGGAATCTTTTGGGTTTTACATATAAAGTGTCATGTCGTCTGTGAAGAGTGAAAGTTTGACCTTCTCCTGGCCGGTTTGAATACGTTTTATTTCTTTGTGTTGTTTGATTGCAGAGGCTAAGACTTCCAATACTATGTTGAATAACAGTGGTGAGAAATATCACATCTACTTTATCCATTCATCCATTGATGGATGTTTGGGCTCTTTCCATACTTCGGCCATTGTTGATAGCGCTGCTATAAACATTGGGGTGCATGTGCCCCTTCGAGACAGCACACCTTCATCCCTTGGATAAATACCTAGTAGTGCAATTGCTGGGTCATAGGGTAGTTCTATTTTTAATTTTTAAGGAACCTCCATACTGTTTTCCAGAGTTGCTGCATCAGTTTGCATTCCCACTAGCAGTGCAAAAGAACCTTTCTTCTCCACATCCTCACCAACATCTGTCATTGCCTGGATTGTTTGTTAGCCATTCTGACTGGTGTGAGGTGGTATCTCACCGTGGTTTTGATTTGTATTTCCTTGATGATGAGTGATGTTGAGCAGTTTTTTCATGTGTCTTATTTGGAGAAGTGTCTATTCATGTCTTTTGCCCATTTCTTCACTGGATTATTTGTTTTTTGGGTGTTGAGTTTGATAAGTTCTCTATAGATTTTGGATACTAACCCTTTATCTGATATGTCATTTGCAAATATCTTCTCCCATTCTGTCAGTTGCCTTTTAGTTTTGCTGATTGTTTCCTTCGCTGTGCAGAAACTTTTTATTTTGATGAGGTCATTTTTGCTTTTGTTTCTCTTGCCTCCAGAGATGTGTTGAGTAAGAAGTTGCTATGGCTGAGGTCAAAGAGGTTTTTGTGCAGTTTCAGTTCTAATGGAAGTAGCATCAGGTCTCATTTAATAAACAGACCACAACATACCTAGTTAAAACTCTCCACATTGTGGCCAAGGACCAAACACTGCCCACTGCAGGCAAGGAGAGATTTTCAGATGACTGGCCTGAAAGATAGAGTAGCCAAAACACAACAGCAGAGTACATGCAGCACACACCAGAGGCCCTCCCTGTAGAGTCAGGCCATGGACACTATATGACTTCTTCTTCATGAAGCCATTACCAGGAGCAGAAAACATACCAGGCTTTTCTTTTCTTTTTTTTTTTCTTTTTTTTTTTTTTTTATCAGTTTATTTATTAAGAGAGAGAGAGAGAGACAGCACGATTGTGGGAAGGGCAGAGAGGGAGAGAGACAATTCCTATCAGGCTCTGTACTGTCAGCAGAGCCCGATGTGGGGCTCAAACTCCAACCATGAGATCATGACCTGAACCAAAGTCAAGAGTTGGATGCTTAACCAATGGAGCCAACTGGGCACCCACATAACAGGCCTTTCTAACACACAGAAGAAGACAGAAACTTAGACAAAATGTCAAGATGGAGGAGTTAATCCCAAATGAAAGAACAAGATAAAGTCATGGCCAGAGATCTAAGCAAAACAAATGTAAGTAACACAGCCAATGGAGAATTTAAAGCAGTAATCATAAGGATACTTACTGGTCTTTTTAAAAAAAAATTTAATGTTTATTCATTTTTTGAGAGAGAGAGAGAGAGTGAGAGCATGAGTGGAGGAGGGGCAGAGAGAGAGCGAGCGAGACACAGAATCTGAAGCAAGCTCCAAGCTCTGAGCTGTCAACACAGAGCCCGACATGGGGCTCGAACTCACGAACTGTGAGATCATCGAAGTCAGACGCTTAACCAACCGAACCACCTAGGTGTCCTGGGATACACACTGATCTTGAGAAAAGAATGGGAAACTTCAGGGAGATCCTTATTGCTGAGATAAAAGAGAGAAAAAAGGAAACAAAAATGAAAAATGCCATAACTGAGATTAGAACCAGGCTTGCTGCAATGAACACAAAGCCAGAAGAAGTAGAGGAAGGAATAAGTGACACAGAAGACAAAATAGTAGAAAATAATGAAACTGAACAAAAGAGAAAAAAGAATTATGGAACTGAGAATAGACTTAGGGAACTCAGTGGCTACATCAAATGTAGTAACATTCATATTATAGGAATCCCAGAAGAAGTGAGGGAAAAGGGGCAGAAAATTTATTTGAGGAAATAGTAGCTAAGAACTTACCTAATTTGGGGAAGGAAACAGACATCAAGATCTAGGAGGCACAGAGAACTCGTGTCAAAATCAAGAAAAATAGGCCAACACTAAGACATATTGTGAGTGAATTAGCAAAATATAGTGATAAAGAAACAAAATCTTAAGAGACAAGACAAAAGAAGTCCTTAACTTACAAGGGAAGACCCATAAGGCTAGCTGCAGATTTCTCAGCAGAAACTTGGCAGTCCAGAAGGGAGTGGCATGCTATATTCGAAGTACTGAATGTGAAAAATCTGTAGCCAAGAAAGAATACTCTATCCAGCAAGGCTATCATTCAGAATAGAAGGAGAGATAAAGAGTTTCCCTGACAAAAGCTAAAGGAGTTCATGACCACTAAACCAGCCCTGGAAGAAATATTAAAAGAGATTCTTTCAGTGGAAAGTTAAGACCAGGGACACCTGGGTCACTCATTCAGTTAAGTTTCTGACTTTGGCTCAGGTCATGATCTCACAGTTTATGAGTTTGAGCCCTGCATTAGACTCTCTGCTGTCAGTGCAGAGCCCTCTTTGGATCCTCTGTCCCCCGTTCCCTCTCTGCCCCTCCCCTGGTCATGTGTGCATGCTTTCTCTCCCTCTTCCCCCCTCAAAAATACATAAACGTTGAAGAAAGACAAAAACAAAAGTCACAAAGACAAGAAAGGAACTGAGCAAATCTCCAGGAACAACAAAACAAATAATAAAATGGTACTGAATACATATCTATCAATAATTACTGTGAGTGCAAATGGAGTAAGTGCTCCAATCAAAAGATACAGGGTGTCAATGGATTAAAAAAAAACAATATCCATCTATATGCTGTCTACAAGAGACCCATTTTAGACCTAAAGACACTTCAGATTGGAAGTGAGGGGATGGAGAAACATTTATCACAAATGGATGTCAAAAGAAAGCCAGAGTAGCAATACTTATATTGGACAAACTGTACTTTAAACCAAAGACTGTACCAAGAGATGAAGAAGGGCACTATATCATAATAAAGGGGACAAATACACCAAGAAGATCCAGCAATTGTAAATATTTATGTACCCAACATGCAAGCCCCCAGATATATAAGACAATTAAAAATAAACATAAAGGAACTTATTGATAGTAATACAGTAATAGTAGGGGACTTTAACACCCCACTTATATCAGTGGACGGATCACCTAAGCAGAAAATCAACAAGGAAACAGTGGCTTTGAATGACACACTGGACCAGATGGACTTAACAGATATATTCAGAATATTCCATCCTAAAGCAGCAGAATGCACATTCTTTTCAAGTGCACACGGGACATTGTCCAGAATAGATCACGTACTAGATCACAAATCAGCCTTCAACAAGTACAAAGAGATTGAGATCATTTCATGCATAGTTTCTGACCACAATGCTATGAAACTTGAAGTCAACCATAAAAAAAAATTTTTTTTTGGAAAGATCACAAATACATGGAGGTTAAACAACATGCTACTAAAGAATGAATGGGTCAACCAGGAAATCAAATAAGAAATTAAAAAATATGTGGAAACAAGTGAAAATGAAAATACAATGGTCCAAAACCTTTGGGATGCAGCAAAAGTGGTCCTAAGAGGGACCTTAAGAAGCAAGAGATATCTCAACAACCTAACCTTACACCTAATGGATCTAAAAAAAGAACAACAAACAAAGCCTAAAGCCAGCAGGAGAAGGGAAATAATAAAGATTAGAGAAGAAGTAAATGATATAGAAACTAAAAAAAAATGGGTGAAACCAGGAACTGGTTCTTAGAAAAAAATAATAAAATTGATAAATTCCTAGCCAGACTTGTCAAAAAGAAAAGAGAAAGGACCCACATAAAGTCACAAATGAGAAAGGACAAATAACAACCAACACCACTGAAGTAGAAACAATTATAGGAGAATATTATGAAAAACTATGCCAACAAATTGGACAACCTGGAAGAAATGGATAAATTCCTAGAAACATATAAACTACCAAGACTGAAACAGAAAAAAATGGTAAACTTGAATAGATCACTAACCAGCAAAAATTTCCCAACAAACAAAACTCCAGGGGGTCAGATGGCTTCAAAGGTGAATTCCACCAAACAATGAAAGAAGAGTTAACACCTATTGTTAAACTATTCCAGAGAAAATAGAAAACCAAGGAAAACTTCTAAATTCATTGAATGAGGCCAGCGTTACCCTGATATCAAAACCAGAAGACTCCACTAAAATAGAAAACTATAGGTCAGTATCCCTGATGAACATGGATACAAAAATTCTCAATAAAATACTAACAAAATCCAATAGTATATTAATCATTATGTACAGTAATGTACTCTAGTACATTAATCATTAATTAGAATCATCCACCAGGATCAAGCGGGATTTATTCCTGGTCTGCAAGTGTGGTTCAGTATTCATAAATCAATCGATGTGATACACCACATTAATAAAAGAGAGGATAAGAACCATATGATCCTTTCAATAGATGCAGAAAAAGCATTTGAAAAAGTACAATATCCATTCATGATAACAACCCTCAACAAAGTAGATTTCAAGGGAACATACTTCAACATAATAAAGCCCGTATAGAAAAAACCCACAGCTAATATCATCCTCAATGGGGAACAACTATAAGCTTTTCCCTATGGTCAGGAACAAGACAGGGATGTCCACTTTCACCACTGTTATTTAACATAGTACTGAAAGTACTAGACTCAGCAATAGACAACAAAAAGAAATAAAAGACATCCAAATCATTTGCAAGGCAGAAGTCAAACTTTCACTGTTTTCAGATGACATGATAGTCTATATAGAAAACCTGAAAGATATCACCAAAAAAGTGCTAGAACTCATACACAAATTCAGTAAACTTGCAGGGTACAAAATCGACATACAGAAATCTGTTGCATTTTTATACACCAGTAATGAAGCAGCAGAAGGAGAAATGAGGGAATCGATCCCATTTACAATTGCCCCCAAACCCATAAGATATGTAGGAGTAAACCTAACCAAAGAGGTAAAAGGCTTGTACTCTGAAAACTATAAAATACCAATGAAAGAAATTGAAGATGGCACATATAAGAAATGGAAAAACAGTCCATGTTCGTGGATTGGAAGAAAAAATATTGTTAAAATGTCTATATTACCCACAGCAACCTACACATCTAATGCAATCCTATCAAACTACCAACAACATTTTTCACAGAGCTAGAACAAACAATCCTAAAATTTGTATGGAACTACAAGAGATACCAAATAGCCAACACAATCTTGAAAAAGAAAAGCAAAGCTGGAGGCACCACAATTCTGGACTTCAAGTTATATTACAAAGGTGAAGAGATCAAGAGTATGGTACTGGCACAAAAACAGATGCCTAGATCAATGGAACAGGATAGAAAACCCAGAAATGAACCAACAACTATATGGGCAATTGATCTTCAACAGAGCAAGAAAAACTATCTAATGGAAGAAGTTCTCTTCAACAAAGAGTTTTGGGAAAACTGGACAGCCACATGCAAAAGAATGAAACTGGATCATTTTCTTACACCATACACAAAAATAAATTTCAAATGGATTAAAGACCTGATTGTGAGACAGGAAACCATTAAAATCATAGAGAACACAGCCAGTAACCTCTTTCATATGGGCTGTAGCAGCTTCTTACTATATATGTCTTTTCAGGCAATGGAAACAAAAGTAAAAATACACTATGAGGACTACCTCAAAATAAAAACCTTCTGTACAATGAAGAAAACAGTTTACAAAGCTAAAAGACAACCTATGGATTGGTTTCTTTTTCTTTCTTTCTTTCTTTCTTTCTTTCTTTCTTTCTTTCTTTCTTTCTTTCTTCTAGGATATTTGCAAATGATATATCTGATAAAGGGTTAGTACCCAAAATACATAAAGAACTTCTAAAACCCTACATCAAAAACCAAATAATACAATTAAAAAATGGACAGAAAACATGAATAGACATTTTTCCAAAAAAGCACATCCAGATGGCCAACAGACACATGAAAAGATGCTCAACATCACTCATTAACAGGGAAATGAAAATTAAAACTACAGTGAGATATCACTTCACACCTGTCAGAATGGCTAAAGTTAACAACACAAGGAACAGGAGGTGTTGGTAAGAATGTGGAGAAGGGGGAACTGTCTTAGGCTGTTGGTGGGAATGCAAACTGGTGCAGCCACTGTGGACAACAGTATGGAGGTTCCTCAAAAGTTAAAAATAGAACTATTGATCCAGCAATTGCACTACCAGGTATTTACCCAAAGAACACAAAAATACTCATTCAAAGGGATACATGCACCCCAGTGTTTATAGCAGTGTTATCTACAATAGGCAAATTATGGAAAGAGCCCAAATGTTCTTTGATGAATGAATAAAAAAGAAGTGGTATGTATACGTCTATACACACAACAGAATATTACTCAGCCATGAAAAATGAAATCTTGTCATTTGTAATGATGTGAATGGAGCTACAGAGTATAATGCTAGCCAAATAAGTCAGAGAAAGAAACATATCATCTGATTTCACTCATATGTGGAATTTAAGAAACATACCAAAGAAACATAGGGGGGAAAAAGAGAGGCAAATCAAGAAGCAGACTCTTAACTATAGAGAAAAAACTGATGGTTACCAGAAGGGAGATGGGTCAGGGGATGAGATAAATACATGGTGGAGATTAAGGAGTGCATTTGTTGTAATGAGCATTGGGTATTATATGTATGTGTTTAATCACTAAATTGTATACCTAAAGCTAATATTACACTGTATGTTAAGTAACTAAAATTTAAATATCAAGAAAAAAAAAAAAAAAAAGGAAAGGCACCCAAATTGGTAAGGAAGAAGTAGAACTTTTACTGTTTGCAAGTGATGTGATACCATATATAGAAAATCTTAAAGACTCCACCAAAAAACTACTAGAACTAATAAATGAATTCTGTGAAGTCACAGGATACAAAATTAATATACAGAAATCTGTTGCATTTCTTTAATAGTGAAGTAGCAGATAGAGAAATTAAGAAAACAATCCCACTTACAGTTGCACCAAAAATAATAAATTAGGAATAAGCTTAACCAAGAAGATGAAAGATCTGTACTGTGAAAACTATAAAACATCAGTGAAAGAAATTGAGGATGATGCAAGTGGAACGATATTCCATGCTAATGGATTGGAAGAATTAATATTGTTAAAATGTCCATACTAACCAAAACAATCTACAGATTGAATGAATGCAAGTCCTATCAAATACCAACAGCATTTTTCACAGAACTAGAATAATAATCCTAAAAATTGTATAGTACCACAAAAGACATTGAATAGCCAATAGAATCTTGAGAAAGACGAATAAAGCTAGAAATATCACAACCCCAGATTTCAAGACCTACTATGAATCTGTAGTAATCGAAATGGTATGGTATTTAAAAAAAATAAACACATAAATCCATGTAACAGTCTATGTGAAAGGAGGAAAGAATATATAATTGGAAAAAGAGAGTCTCTTCAACAAATGGTGCTGAGAAAACTGGAGAACAATATGCAAAAGAATATAACTGGACCACTTTCTTAGAGCACACACACAAATAAAACTCAAAATGAGTTAAAGACCTAAATGTGATGTCTAAAATCAAACTCCTAAAAGAACAATAGGCAATATTTTTTTGACATCAGCTATAGAAACATTTTGCTAGATATGTCTCATCAGGCAAGAGAAACAAAAGCAAAATTAAAGTATTGGGACTACACCAAAATAAAAACTTTTGCACAACGAAGGAAACCATCAACAAAACAAGACAACTGACTGAATAAAGAGGATATTTACAAGTGATATATCCAATAGTGGGTTAATATCCAAAAAATACAAAGAATTTCTACAACTGAACATCATTACAGATGGGCATAGGATCTGAATAGACACTTTAAAAAAATTGTTTCAGTGTTTATTTTTTGAGAGAGAGATAGAGCATGAGTAGGGGAGGGGCAGAGAGAGAGGGAGACACAGAGTCTGAAGCAAGCTCCAGGCTCTGAGCTGTCAGCACAGAGCCTGACACGGGGCTTGAACTCACAGACTGCAAGATCATGATAAAGCCGAAGTTGGATGCCTAACCAACTGAGCCACCCAGGGAACCCCTGAATAGTTACTTTTCAAAAGAAGACATACAGATGGCTAACAGACACAGAAGATGTTCAACATCACTCATCATCAGGGAAATGCAAATCACAACCACAGTGGTACATCACCTCATGCCAGTCAGAATGGCTAAAGTCAAAGACCAGAAATTACATGTTGGTGAAGATGTGGAAAAACAGGAACCCTAGTGGTGGGAATGTATATTGATGCAGCTACTGTGTCAAACAATATGGAGTTTCTGCAAAAAACTAAAACAGACTTACCATATGATCCAGTAACTCCACTACTGGGTATTTACCCAGAGAAGATGAAAACACTAATTTAAAAAAGCATATGTACTATGTTTATTGCAGGATTATTTGTAATAGCCAAGATATGGAATTAGCCCAAGTGTCCATGGATAGATGAAAGGATAAAGATGATGTAGTATATATCTATAATGGAATATTACTTAGTTACAAAAAGGGAATGAGGTCTTGCCATTTGCAACAGCATGGATGGACACAGGGATTATATGCTAAATGAAATAATTCAGAGAAAGACAAATACTATATGGTTTCACTCATGTGGAATTTAAGAAACAAATCAAATGAACAATCAAAGAGTATAAAATCATTTAAATACAGAAAACGAACTGGGGTTGCCAAAGGGAAGTGGGCAGAGAGGTAAGTGAAATAGAATAGATAAAGGAGATGAGCACTGAATAATGTGTAGAATTCTTGAACCATTATATTGTACACCAGCAACTAATACTGTAAAGTGTACTTCAACTAAGAAAAGCTATAAAAATTTTAAAAATAAAATATGAGCCCTGTATTTTATGTGAGATGACAAAGCAAAGAGAATCTTGATGCACTCAAAAACAGAGCAGTGATGCCTGGTGATGATCCTCACCTGGTGGACACTCAATAAAAGCATTAATGAGTGAGGCCCAGGCTCCTGTACAAAGGCTCAGCTCCTTGCTACTGCCCTCAGATGCACTAAGTAGGGCTTTTCAAAGGCAAAGTAGGAAGTTTTTAAAAGGGCCTGAGGCAGAAGACTTGTAAACCAGACTGAGAAAGTGGTCAGTTTAATCCTATCCTGCAAACTCTTTTACAGCCAATTAGGACATGTAAGACTGGAAGCCTGCTGTCCTCCCTACCCTCTCCTTCTGTCATTGTCCCTTTTCCCCAGGCCCATGGTGGCCTTTTTGAATGCTGCTCTCCTGGACTGTACCACAGGGCTCAGTCTAGGAATTGTCTGACATCTGTACTTCACACCTGTCCCACTTGAACTTCCCACATACTGTTCCCTCAACAGGTGATGAACTAACCAAATAAACTTTCTGACTGGATGTCTTCCGGTGTTGTATTTCCCACACTTGGTAAGCTCTACCTGGGAATTATATCTGGGAGACTGGAGC
Organism: Panthera leo; assembly: GCF_018350215.1. Taxonomy (NCBI): domain Eukaryota; kingdom Metazoa; phylum Chordata; class Mammalia; order Carnivora; family Felidae; genus Panthera; species Panthera leo. Next base: position 30,688,251 of record NC_056688.1, read on the forward strand.
TAGACATGCCATAGCTTCCTTTATAGCATCAGTGTTACTCCAAGATTTTGGAGAAAATATAACATAATTTGGAAACACATAGATGTATTGTGATGGAAAATATAAAATTCACTTGATTTTAAGGTAAAACATAAAATTTAGAAATATAATACAGTTGGTTAAGTCACGTCTCTAGACACTCCTCCTTCACCCCCTGTCCTACCCCTGTATAGAAACCCATTCTCTTCTAGAATTAAGGGTGCCTTGGCGGGGGGGGGGGGGGGGGGGGGGGAAGGTAGTTCATGCCATTATTAATGGCTCTAGCCCTTGAGTTAGAAAATTTAGTGCTTGCTTAGTTGTGATGACTGTGTTAGTTTTTTTTTTTTCTAATCATTTGCAGCGTGTACACTGTATGGGACACACAGGAAACATCTCCCTCAACATTTCCCATTTCATTCCCAAAAAATCTGGATTAGATCCATCCCCTGTGTCTAGTCAGTATTTATTGAGTGCCTGCTATACATGTAGAGCATTGTGCTAAAACATGGTGAAGGCTCTGTTCTCCAGGAGAAATACTATAGTTGTGGAGAAGACTGAGTTGGCCATTTCTTTTACTGGCACCCACACCATGCATACATAGAACATCATGCATATGCAGAAACTTCAGCTGCATGTGGGCTATTTTTTAAGAACACGGACACAGAAGTTCAAAGAGGAAAGCTAAGAGCAATTCCAAGTTAACTAAAATTGTCTGTTTTAAAAGAGGTCTGTTTATAAACTGCAGTAGTTTTTACAAAAAGTGCAGTAACTCAAACCAGATAAAACCCATTAGAAGGTTTGTGTGAGATATTTGGGATTTGCAAAATTAGCTTAAATGTGTTGGGAGAAAACAGTCAACTTCTCTTACTTGGGCAAGATTTTGCTTTTCTTGTGTATCTAAAGTCAAAACCAGTCGTCCCTTAGGCTGAAATGTCTCTTCACAGGTAGGCCAGGTAGACAGATGTGCATTCTCTTTCTAGCTGGGTCAGCCATCTTTCCTACATGTTAGGGTTACCTCTAACAAGATAGCTGAGGTGGCAGAGAGAAATCCTTTGCTGCCTCATACCAAGGGCATTGTCAAAATACACTAAACTGAATTAGGCAAATAGCAACACTTTATCTTTCATTTTTCTCAACCTGATTTTTATGGCATACTGATCTTCCTAACTGAATTCTGAGTCAGCTCTCTGAGCTTGACAAGGTGGGTTCCCCCCTGCTGATGTTTGTGAGGGGTAGCTTGGTAAGTACTGTGCTTTTCCCAGAATATCTTTCCCACTGATATTTCACCATTAGAGCATACCTTTGGGTTCAGTCAGAGTCTGTGCAAAGTCTCTGGTTATGTGAACCTGTGCTGCGTGGGGTAGAAATGAGATGAGGTAAATGTAAGATGTGAGGTGAACGAGGCACCTTCTTGGGAAAAGCAAGCCCAGGAACAAGTTTCAGAGTTTTATCCACATTGTTATTAGAATGTGTTTCCGTTTTCAAGATTTTTCCTTTTCTTACCCACTCCCTGCTACTTAAAAAGGAATTTGAGGATGCATACATAATGAGGAGTCTGTTTCCATCCTTTTCTCTCTTATTCTCTCTCTCTTGTGGTGACGGTGGCAGAAGAGACCTGTCATTTGTCGTGCACTGTAACTGATTAGATAACTGTTCTCAAACGTATATTTCTGTTTAGAAGAATACTTTGAGGTGACTCCCCCCTTCCCCCTTGTCTCTGAATCTTCAATGAGTTGATCACTTTTTTCTAATCCAGGCAAGTTTCTGTGATTCTCAATTCTGTAGGGCCCTTTTGTCCTCTGAAGAGTGATTGCTTTCTGCATAACATCCAGTGTTCTTTGCTGCTTTCCACCCACATAGCCTTTCTAGCTGAGGAGGAGGTGTTATGTGGAAAAATTATGAGTGCTTTTCAAACCCATTTGAGTTGAAGGCCCAGATGGTGAGGAAAATCCCTTGGGGAGCTAAAAATTGAATAGGTGATAGAATTTAAAAAGTCATAATTAGACTCACGTTCTTTTAAGACCACTGTAGAGTTTCCAGTCTCACTTAGGCATGTGAGTTCCATTTCTCAACTGATTAGTGACCTCCTTGAGGGCATTCTTGGTTTGTATACCACTGCAACTCCAACACCTTAGAAAGTGGCTCTTTAATAGAGTCATAATAATCCTTAACATGGATTGAATGCCTTTTATGTGTTAGGTACTGTACTAAGTGCTTTACATATGCTGTTTTATTTAATTTGTACAAACTTAAGAGGAAGATATTGTAATTTATACCCATTTTATGGATAAGAAAATACAGAAGTTGAGTAAGACCCAAATTGCAAATACCTGGTAAGCAGTTAGAAGCAGAATTCAAACCCAGGCATTCTAGAGTATGAGCTTTAAACCACCATATTATACCCTTATTAAGTACTTAGTTTTAAAATAAATTTTTGTTGAGCAGAAGAATGAGTGAACCAAACCTAAAATTAATTTCCTGAAGTCACACAGTGATATTTTACCTCTTCTTAGAATGAACTACTCAGCGTAAGTGGTCAGCCAGAGTGTGTGGTGCTGTGCTTGGTGTTACTCAGTTCACGGAGATGTCACCCATGTTATAAACACTCAACATGGGATAAGAGTGTTAACACTGAATTTTATTCTCTTCTTATAGCCTTCTTCAAACAACCAGGAGCAGTTTAACAGTGATACTTGGCTTATAAACTTAACATATATTACTTAATGGTAATGACAAGTTAATGTGGCATAGATAAAGTGGTGCTGTCATATAAGTACAAATTAAATGTAGATTTTCATTCCAGTTCTGTATTTATTAAGTAGTGCTGTGGGAACTTCAACATATTTTCAAGGGGGAGAGACACTTAACTATAAGCACAACCATTTGATTTGTGAAGACCAGAGTATTTGTTAAAAGAGGGGTTGCAAGGAAGTAACTTGGCTAAGGATGCTATCTCCTAGTGGAGGGAGCATTGGACTGTGAGTCAGGATATCTAGATTTTAATTCTCTCTCCACTTTAAATTTCTGTTGGGTTTAGCTAAAGCATTTATGCTGTAATACTTTGCTTTAATATCAGAAAGTGTCCTAACTACACTAGAAAATATGGTGACTTTCTTTGTGCCTTTATAACGATACAGTGTTTGTTCTTTTGGTAGAATTTTCTTTCTTTTTCTTTTTTTAATTTAATTTTGATAGAATTTTCTATCCACCACAAGTATTGCCTTTTATCTTCTTAAAAACAAATCTGATCACATTACTCTCTTCTTCACCAATTTTTATTAAGTGCTTGCTCTCTGCTAGAAATTATTATAGGTCATTTATGTGCAGTAACTCATTTAATTTTCTCAATTACCTTTTAAGGTGGGCACTAATACCCATATTTCATAAATGAAAAAACTGAGGCACAGTAGTACCCAAAGTAGCATAGTGAGTGATGGAGCTGATATCAAACCCAGACAGTTCAATGCCCAAACCACCACTGTCAATTACTACTCTTTACTGCCTGTCAATGAAATATTTCATTCTTGAAAATCATCAACAAAAACACTTATGAGCCCTTGATTTATGCCAGTTACTACTCTAGACACTGGGGATTCAGAGGTAACCAACATCCAAGCACTGGGGTTCAAATAATCTGTCTGTAAGAGTGTACTTGATTAGAGTGCTTTCCTAATAACCTTTCTGGTGATTTAATAGGAGCATGAGGCCACCCCAGCCCCCACTCTAGTACACAGAAAGCAGAACATCATACTTTATCCAATACTGGTCTGGTGGCTTTACACCTCAAACACCATAGGATTTTCATTTTTCACCCTTCCCTTTTCTTACTGGAAGAAATCTGTGTTAGCATCCCCTTACGCAGGCAGGCAAGGCAGTACAGCAGTGTGGGAAAGAGCATGTTTCTGGAGCCACAACCTGGTTTATCTCTCCTGTACCTTATTTTTTTTTTAAATGAAAGATTTATTGGAGAAAAATAGAACCGCCATGTACACAGGGAAAAGAGCAAAAAAATTTAACTGATACAGAACAACTGAAAGTCATAATTACCCAGTGTTGTTTGCAGTTACTTTTCAATTTCTTAAACAGTACCCCCTAACTTGTTTTTTAATAGTCTTGCTAATTTTTCAGTTGAAACAGCAAGTTTTCAAAAAACAAAGAGCCTCAAGGAAGGGACCAGCTTCTAAGAGAACAAAAATGACACCAAAAGTCTTCTCCTAACAGGGACCAATTCTACCTAAAAATTCCTTAAGAGTAACTATTGAGTCTTGTGAAATAGTCTGTATATCTCAGAGGCCACCAGGGATGAATTAGGACACTGACATAGATGGTTCAGTGTGGGGAGAGGACAAACAGAATAACAGTATTTCCTTGTCAGATGAGCCTATGCAAGGAAGCCAGAGAGAAGCTGAGAAAATCCAGGCAATGGCTGCTCAGAAAGAATTAAGAACGTGTTCTAAAGGCCACATGTTGTTAACAATGTGCAAGCTGATGCAATTAGAGAGTAACAGGAAACTTTTTATAACAGCTCGTCACAGGTCTTGAGAACTCAAGAAAACAAATAATGGTAGACACAAGAGCCAAAAGTCCCCTTAGTTGACCATTAGGATCCAGGTACTCTTCCTAATGGCTCCAAATAGTCAAGGAAATAAAATGTTGCCAAAAGCATCAAAGCAGTTCTGATTTTAAAAAATCCAAACGAAATTTTCTGCCTTTCTCTAAGATCAACTCCCTTCAAACAAAAACAAGGAAGCAACAAAAACAGAAACAAGATGAAAAAACCCACAAAACCAAAAAATCCACAAACCCACTGATGCTAAAGAGCAGCCTTTTACTGACATTACCAATTCCATTAACAATACTTTTGCTGTTTTCTATGAATGGACAGTCCTAAAACATCCCCTGGAAAAGTAGATGTCCAGGGGGCTATGAGAACTCTTTAAGAAATTTTGGAAGGAATAAGATCAGCATAATACAGATTTTGAAATTCCCAGCCAGGGGTTATATGGGGAAAATAAAGGAGGACCTTTATGTCTAGGGCTTTAGGAAGTTAGAAGGATGATAGGAAAGGTTTATTTACCAACAAAATTCCCCTGTATCACCTTAGTAGCTGTGTGACCTCTCTGCAAGTCATTCTCTTCATCTGTAATGGGGAGGATCATTGGCTCTGTCCCCACAGGATCGTTGGGAAAATGAAAGCCCAGTGGTTTAAGGAACTTGTCACATGGCACGTAGGAAATTCTCCTAAAAATGTTCGCAGAGGGGTGTTTGTGTGCGTGCGTGTGTAATGGCACATGGGCGTATCTATATGAGCATGTGCAATTTATGTAATGTACTTACACACATACATAACATTCTTGTTTAGATTATGATTATAGTTTGACTTGAAACCTGCACTTCGATTTCTGATTCTGAGTTTACAGCTCATTTTAATTTGCTTTCCTATAATAAAAATGTTACCATATGAGATGGTAATTTTCACATACAAGTTATTTTTTCTATTTTTAGAGATCCACTGTCCTCCTTGATTCTAAAAATATAATTCATGTGGTTATGGAGGTTTCAGTAGGAGGGAGAGGCTAGACTTCAGATCTCTGGGTTGGTTGGATGCTGTGAGCATGTTGGGCTTCTATAATAACTCTGAAATTTGGTGTGTGGGTATCCTATTAATTTATGGATCTACAGAAGCTAAAAATAAAATCCTCCATTTAGAGGAATTATGTAAAAGGAAGGTGGATATCCCTGGTTTATTGTTTATCTGGAATGAGAGCACTTTTCTTTTTTCTAAGCTTCAGTTTCTTTTTTAATGTGTGATGTTTACCATTTCCCCTTTCCCATTCTCTTTCTTATACATTGTAGTATCTCATTTTAAAGTTCAAAACCAGGGCCAAAAGCTTAATTCTGGGATATTTGGGGAGGAAAATTACATGGTATAAGAAAACTTAAGAACTTCTTTCTTTTTAATACTATGATTTTCCTAACCCCCCACCTTTCCCCCTTAAGATCATACAAAGTGGGAAATGAAATTGCCTGGATTTTCATGGGTGTCTTTTTGTAGTTGAGTTAAATGATGGATGTGTGTTGGGGTGGAGTGTAGGCATGTTGCACAGGCATAGAAAAGGTAGAGTAGGGACGAAGGAGCTCTTCAAGGAACCATAGTAGTCTATATTCTTATACATTAAGCTTCTCACAGAAGGAAAAGTTTGGGATGCCTCCATATCTATGCTGAGTATTAGGAGTGAGGAATTCTGGTTTAGAACTACAGCATCCTTATTCAGCAGGTCTCTATGTCAGAGGGCCACACATCAGACTTGTTTTTCAATTGTGGATGTTTTATAAAACACTTGAGGTGTAACTGACACAGTAAACTGCACATATTTAGCGTACAGTTTGATAACTTTGGCATATTTGTAAACTCTTGAAACTACCAACCCACTCAAGATTTGAACATAACCATCAGTATCAGAAGTTTTTTAGTGTCCCCTTGTAATCCTCTTCTGCACCTCCATCTCTATCCCAACCCATCTGCACTTTCCCTAGGCAGCCATTTATCTCTTCTATCACGGCATGCTACTTTGGATTTCCTAGGATTTTATATAAATGGAGTCAGACCATATGTAATCTTTTTTTGTCTGGCTTTTCTCACTCAGCATAATTATTTTGATATTTATCCATCTTAAAGTATGCATCAATAATTCATTCCTTTTTATTGGTGAATAGTACTATTCCATTGTATGGAAATACCACCTTTGATTTCTCTATTCACTGTTCATGGGCCTTTGGGGCTGCTTCACTATTTAGTTATTACAAATGAAATTGCTATAAACATTTGTGTGCAAGTATTTGTATGATCATGTAATTTCACCTTCTTTGGTAGGTGTGAACCAAATGACAGGTGTATTTTAAATTTTTAAGAAACTCCTAAATTGTTTTCCAAAGTGGTTGTACCATTTTACATTCTCACCTGCAGTAAATGAGAAATCCAGTTTTTTACATTCTTGTCAACACTTGTTACGGTCAGTCTTCTTAATTTTAGACATTCTAATAGGTTAGGTGTATGGTGGTATCTTATTTTTAAATTGTATTTATTTATTTTAAAGTAAGCTCTGTGCCCAATGTGGTTCTCAAACTCAGACCCCAACGTCAAGAAGTCATATGCTCTACCAACTGAGCTAACCCCAGGTATCTTACTATTTTAATTTGCATTTCATCAATGGCTGATGATGTTGGGCATCTTGTGTTTATTTTTCTTCAGTAAGATCTTTTTCACAATTATGCAACTCTGCCATTTTAGAATGAAAGCACCCATAAACAATATTAATGAATGGGTGTGGCTGTGTTACAATAATATTTTATTTACCAAGACAACAGCAACAAAAAACACAGGGATAAAAAAAAAAGTCTATATACAGGTTGTATATGGACTTTGGATTGTAGTTTGCTGTCTCCTAACATAGATGGTCATGTCCTCTGCAAATAAAGATAGATTTATTTCTTCTTTTCCAGTCTGGCTGTATTGGAAAATTTCTTATTTTTAAAAAAATGTTTATTCATTTTTGAGAGAGAGAGTGGTGGAGGCGTAGACAGAGAGGGGGACAGAGGATCTGAAGTGGGCTCTGTGCTGACAACAGTGAGCCCAATGTGGGGCTTGAACTCATGAACTGTGAGATCATAACCTGAGCTGAAGTTGGACGCTCAACCGACTAAGCCACCCAGGCACTCTGGAAAATTTCTGTTCATTCCTGATTGTACTGTCTAAAACTTCCAGTACAATACTGTCTAGAAATGGTCAGAACAGATATCCTTGACTTGTTCTGATGTTTAGGGGAAAAGCATTCAGTCTTTCCTCACTAATTATAATTTTATCTGTGAGTTTGTCATGGACACTATTGATCATGATTAGGAAATTCCCTCTATTCTTAATTTTGGTTTAATTGAAGTAGCTTTTGGTTTATTAACTTTCTTCTATTTTTTTTTTTCTGTTGTCTATCTCTGGAAGTTCCTTTCTATTCTTAGAATAGAATATTTTCATCAGGAATGGATTTTGGATTTTGTCAAATGATATTTCTGCATTTATTGAGAATATCATAGTTTTAACTTGTTCTTATGATGAATTACATTGATTGTTTTTCAGATGTTAAGCCAGTCTTGCATTCCTGGGATAAACCTTGTTGGTCTTTTAAAAATATTTTTTTTGGGTTCTCTGTCTCCTCTCTGCCCCTCCCCCCAAAGTAAATAAATAAACTTAAAAAATATAAATATTTTTGGATTTGATTTCCTAAGATTTTATTTAGAATTTTTCATCTGTGTTCATGAGATATATTGGTCTGTAGTTCTCTTGTAATGCATTTGTGTGGTTTTGGTATTATGGTAATGTTGGCCTCATAGAATAAATAAGTTATGAAATATTTCCTTCTCTCTCTCTACTTTTCTGGAAGAGTTTGTCAGAATTGGTATTTTTTCTTTTAATGTTTGATAGAATTGACCAGTGAACCTCTCTGGGCCTGGAGGAGTTCGTGTGTTTGTTTGTTTGTGTGTGGGGGATTAATATACATGAGGATATTCAGGTTATTCATTTGTTCTTGAGTGAGCTTTGGTAATTTGTGTCTTCCAAGAAATTTATTTTAAGTTGTCAAATTTAGAAGTATAAACTTGCTTGTAATATTGCCTCTTTTTAAAATATCTGTACAACTGTAGTGTTGTCCCCTCTCTCATGCCTGATACTGTGTCTTCTCTCAGTTTTTTTCTGCAGTCTAAGTAGACGTTTGTTAATTTTATTGATCTTTTCACAAAACCATCTTTAGGTTTTACTGGTTTTTCTGTTTTCTATCTCATGGTTTCTGCTTTGATCTTTATTATTTTCTTTATTTTGCTTACCTTGGATACAATTTGTTAATTTCTTCGTACTTTCATAACATAGAAGCCAAGGTCATTGATTTGAGACCTTTCTTCTTTTCTAATGTAGGTGGTTAGTGGTGTAAATTCTACTCTAATTACTGCTTTAGTGGCCTGATACAAATTCTGACCTGTCATGTTTTCAGTTTTGTTCAGTTTAAAAATACTTTGAATTTCTCTTTTGATTTCTTCTTTGATCTATGGGTTTTTGAAAAGTGTTTAGTGTTTACTTTCCAAATATTAGGGATTTTCCAGATACCTTTCTGTTATTGATTTCTAATTTAATGTCACTGTGGTTAGAGAACAACAGACTTTGTATACTTGAGTCTTCTAAATTTTTTTGTGATTTATTTTATGGCTCAGAATATGGTCTACTTTGCTAAATGTTTCATGTGCATTTGAGAAGAATGTAAATACACGTCTTTGAGTGAAGTGTTCTATAAATATCAACTAAGTCAAGTTGATAGTGCTTTTTAAAGTCTATATTCTTACTGATTTCCTGTTTTCTTGTTCCATTAATTATTCAGAGAAGAGCATTGCAATTTAACAACTGGATTTGTACATCATATATTTTGCAGCTTTGTTATTAGGTACATCATTATATAGGATTGTTATGTCCTCTTGATGAATTGACCCCTTTATCATTATGCATGACCTTTTTTTATCCCTCGTAATATTATTTAAAAAATCTACTTTGTCTTATATTAATATAGCCACCCCACATTTCTTTTGACTAGAAATATACTTTTATTTCTACCCTATTTGTGTCAATATTTAAAGATGTCTTGCTTTAAAAAAAATGGAATCTCACAGCCTCTGCTTTCTAATTGGGATATTTCAACCATTTAATTTAATGTAGTTATTTATATAGTTAGGTTTAAATATGTTCTCTTGCTGTTTGTTTTCTCTTTGTCTTGTTTCTTTGTCTTTTCCTCTTTTTTTTTTTTTTTTTTTTCTTTTCTTGTCTTCTTTCCAATTAAGTAGTTCTTATTCTGTTTGGATATCTTCTTTGCTGTTAGCTGTAACTTGTGACCTTGACATATTTAAAGAGTAGTAGTTGGTTATTTTGTAGAATGTCAATCAATTTGAGTTTGTCTGATGTTTTTTCATGATTAGATTTGGGTTATAGATTTTGTGGGTTAGGGGAGGAGAATACCACAGTGGTGTAATAACCTTCTCATCATACGTATCAAAGGGTACATAATATCATCATGACATGTTACTGATGTTACCTAAATCTCTAGGTCTAGGTGGTATCCTCAAAGTTTCTTTACCATAAAGTTACTAGTTTTCCCATTTTGAACTCTGTTATTTATAAGAGCAGCCTACACTCAAGGGGAGGGGTATTAGGATTCACTTCTTGGATGGAGGAGTATCAAATGCTCTTCCACATGTAGTTGTATGATAAAACCACCACAATAACTAATGAATATTTTGGAGGATCAGATATTATGAAATAATTCAAATACTCTGTTTCTCCTTAAAATTTTTTCCCTAATTTTGGCAATCATCAGTGGATCTTGCCTGCAGCAATTATTACTGTGGTCTAAAGGTGATTTTTTTTTATTCACCTAATTCTTTCTACATTAATTAGTTGGAATTCTTTTACAAAGAAAATTTATTCTCATTTATTTGCTTATTCATTTATTTATGTCATCCTGGACTCATGGATATTTATTTCATCCTTTATATTATTGTCTAGTGCTCTCACAATTTAATTTTTGCTCATATCTTCCAGCTTTAACCACTGAAGTTCTCTCAGTTTAGCTCCTGGTTCTTGGATATTATATTGTTTGAGCACTACCCGACTTTTTGACACTACAAGGTGGTCCAGCGTATCTTGGATTTTTCCTGCCCTAGCCCTAGAACCAGCCATTTCTCCAAGGAACCCTAGGTCCCTTTTCTGGAGTATGGTATTTAGAAACCAAGATCCGGGCACTGAGTATGCTTTTTGTTACTGAAGTGTCAGTACTTTTTTTTTTTTTTTTTTGGAGTAGCAGAGAGGGAGAGAGAATCCCCTGAGGGACAGAGAGAGAGAGAGAGAGAGAGAAAGAAAGAAAAGCAGGACTCATGTTCACCTGATATGAGCAGGCTCAAGCTCACCCAAAGCAGGGCTTGTGCTCACCTGATGTGGGGCGAACCATTAGATCATGACCTGAACTGAAGTCAAATGCTTAACCAACTGAGCCACCCAGGCATCCCTGAAGTGTCAGTACTTTCTAAGTTCTCTCAGTAGACAGAGCTAAGAGATACATGTATTTATACTAACCCGTGAACACACGTATCCCTGTTTCTCTATTTGTATGTATATTAAAATAAACATTAGTTAATATTGGTATGTCTAATTCAGTAATACAGGGTTAATTCCAGCTTTTCCCCCTTATATATTCATAACTTCATTCTTTGATAGTGAGAAACTTGGCTCTCATAGTCTGTGGCATATTTATAGTTCTTATTTGTTCAACCCTGTTATACACATAAAGTATTTTCAGAGTTGCTAACCCATACCACTGTGTGAAACAAATTTTTCAACTAGAATACAGTGTTTGTGTAAAATTTTTTTGTTGGTAGCCTTATGATAACAGTAAGAACACTATTTTTGCAAAGTTATTTATGTTAGCTCCTTTCTTCCCTACCCTCACAGATGTGGTTATATTATTGGTAATACTGTTAGTTTCATTTGTCAGTCTGCATTCCATCCTGGATGATATATTTTTAAAAATTTTCATAAAGTTCACTCTTTGGGCTGTACTGTTGTAAAGGGTTTGATAATGCTTAGTCATGTATTCTCCATCACAGTACCATACCCTAAAAATTCCATCATGTAGCTCTTTTGCAGTCAATCTAAAAATAAAGTTATTTATTAAAATAAATTTTTTATTTCATGGATCCTTATAGTGTATTTTGTTATTAAAGTAAACCATAGAATGCTGAAATCAATTTTTCAGAGTCACTTTTGATATGAAAAAATAAGTAGACTAGCCAAGGCTGGAGTCATTAACTTTTGTTAGGTTGAAATTAGCAGTAGGGAAATTAAGCTAAGACCATTATTTTGTTTTCTTTTTCTTTTAGAATGATAGAAAGTATTTGTTGTGGCTTTCCAGAGAATATTTTCCCCTCAAAATAGGCATCTCTAATTTTTCTACCCATTGTAGAGCAGTTGAAGATGAGCGAATGGTAACCATTTTAAAAATCAAAGGTCACTTGTTAGTGATGACTGTCTAAAGCCTGCCACTATTAACATTTCAAAATTCTATTACACTGTAATGACATAGCATAGCTGTTACTCCATTTTCTTTATCTTTTTTTTACACGTTTGCACTCTTTTCCTATGCTCATTGTATGTTCATTGATTCATTGAGTTTTCTACATTTAGTCATGACTATGCATGTGTCACTAAACTCTAGACTTTACTCTTTTTAAAATTTATTTTGAGAGACAGAAGGAGGGAGAATGAGCAGGGGAGGGGCAGAGAGAGAGAGGGAAAGAGAGAATCCCAAGCAGATCCTGACACATTGCTCACACTCATGAACTGAGATTATGACTTGAGCTGAAATCATGAGTCAGATGCTTAACTGACTGAGCAACCCAGGCACCCCTAGATTTGACTCCTATATTGACTTTTTTACAACTGGTTTTAATATAAAATTAAAATAATTTTTAGTGTTAGTTGTATTTATTGAATATATTCTGGTCTTAAAATGTAAATGGATTGAATATTTTCTTCTTCATTGAGGTAAGAAAAAGCAAATTAAGTTGCTTTTTATATGATTTGTTTAGTCTGTGTATGAATCAGTGGTCATCAAGAGAAAAAGATCTTCTGGGGCACCTGGGTGGCTCAGTCGGTTAAGTGTCTGACTCTTGATTTCAGCTCAGGTCATGATCTCACAATTCATGAGTTCAAGCCCCGTATGGGGGTCCATGCTGACAGTGCTCAACCTACTTGGGATTCTCTCTCTATCCTTCTCTTTCTGCCCCTCCCCCACTCTCTCTCTCTCTCTCTCTCAAAACTAATAAATAAACTTACAAAAAGAAAAAGAAAAATATCTTCTTACCCCTGTAAGAAGAAATACTTGGTAGTTGATTATCTTTTCTACCTCAGATGGGATTGCACTAAAACTAATATGAACATAGAAGGATTTAACTTTTTTGTGAAGACCACCTCCTCCACTTCGCCCACTCCTCCAGTAGGTTAGTCCCCATTGGGATATTTCATACCATTTTAAGAAACATGTTAAACCTGAAGTGCATGTGTTATAGCTTGAATATGTTTCCTCTTGTTGATATGTTAGTAGAATAAAACAAAACAAAACAACCAGCCCTTATCTTTTATACAGTGGATCTTGTAGGTGAAATTACCTTACATGTTCAAGCCTAGAGCCTTTGAGGTGGTTCACCTATTCAGATTCTATAGTAGGGTGATATGCTTGCACTGCCTTTTATCTTAACAGCAAAGGCTGTTTCCAGCCTCTGAAGGATACAAAGATGGAGTGGACTCTAGAGAGGACGTGTTGGATAGGCTGACTGCAGTGTCTGCAGTTGGAATGCAGATGTAACTTTGAATTATTTCTCTATAGCATGTGAGAGAACACACTTTCCAGAATGCTCTGATACCAGAGCATCTGTAATCAATATGAAACTGTTACAGGTCTGGGCTCACACAGAGAATAACATTATGCCAAGGTCTTATGCTCAGGTCTTATGCTCAGGTCTTATGTTTGGGATAATTTATTTCCAGATGAGGTATTTTACAGAACAAGAATGTGCCTGGACACATGTTCTGTGTTTAGTTACATGAATTTGTCATGCCTCAGTACCTCTAAGATGGGTCTCACTGCAACAGAGAATTTTATGTGTTTATCTGTGCTTTAAAGCCAAGAATATTTTACAGTTGGTGTGATGGGTTTGCAGTTAGAAAAAGTGACAGTGTGCTATATTCATGTAAAGATGGTGACTGCCTCTCCACCAACCATTTGTATAACTTCATTTCCTTATTTCAGTGCAAAGCAAAGCTCCTCGTGAGTGAAGGGAAATACTATACAGTTTGTTTCCATTGCAGAGAATCTTTTTAAACCATTGTAAACACTGAGAAATCATTGCAGTGGAAGTGCCATTATTCTAGGTAATTCCTTCCTGTGTTCCTGTCTTTCTCTTCTGCCTTCCCTCTGCCTATTCCCCCCATTTCACTCTTCTCTGCTGCTCCACTTCCTGCCTTCACCCACTTTTCCTCTTGCTTTCAAAACTTTCCCCAACCACTAGTTTAGGATATTTTATCCATGTTTTTACTTGGTTGTTTGCTGAAAGGGCATGTAAGACCTAGCCCTTTTCCTTTTCCCTGTTGGTCTTCTCCCAGAGCTTTCATTAACATGACAGTAATTTCTTCCCCACAATAATCCTGGGCTTTCTACTAAAGCTGTATAAACCTATCTATTAGACATAGAATAGGGATGGAGAAAGGTTCTTCCAGGTAGTTATTTCTGCAAACACTTCTATTTAAGGTGACCACTAGATGGATTTTCACTCTAGTGTTATCTGACATGGTTAGGCAGACTCATGGTCAAACCATCTTTGATGCTTTGGTTTAGATGTAAAATTAAATAGAAACACTAATAGTATACTCAAATCAGTAGCATCTCATCTCATGTCTTCCTGCTAGCTTAACATGGAATCTGACATGATATTGCTCTGACTCTGCATTTAGGGTTGCCACTGAAAGAGTTCTTCATGGAGCATATGTGCAGGAAATCACATAGATTTTTCTTTTAAATTTGAGATTCGAAACAAGAAGAAACATAGCCCAGTGTATTAGTCAAGGTTCTCCAGAGAAACAGAATCATTGGGTGTGTGTGTGTGTGTGTGTGTGTGCGTGTGTGCGTGTGTGTGTATGTGTATGTGTGTGTGTGTATAGAATGGAGTCGAATTTATCTATTTTATGTATATATCTTTTATATATATATAAAGAGTTTTATTATAAGGAATTGGCTCATGTGATTAAAGAATCTAGCAAGTTCAAAATCAATAGGATAGGCCAGCAGGCTGGAGACTCAGGAGAGCTGAAGGTGCAGATGAAGTTCTAAGGCAGTCTTCTGGAGAAATTCCCTTTTGCCTGGGGAAACAGGTCTTTATGATTTATTTATACCTTTCAACTGATTGGATGCGACCCACCTACATTATGAAGGGCAGTGTGCTTACTCAAATTTCACAAACTTAAATGTTAATCTCATCCCAAAACACCCTCCAAGTTGATATATAAAATGAACCATCACAACGAGTGTATTTGGAATTCTATATTTGGTTTAGTCTTTTTATTTAGGTCTTTTATTTTTTAAAGGTCTCTGTGTATAAACATTTATTTAAACCAAAGTAACAATGGGTAAGCTTTACCAGGGCCTCAGCTGACTATGTTCTTTTCATAACCCTTTTTTGCTTGATTTACTATATATTCTTAGCTCTGTGTATAGGTGAGTGGCTCTGGAAAGTATCATTGGCTGACATGTACTTTCTCCTGCTCTTGTTATTAAATTCTTTAAAAAGTTGGTTAAGGAACTAAATAGACATTGTTGAAAAGGTTATTTTATTTGATATTTTCTTCTCTAAGATGGATTCTGCTAAGCAAGCTAACAGAAGTAGTCTTGAAGAATAAACATGTAAATATTCTTCACTGGAAAGCCTGCATCACCATTTTATATTTAGACTTGACCCCAGTAGGCCAATGAGGTCTCACAGTGATGCATGCTGACATGCACCCACACGACTATAGTCTCAGTCAGGGAAAAGTTTCTTTTGAGCAGGGGAAAAACTGGACAGAATGCCAGAAGTCTAATTATAACTTTTTAGAGAGCCAGACATCCATAAACTAGTTCTTGGCGAACACATCTGACTTAAAGTGAAAACATTTTCTAAAAGAAAATTATAAAAGAAAAATTGGTTTATAATAATGAGTATAAACCCAAATTAATTTGATTTACTTGTGTAGAGCTAAGACAGCCACTGATTTTCCCCTTTTAGTTCTCTCAGCAGTTATATGATAATAGCCATTATTAAATACAGAAAGAAGCTCCTTCATCTCCTGGTATCCCTGTCATGAGCCAGTAAGCCTGTTTTGCTGTTCAGATTGGTTTTGTTTCCATAAGAGGAAAAGACAAGTAGTTTGTAGTTTGAGATCTTGATCTTCCTGGCTGTGGGTTGGATGGTCACTTTTGGAGTTTAGTTTTTCCTGGACTCTTATTCTTCCTCAGAATGCTTATACGAGTGTGCCAAGGCTCTTCGAAGAATCAATCAAAATAAAGTCAGCCTCTCCTGAATCAAAGAGTTTGTGGGCTGAGACTGACATTACCTCAAGATCCATTATGGTTTAAATGTATTTTTTATTATAATATTCTATGCTATTATTCTTTTGCCTGAGGCTTTAGAAGCATTTTATAGCCAATAATTCTTTAGTAAAGCAAAGCAGTCATCATCCTCATGCCCAACAAAGGGCTGTGCTTCTGTGAACACAACTCTAGATTTCTGGTTGGGCCCATTCATAATGAATAACTTAGTCATAAGGTTCCCTAAATGGGACTGCACATAAGAGTCACCTGGGAGGCTTGGAAAAAAATACAGATCCAGGCTTTTCCCAACCCACTGAATAAGAATTTGGGGTGCATGTGCTTTAGGGACTGAGGAGATGTGTTGGGAAATAGCATTTCAAACAAGATCCTGAGGGGATCATCATGCAACTTATCTGGCATCAGATCCCCAGACTCTGGCAGAATTTCCAAAAGGTCTCTCAAAACCAGAATAAGAAACTACAGTTGTTCTGCACAGCTGCTAAAATTGTTTCAGATTAGGAAAGGGAAGGGCAGACAAAGAACACAGTGGTTCCAGAGAATAATCTGAGGAGCCTGCATGAACTGGGAAGGCCATTGTGAACCTCAGCGTCAGCGTTTCCTCTCCTGCCTTATCATTCCCATCTGCCTGCTCCCTTCTCTGCCCCTTCATTCAGTTCCACATCTTTCCTAGAAGGAAGAGATGGTTGTGTTGAAGATGCCAGTGCCATCTGCATATCATTCCAGAGGCTTTTTTTCTTTTTTAAAGGCCACTTCCTTTGCAAACTCATCTAAGAAAGGGTTTCAGTAGAACAATGGGATATAAGTTTAGGCTTCAGGGTCTGAGTCATGTTTCCCGTTTAGTTCCAGATCCTCTTTACACGTATTTGTTGCAGTCTCTTTTAGTTCTGTCTAGATAGATTTTAATAATATGTTTCTTCTTATATAAGAAAGATTATGAAATAGAACAGGAAGTGGAGACTAGGAGTCAGAAGTCCTGGCTTCTGGTTTTTACTTCGTACTTCTAGACATTGATCTCTAGGACTTGGTCTTCTAACTGGGAAATGAGCGTAGTCATCCTTACCCACCTTGATGGAATACTGGAGGCTTAATTAGTGTTCCCAGTGTGCTGTTGTACCACCCAAACAGTATTCATAAGGATGTGCAGTTCATTGAATCCCCAGCAGCACTATGTACTTACCCTGTAGTTCCCTCCTACTTTGTTAATTATCAGAATGTTGGTGGATGGAAGTCCAGCATCTGCCTTGTTCTCTTTTCTCTATATTAGGCATTCATCCTGCAGGTGGAACAGTCCTGTTCAGAAGTACCTTAACAGGTCCAGCTCTCCTTTTTAGCAGAGTAGGGAACTGAACTATGAGAAGCAGCTTACCATCACATTTACTACAGGTCAGAACAGTGTTATTTGTGAGACTAATGGTCTAACTTGTCTGTCTGCTCTTCTTTCTCTGAGCACTGCTGATTGGCTTTTTATAGGTGAAAGTTTATATTCCGTATGACATCCGTTTGCCAGCCCACCCTTGTCTTCTCAGGAAAAGCGGGTATTTTCTTTGTAGATCAGTGTCCAGAGGAGTGGGATACTTGTAATTCTTGAGCCCAGTTGCTTAACCAGATTATACTGGAACTTAGAAATTGACACCACAGTCCTCCGGCTCTGTTCTGTGTGTGCTGTGTTCAGGCTCCCTAACCAAATGAGGCAAAGGCTTATGTCAAATGTGGTGACTCATATGTAGATGAATGGCCACAGTGTGCTCCATCCCTGCTATCATCTCTCTTTTGTTTTTCTGCTGAGCCCGTGCTGCAGTGCCCAGCAGGTTCATTTATATGCATGTCTCTGGCATCTGTTTCTGAGAGCAGAGAGGGAACCCCCTGACTGGGAAGGGCCTGTGCTCTTTATTTTAGGGCAGTCCCATGTTTCTGTTTTCTCAAGGCAGGATTCCCAGCTGGGTTACTTCTCTCCATGTAGTGCCTTGTTCCTCTGACTCTTACTTCAGGCAGTGTGGGCAGGGACACACAGATATGGGAGAAGGGGGCACTTAGCTGGGTTGGTCTAGGAACTGTGTAGGTGGAGATGGGTCAAGAAATCTGTGACAGAGCTAGGACAGCAGTCACAATTTCTTGTTCAGAACTTCTTATGTAGAATAGAAAACTTTTGCCAGAAACCACTATTTATGCCATGGGGTGTGTGTTTGGAAGCAGATCTGTCCCATGTTGTGACCTTTCTATATCTTGGTTTTGTCTCTTCCTCCTCAAGTCTTGCTGATTGTACCTAACTGTTGTGCCTTAAGGATATCAGTAACTTGCCGTGCCTCTGATAATGTTATATGGTTAGCATCAATATATTGGTGATAACCTGGCCCTCTTGCATTGTAGAATAGCATTGCCTTTGGACCATCTTAGAGCCATTTAGCATTTGGGAAATAAGTGTTTAGAAGAATTTTCCAATTTTTTTATTATCTCTTGCCACATATCTTGTCAAGCACATACTCATATGAAACCAACCAAATGTTAATTTCTTTCATGTATTCCCTGGAGAAAAAAAGGAAGTGTAGACAATACAGTGTAATGGAAGGAGTATTCGACCTGGAATCTGAGGACACAGCTTGAGTACCAGCTTCATCAGTTAGCTGTAGACTACAGGCAAGTCATAAATTCATTCATAAATTGGAAATGATACCACTTACATCAGTATTTTAGAGGGTGATCTAAGGAATAAGTTGGTGTCATTTTCACTTCCTTCCTCACCTCAGGAACTGTGACATCTCTGATGGCCTTGGTTTCAAGAATAAGAAATAATGCCATTGTGTAATAAGCCATTTCAAAGCTTGATGCCTCTGGAAATGCAGAATTAGCTTCATATTTTTCAAAAAAGTAAGCCCAGTGGAGAATGGAGTGACAACTGCTACTCCTAGAATAACATTAAAAGCATAGAGGAGATAAAAAGCAAGAGACAATGTGAGGCTGGGCCTGTACACCTGACCTTCCCATCATTACATGTGTCTTCTCAGAGCTCTTTATTCTCTCTGTCCTTGTGTCTGGTTTGACATAGGTGTTGTGCTGGGAGGTACTTCCAGGCAGAAAGCATTTATTGACTCTCACAGTGAACCAAACAGTGGTATTTTTTCTTATTAAAATAAAATCAGAGCCTTTGGGAGTTGTTTATAGAAAAAAGAAAGGAAAAATGAGGTTTGCTTCTTAGATTTTAGCTTTGGCTTGACACTGGGCTGGTATATTTTCATAATTATTATGAGCTTGAGAACACACCAGCCTGAAGTCTTCTCCTTAATGTAGTTGGAAATGTCGTATTGTGTGGTTTTATAATTCCTTTTTCTCTGCTCATCTGCGGAGAGCCCTCCAGGAGTGGATGCAAGTGTCTGCATTCTCAGAACTCCCCATTACCCAGATGGGATTAAATATCATTGGATTAGAAGACTAAGAGCTTTTGCCAGCTATGAATTCAAGCATATTTGGATGCTCAAAAATTTAGAATTTCTGGATTTGGTATAAAAGAAATTCTCATTTTTATGTTTTCATTTATTTTTCTTGTCTTGCCACTATTTAATGTTCTCTTTTTTAGTTCCTCTTGCCCTCCCTTCTTCTTTGTTTCTTTCCTTTTTCTTTTTTAGCCTACCTCTCCTTAACCTGCCTCAGACCTCATATTGAATTTTCTTGTGATTCTCATTTATATTATTCCACTCATGGTATTTGGGGTAAATATATTTCTGGTCTTAAGTGTAAAGCCATTCGATTTTAAACTTACTGTTCCTTCAGCTACTAGAAAGGCATTGATCTCTATATAGCAAATATAGCTATGATGTTAAAGATAATAATAATTAAATGTTTCTCCATCTTCAGTTATTAGTGAAAGAAGAATAAAAAGTTTCTAATAGTATTTTACAGTTGGGAAAAGTGAAGAGTACAGTCACACTTAAAGTCAGTAAGAGTATTAAAAGTAAGGCCCATAAAATTTTAAAAAATAGGGCCCAGATTTCTTGATAATACTTTACAGCTTTGGCATATAGAAGAGGTTTGAAAATGGAATTACAAGCACAAGACTGGTTATATCTCTATACTGGATTGGGTCACCTGGTTCTTCTGGGTTGAGAAAACATTTGTCAGTTCTACTTGAAGCATTTTGTCAGTTCTGAGAAAAATAGAACATTTATCAGTTTTACTTGAAGTTAAGTCCTAGGAAATCATGGAATCCAAAAATGCCACTTTCCCAATTTATAGTGAAAGCTACATTGTTAGGAGAAACACTAAAAGGCAAGAAGTGAGTCAGACAGCTCTGGGTTTGAATCCTGGCTCTTCAGCCAGCTGTGCTGTATACTCTGTAGGTTTCTGACATGTAGATTATCATATTGTATTGAAATTGTATCTCTCTCCAATTTTCAGTCAGTATATTTCCCAAAACTTCTTGCATCTCTGGTACGACTGTTGGGAATTGGAGGTGCAAAGATGAATAAGAATGGCTGAAATAACAAATAAAAAATGAAAAGAGCAGTAATGCTAGTTTGGTGTGACATCAGCAAGAGGTAGAATAGGAAACTCCAGCCTCCTATTCCCCCACAGAAACATTGAAAAAACCCACAAACAAGCAGTAGGTGAACCAACTTTGTAGGAGCTTTGGAAAAAGGTTGAAGGTTTATAGTAACCAAATAAATGCCCAGTTGAGGAAAAACAGTCTTCAAAATGATAGGAAAATTGTTTTTTTAAGTTTTTATTTATTTATTTTGAGAGAGAGAAACAGTGTGTATGCACACAGGGGAGGGGCAGAGAGAGAATTCCAAGCAGGCTCCACACTCTCAGTGGAGAGCCTGACACGGGGCTTGATTTCATGAACCATGAGATCATGACCTGAGTCAAAATCAAGAGTCGGGTGCTTAACCATCTGAGCCACTCACGTGCCCCTAAAATGGCAGGAAAATTTTATGACATTTTTACTCACCCTTTCCCCAAAACAGTCTCTCTCCTTCCCTGTCCCCTCTCCCCAAACTGGAGCAGGGAAAACCATATTTGCAGGTTATTGGGTATATTCATTTTAACTTTTCTGGGGATACCTGAAGGACTGACATGAGGTGCTTATCTTTGTTTCACATCACTTGGAATGCATATGGGAAAAGCAAGTAGCCATTGCTTGTAAAAGCTACAAGGGGACTATAAACCCACAATTGCTGGAAGAGATTCTGGGAAGAGATACACAATCTCTAGGCTCAGAAGAGAAGTTGTGATGAGACTAGGAAATTAGGACATTCAGAGCAGCAGCATAACATCTCAGGGTGATCCCTACACTCAGAGTAGCCTAGCTAAGAAAGGGGTGAAGGAGTGCCCCTGCACAGAGTGTCTGCAAAGATGTGGGAGAGAAGAATGTTCTCCTTTTTGTGTGTGTATGTATGTGTGTTTGTTTCAGTTCTTGGCATTGAGGAAATCTTTATCAGAACAGGAAATGTCTGTCAGAACATTAGCTGAAGAGAAGGTAAGGGAACCTCAGTGACCATGTTTAAAAAGGAATAGTGTTTAAGAAAAAAAAAAAACTGGAGCTCTCAAAACAGATACTATATAGTCTTCAACAATAATTAAACACATGCATGCATACACACACAGACACACACACACGGACACACACACACACACACACACACACACACACACAGAGCAAACCCTGGGGAAGGATAATCTGATTTCCTGAGTAATAGTTTGGTAATAGTCAAATGCCTAATTTTCAGCAAAACCTGCAAAGCATATAATAAGCAGGAAAGTGTGGTTCATTCAAAGAAACACAATGAATGAAAAGAAGCTGTCCTAGAGGAAGCCCAGACATTGGATTTAGTAGAAAAAGTCATTAAATAATTTATCTTATCTATGTTCAGAAAGCTAAGGGAAAACCTAGAAAGGAATTCAGGAAAACATTATATGATCAACAAAGTATTGACAGAGAGAAATTATAAAAGGAATAAAAAATTCTGGAGCTGAAAAGTACAGTAACTGAAATGAAAAATTCACTAGAGAGGACAAATAGCATATTTGAATAGGTAAAAGAAAGAATCAGTGAACCAGAAGGTAAGACAATATAAATTATGAAATCTGGGGGGCGGAAAGTAAAATAATGAAAAAGAATGAACATAGCCTGTATTAGTTAGCCAGGTTGCTGTCACAGAATGCCACAGACTGAATGACTTAAATAACGAGGATCTATTTTTGTCATAGTTCTGGAGAGTAGAAGTCCAAGATCAAGGTGTCAGCAGGTTTGGTTCCTTCTGAGGCTTCTCCTTGGTGTGCAGATGGCCACCATCTTGCTGTGTCCTCACGTGGTCTTTCCTCTGTGCACACACATCATTCTATGTATCCTGATTTTCTATTTATTTAAGACACTAGTCAGATTGGATTTGGACTCCTAGTAGCCTCAGTTTAACTTCTCATCTTTTTAAGGGCTCTGTCTCCACATCTAGTCATATTCCAAGGTACTGGGGGCTGCGGCTTCAAAATATGATTCTTGGGGTGTGTTGGGGGGTGGGGGACACACACTTCAGCCCATAACAGAGCCGAAGGGACTTGTGGGACACTGTCAAGCTAACCAACATGTGCTTTATGGGAGTCTCAGAAGAAGAGAGATAAAAAGGGGCAGAATGATTATTTGAAAAATTAGTGGCTGAAAACTTCCCCATTTTGATGAAAGGCATGAATCTACAAATCCATGAAGATCAATGAACTCCAAGTAGGGTAAGCTCAAGGGGACTCATCTTGAGACACATTGTAATCAAACTGTCAAAAGCCAGAGACAAAAAGAGAATCTTAAAAGCAGCAAGAGAGAAGTGAATTATCACTAGGGAGACCATTAATAAAGTTATCAGCTGATGTCTCATTAGAAGTGTTGGAGGCCAGAAGACAGTGGGATGGCGTAATATTTAATGTGCTGATAGAAAAAAGAAAACATGCAAACTGAAATTTTTATATCTGGCAAAACTGACCTTCATAAATGAGGGAGAAATTAAGACATTTTCAGAAAAACAAAAGCTGTGGGAGGGAGTTCATTACCTGCTCTACATAAAAATGTTAAGGGAAATCCTTCAGATTGAAACAAAAGAACTCTAGACAGTAACTCAAAGCCATATGAAGATATAAAGATCTCTGGTAGAGATAATTACACAAATATAAAAGCTAGTCTTTGGAGAGTGTTATACTAAGTGAAATCAGTCATACAGAGAAAGACAGATACCATATGTTTTCACTCTTATGTAGATCCTGAGAAACTTAACAGAAGACCATGGGGGAGGGGAAGGAAAAAAAAAAGAGAGAGGGAGCCAAACCATAAGAGACTCTTAAAAACTGAGAATAAACTGAGGGTTGATGGGGAGTGGGAGGGAGGGGAGGGTGGGTGATGGGCATTGAGGAGGGCACCTGTTGGGAGGAGCACTGGGTGTTGTATGGAAACCAATTTGACAATAAATTTCATATTAAAAAAAAAGCTAGTATTACCATAATTTTGGTTTGTCAGTGCACTTTTTATTTTCTACAGAATTTAAAAGATAAATGCATAAAAGTAATTACAAATATATGTTATATATAAGGCACACAGCATGTAAAGATGTGATTTGTGTCATTAATAATATAAAGGAAAGGACAGAATAGAGTTTTTGTGTATAATTGAAATTAGGTTGGTATCAACTCAAATTTGTTATAATTTTAGAATGTTACGATAAACCTTATGATAACTACAAAGAAGATATCTACAGAGTTTACACTAAAGAAAATGAGAAGGCAGTCAAAATGTGTCACTCCCCAGAAAACACTAAAGAAAACAGTAATGGAGAAAATGAGAGGCAAAAAATGATACATACAGAAAGCAAGTAGCAAAATAGAAATAAGTTCATTATTACTTTAAATGTAAGTGGATTAAGGGGCTCCTGGGTGGCTCAGTCGGCTGAGCCTCCGAATTCGGCTCAGGTCATGATCTCACAGTCTGTGAGTTCGAGCCCTGGATCGGGCTCTGTGCTGACAGCTCAGAGCCTGGAGCCTGCTTCGGATTCTGTGTCTCCCTCTCTCTCGGACCCTCCCTTGTTCATGCTGTCTCTCTCTGTCTCAAAAATAAATAAACATTAAAAAAAAATTTTTAAATGTAAGTGGATTAAACTCTCTATCAAAGGCATAGATTGGCAGAAAGGCTAAATAAGTGATCTAGCTACATGCTGTGTATAAGACATTCACTTTAGATCTAAACACAAATGGGCTAAAAGGATGGGAAAAGATATTCTGTGCAAATAGTAACCAAAAGATAAAATAGAATTTAAGTCAAAAACTGTTACGAGTCTTTCCGCCATCTTTCCGCGCCGCCATAATGGTGCGCATGAATGTCCTGGCAGATGCTCTCAAGAGCATTAACAATGCTGAAAAGAGAGGCAAACGCCAGGTTCTTATTAGGCCATGCTCCAAAGTCATCGTGCGATTTCTGACTGTGATGATGAAGCATGGTTACATTGGCGAATTTGAAATCATCGATGATCACAGAGCTGGGAAAATTGTTGTGAACCTCACAGGCAGGTTAAACAAGTGTGGAGTGATCAGCCCCAGGTTTGATGTACAACTCAAAGATCTAGAAAAATGGCAGAATAATCTGCTCCCATCCCGCCAGTTTGGTTTCATTGTACTGACAACCTCAGCTGGCATCATGGACCATGAAGAAGCAAGACGAAAACACACAGGAGGGAAAATCCTGGGATTCTTTTTCTAGGGATGTAATACGTTCATACAAATAAAATGCCTCACTGGACTCTAAAAAAAAAAAAAAAAAAAAAAAACTGTTACGAGAGACAAAGAATGCCAGTTTATATTGGTAAAAAGATAAGTTGATCAAGAAGATATAATAATTACAAATGTGTACATCAGACGTCTGAGCCTCATAATATATGAAGCAAAAATTGACAGGATTGAGGGAGAAATATTTTTACAATAATAATTGGAAATTTCGGTGTCCACTTTCAGTAATGGATAGACAAGATAGAAGATCAATAAGGAAATTTAGGACTTGAACAACGTTATGAACCAATGGGACCTAATGGACATATACAGAGCACTGCACTCAATAACAGCAGAATACACATTTGTCACAAGTACACGTGGAATATTCTCTAGGATTGACCATATGTTAAGCCAAAAAAGTATTAATTAAAAAAAAAACATATGAAGTATCTTTTCTAATCACAATGGAATGAAACTAGAAAGAAGTAACTGAAAGAAACTAGGAAATTCACAAATACATGGAAATTAACACACCTTAACCAGTGGATCAAAGAAGTTACAAAGCAAACCTTGAGATAAATGAAAACATACCCAAATTTATGGGATTCAGAGAAAGAAGTACTAAAGGCTAGAATACTTCAGATTTCAAAAAATAAAGGTATAAAATCAATAACAATGTTACACCTTAAGGAACTGGGAAAAGGAGAATAAACTAAACCCCAAACTAGCAGAACATAGGAAATTATAAAGATTAGAGCAGAAATTAATAAAAAAGAAAATTAGAAAAACAATAGAAAATAAATGAAAATAAAAGTATCTTCTTTGAAGAGCTAAACAGAATTGGCAAAGTTTAATTAGATTGACTAAGGAAAAAAGAAGGTTTGAATTACTAAAATCAGAAAGGAAAGTAGGGGGAGTGCAACAGTTTGTCAGTTTCTTAAAAAAACTGACCATGCAGCAACATACAGTGGAGCACTTGTACTCTTGGGTATTTATTCCAGAGAAAAGGAAACGTGTTTATAGAAAAAGCTGTATACATATATTCACAGTAGTTTTATTTGCAATAGCCCCAAGTGGAAACCACCTAGGTATCTTGTAACAGATGAGTGGTTAAACAGTGGTATTTAGTATTCCATGCTATGGAATACTACTGAGCAATGGAAAGAAATGAACTATCATTGTACCCAAGTTGGATTCAAAAGGGCATTATGCTGAATGAAAAAAAGTCAATCTCAAAAGATCATCTATGATATATTTCCATTTATATATATTATATATCTCTAAATGACAGAATTATGGAGATAGAACCAGATTAGTGGTTGCTAGGGGTAACAGATGGTGTTGGGAGTAGATGTGATCGAAAAGGGTAGCATGAGGGAGATCTTTGTGATGATGGAATAGTGCTGTATCTTAACTGCAGTGGTGTTTATAGGAATCTTCACATGTGATAAAGTGACATAGAACCATACACATTTATTCTACACATGTCAGTTTTTGGTTTTGATATTGTGGGGAATTATGTAAGATATGACCAATGGGAAAATGTGGGTAAAAGTTATACTGAATTTTAATGACCACATACTGAAACCATAATATATTTGAGACTTACCATACCTGCCTCTAGAAGAGAGTCTTAAATTTGGTTAAGAGGTTTTGAATAGAAACAGACAACTACACCTATCTTAGATCCTAAGTCCAAGATTCAATAATATGTTTCTAGGCAGGATGAAGAAGAGAGTGCCCACATTATAGCTCTGTGAGAAAATGGAATTCAACTAAATGATGCTTTGGAAAGCTCAAGTCAAGGAAATACAATATAGAATACAAAAAATGCACTTTGATTTATTCAGCAAACACTTTTCAGTTACCTACTAAATATCATTCAGTCATGGAATTGAAGATGTAAAGATGAAGAAACATGATACTTGTTCTTTTAAAATTTTTTTAATGTTTATTTTATTTTTAAGAGAGAGAGAGTGTAAGCAGGGGAGGGGTAGAGAGAGGGAGACAGAATCTGAAGCAGGCTCCAGGCTCTGAGCTGTCAGCACAGAGCCCGACGCAGGGCTCGAACTCACAAACTATGAGATCATGACCTGAGCCGAAGTCGGATGCTTAACCGACTGAGCCACCCAGGCATCCCTGAAACTTGTTCTTTAAACTAGAGTGTGAGCTCCATGAGAACATAGATTTTTATTTGCTTTATTCATGTAATCATGGGTAATGTTTAGGCCAGGATCTGGCACACAATAGGTGCTAAGTAAAAATTGCTGAATCAATGGATTATCCTAAAAAGCTTAGAGTCTGATAGACAAGCCAAGATAGGTAAGAAAATAAATAGGGACAACATGTGATAGATGCTATCACAGACTTTCCCCCTTTTTCTCCTTTCAAAAAACCCTTTGTTCAGTCTTAAGTAATGCAATCACTGTGTGGGTATTCTGCTAGTACTGGAGTTAGGTATGTGCAAAATTAAACTTCAGGGCTGGCTTCCAGACCCCATTTCTACTGGTTCTGTCAGAGTCTTACCCTCAGGTGGGGATAGTGTTCCAGCTGAGTCACTGTGATACCTTCAAGAGTTGGGTTTGTTCCAGCCCTCACAGCACTGTTCTTTTACACACGGTATTGCTATACAGTTAGCCCTTGAAGAACAAGGGGCTAAGAGGTGCCCCGCCCCTGCAGTTGAAAATCCTAGAACTTTTGACTCCACCAAAACTTAACTATTAATAGCCTACTGTTGACAGAAGCCTTACCTATAACATACACAGTCGTTTAACACAAATTTTGTTATGTTGATTGTATTATATGCTGTATTATTACAATAAAGTAAGCTGGAGAAAAGAAAATGTTAAAACCATAAGATAAAGTACACTTACAGTACTGTATGTGTATTTAAAACATCTTCCATAAGTGGGCTGGCAGGGGCTGGGACAGAGGGTGGCAGCAGTGAGCCTGGCTCTGGGGTGACACTGTTCCTTAGCTTGGTGGTCTCTGCTCAGCATTGGCAGCGGCTGGGCAGCCCACAGGCACTGGGAGTGTCCTGGAGGTGCCATATAGCTGCCCCAGCTGCCTGGAGTATATGGCTGGCTATAGCTAGCAGCAGCTGTGGCCTCTGGGAGGCTGCCAGGATGCATCAGTGCTGGGCCAGGAGGGACCAACGGCAGCTCCAGTGCAGCCCAGAGCCCTCTGGGCATGTTCTTCCGCTCCAGCCCAGTTCCTCCTGCCTGCCAGCCCTGGGCGTTCCACTGGACCACTCTGTTGGCACATGGGGTGACCTGCAGCCCTATCTAGTACCAGGGGTCCGGGGCTGCAGATGGCCTCTGTGGGCATCCCTGCCTGGGTTCTCAGAGGGCAGCAGGTGCAACTTCTGTGCCAGTCTCTTCGATTCTTCTGTGGAGACTAGGGTGGGCAGTTGTCAATAAATCCTATGTGGCTTTTGCTGTCCACTCTTAAAAACCCACCTAAAAATGGATCTGTGCAGTTCAAACCCATGTTGTTCAAGGGTCATCTGTATTTTAAAGTAGGGATCTGGGTTAGTGAGGATGGGTAAATGAGGCGGTATAGAATACTTGTAAATTTAAGACTTGTTTAAGAATGGAAGGAGAATTTTGAGGGAGGACTCTCAGTGGGACCACCTCACACCCTGGGCCCAGCTGTCGTGAATCATCACTTGGGCTAGAACTTCACTTGCTTGTAGTGGTCCTCTGTTGTTGAATTTTCTTGGGACATCCAGGACTGGCACAAGCAGCTGTCTGTGAAAACTTACCCAGGGTCGTTGGGCAGTAGAGGGTCAGACCAAGCCTTTATTAAGGAGTATAGAGCACTCACTTCTTTGCTGCAGAGTAGAGGGATTAAAGAGGTGATTATTTCCATTATCTGGGGCATGTTCCTTTAGCTTCTTTTAGGTGGTAAGAAACAAATTGGCTTATTTCACTCTAGAGGCTTATTGTAAAGAATGTGTCTCAGTTGGCCTTCATGAAAATTTGACATTGTTGCAGACACTAGAGTAACTTCAGTGGTACCTCTTTGTCTTCCAGTTCATTTGTTACCAACTGTAGTGTTTCCATCATTTTGATAGCTAATCTTTCACTCTACTTCCACTCAGTTTCTTGGGTGACTATGCACTCTCTAATTCATTCTTAATTTCTCTCAGCAGGAAAGGGTCAAGTTGGGTTGTCCAATTATTTATTATCCAGTTGGACAAAGCTCTCATGAGTTACCTCAAAGGCTCCTTAGATGGCCTCTCAGTTGGAAGCTGATTACTTGTCATAGTTCTTTGTAACCAGAGTCTTATTTTCTCATCATCTAAACTATGGTGATCATACTGAAAGAACTGTCTATGGTCATTTCCTTAGAAGGAACATGTGTGTCCTTGGTAGATATTCAGAGCATCATTTATTACTCTTTATCAGTGGGTCACTGGGAGTTTTCAGACTAAAGGAGATGTAGAAATTGCTGCAGATACACAGGGTATATTTCTGGTTTCCAAAAGGAATAGCCCGTGGCTAACCAAAACAAAATCAAATTATCTTTACTTGTCCTGGTTCAACAACCTTTTATAGAAATCATTGTTTTAGATACTAATAGCAACTCAGGTGTACATATTATATTTCTGATTTTTATCCCTTTTAGTTTTTTTTTAATGGCTTTTGCTATAACTAATGAAGTCTTACTAAATAAGAAAGGATCAAATGTATACTTGGAACTATGCATGAAACTGAACCATTAAATATGATTAAAAATGGGAAAAGAATAGATTGTTGTGACCTTCATCCCACCTAATGATTCAAGGTGTTAGAAAAAAAGCAGCTTAGAGTACACATCTTTGCACATTTTCTTTATCTGGGATAGTAAGTAAGCTAAGAACCAGAGACCTTAATGAGGATTTTTTTTTAAAAGATTTTATTTTTAAGTAATCTCTACACTCAACATGGGGTTTTGAACTTACAACCCCAAGATCAAGAGTTGCATGTTCCACCGACTGAGCCGGCTAGGCACCCCATTAATGAGGGTTTTATATATGAAGGCCTTCTTTGGGGAATGCATATTTTTCTAGAGGCCAGGTAGCTGAAGAATGACATTTTGTGAGTGGTCAGTCTACTACTTGATCTTCTCCAAGAAAATTAGTAAGACATTTTGAGACCACAATAAACTAGTTTTTAAAAAAAAAAATTTTTTTTTAACGTTTATTTATTTTTGAGACAGAGACAGAGCATGAATGGGGGAAGGACAGAGAGAGAGGGAGACACAGAATCGGAAGCAGGCTCCAGGCTCTGAGCCATCAGCCCAGAGCCCGACGCGGGGCTCGAACTCACGGACCACGAGATCGTGACCTGAGCTGATGTCGGACGTTTAACTGACTGAGCCACCCAGGCGCCCCACAATAAACTAATTTTAATGTTTGTTGAAACACATAGAGAGTCAAAGCTAGTTTGAAAGGGATTACCACGCAGTTGGTATATCCTGATTTCATCAGTGGCTTCATTCAACTTAGCTTCATGAAAATTACTTTATTATTTTTCTCATTTTACTAAAAACTAGTGAAAACTTTTTAATGGATGGGAATCACTGGGTTGCATGGTTAATATTGCACGGTGGTCTCTTAGCTGGTTTGGCCATACCAGAGAGTGTCGTGCCATCCTGAAGGGGAGAGCACCTGGCCGTGAGTCTATGCCATATCAAATCCACCAAGAGTGCTGTTGCCGGGTAGGAAGCCTTAGAGGGGAGGAGAGTTGCAGGAGGCAGGAGTGACAAGAAGACCCGGGTGGGTCTGGATGAAGGATGTTGACAGGATTAATAATGACTCTGAGCAAAAAGAAAATTCTTAAAGGAAGAGTCTTTAAAGCCCCAAGGCCATTTTGTTATGGAACTAAGAAAGAAAATGAATTCTTAGGACTCTTCTCTCAGTTCATTCCAGTGAGGTCAGACTGAGAAAGAAAGCAACTTGCTCTATCTAAGAGATTTTGTTTTGGAATATAATATTTTTCTATCCTCTGTGGTAAGTGATTGTAGCCTATTTAGAAGGGAAAAATCTGAGCTCAGTTGGAGAGTTCTCTGCTATTTTAGAGTTATGTCGTCTCTGATTTTACTTTATTTTTTTTCCTTCAGGTTGCTTGATTGGGGCTGTGAATCTCAAATCCAGCAACCGAACCCCAGTGGTACAAGAATTTGAAAGTAAGTACAAGGGAGAGACCACTAGGAGAATAGGCGCCATCTAACGGACACTTGGTTGTCTTACAACCAACTGAGGACAAACACACACACTGTAGTGCCAGAGATGTTCAGGTGGGTGGCCCCTTGGCAGTGCATTTGGTGTACAGGTGGGTCAGTACAACACTGCTTCAGCAGGCCAACAGGGAACTCTGTAGCTTCTACATGGGCTAAAATCCGATTTCTGCTCTGGCTTTATACGTATACCACAAAGAATTTTCATGTATATAAGCAGAGTATTAAGGGGGAATGTGTATTCTATTTAGTAAAAGTCCTTGCTAATCATATGTATTATTTTTCTGGCTAAAATTTATCTTTTGTTAAGGTCACTTGGATCCTGGAGATAGGTAGATTTGTAACCTGCATGAAAGACGTCTCTAAAATTTGTGATAACTTGCAGGGTCTGGGTACACAAATGATTGTAAAATTGTTTCACATCCTCTGAGAGTTCTTTTCTTCTTCTTCTTCTTCTGCTCATTAGGTGTGGAACTCTCTTGTATCATTACGGATTCACAGACAAATGACCCCAGGATTGAATGGAAGAAAATTCAAGATGACCGAACTGCATATGTTTTTTTTGACAACAGAATCCAGGGTATGGCCCTCTAATCCCTTCCTTTGTCCACAAGGTCCAGGCATGTACTTGTGGCCAGAGACTTTCCTCTGACTGGTCCTGCATCTGTAGCAAGGATTGGTTTCTTTTTTTGTTTGTTTCACTTATAGAAAACTCAAACGTAGAAAAGTAATGAGAATAGTGTATTGAACCTCCCCATCCCTGTCATCCAGCTTTAACAAGTATCACCTCTTTAGTGAGGATTTAAGTCTGTCTGCCCATCCTGTTGGAGTATCAGAGTGAACATTTTGTTAGGCCATCCTCTTATCACAGTCCATGACATTTGTGATACAAGCTGCATGAGTTAATCAGAAAGATCACGTGGAGCAGCAGGGAGACAAGTATTTACTGAGCATCTACTATGTGCCACACTTCCCATGTTGAGAAAGCGTTTGCTAGAACAGAGGTCAGCATAGGGTGTTCTCGGGTTGCATGAAGTAGGGGCAGGGTGGGTGGTGGGGAAGGCTTCCCAGAAGTGACATCTAGACAAGGTGATGAAGCTGGGTAACCAGTGAGGGGCTGGTGAAGAGGGGTGGATAAAGGTGTTGGGCAAGAAAGAGTGTTGTATATAAAGATGTGGAAGCAAAAAGCAGCTTGGCTCAGGGAAACTGCAAGTTCTCCACCATAGCTGGGACTTAGGGAGGGGAGAGAGGAGGGATTCTCCACAGCTGGGAAGGCATGCCAGGGCCAGGCAAGAATGAGGGTCCATAAAGATTTTTAGGAGGAAAGTGTCATGATTTCATTTACACTTCAGGAAGACTGACTTGCCTGCCTTGTAGAGAAGAGATTGGAGAGGGAAACTCAGAGCAGAAGTGCTAATTCTGAATTTTTTGCATATTGCAGAAGGGAGTTGCTAATGGCCTGAGCTAAGGTCAAGGCAGTGTAGAGAGAGATGAGGAGGGGTTGCTAAGGGCTGGCTGTGGCAAGGGAGGGAGAAGGAGGAATTACAGATGAATACCATGGGACCTTCCCTTCACTCTGACAGGAGGGACATGGTAGACATGAGGGACAAATGCAGCAACTTCTAAAGGCTGGCTTCGGAGTTGTCAGAGAACCTGCTAGTTGAGGCTTCAGAGGAGAATGGAGATTTTGTGGAAACAGCCTAATCTCAGTCTTCCTGCTTTGGGTCCCCAATATCATCAGGAGTGATAGGCTTTTAAATATCATTTTTTCCCTCACCAGTGTCTCCCCCACCCTTAATTTTGAAGAGATGGAAATATTTTTCCCAGAAAACAAGTCCATTTTCTCTGGCAACTTAGGCTGCTGCTGATAAACCCTGTACACGCACTGGTGATCATCAGAAAAACCAAGTAGGAATTTTCTTAAAGCACTTCTGTTTCTGGGAATTAAACACTCTTAGCCAGAGGGAGGGGGAAGGTATTTACACACAAAATATGAAGGCTGGAGGAAAACTTGAATCTGCTTGGTCTCTCCTCTTGCCTCAGTTCAGGTCTGTGCTAAAAAGATCCTGATAGATCTTTAAAAATTTTATTATTGAAGTATGGGTGAAATACAGTGTTCTATTAGGTTCAAATATACAGCCTAGTGATTAGACAAATCTGTACCTGACTCAGGCTCACTGCAAAAAGTGTAGTCGCTGTACATGACTACAATATCACTGATGATATTCCCTATGTTGTACTTTTTATCTCTGTGACTTACTTATTTTATAACTAGAATTTTGTGCCTCTTAATTCCCTTCACCTCACCCTCTTCCCCTCCAGCAACCACCAGTTTGTTCTCTGTATTTATTAATCTGTTTGTTTTTTTTCTATTGTTTTGTTTTTTAGATTCCACATGTAAGTGAAATCATATGGTACTTGTCTTTCTCTGTCTGACCTCACTTCACTTAGCATAATACCCTGTAGGCCCATCCATGTTGTCACAAATGGCAAAATCTCATTCTTTTTTATGGTTGAATAATATTCTCAATAATACACACACACACACACACACACACACACACACACACACACACACCCATATCTTTGATAGATTTTTATTTACTAATTTCTTAAATTGTTGAAATTCTAATCCTCTACTGAGGGCTGCTGAATAACAAACCTTCCTATAAGAAAATACCTTTGGAATGTTCATCCTTTGCAATAAGCATTTTGCTGTTTTTATTATATTATGGTAAATCCTTCCTGTTCTTGCCACCATTCAGCAGGTTTAGTAATAATTAGTTTCTATGTTTGTGTCATTTTCCTCCTAACTCCTTCCCTTATTTGTCATTCTTTAGGTTCTTCATGCTTCTTTGAAAGAGTTACCTTTCTTTGAAAGAGTTACCATCTTTTTGTGCTTTAAATGTTTTAAAAATTAAGATACAATTTGTATAGTATAAAACTCATACTTTTAAAGTGTATACTTCAGTAGTTGTTAGTATATTCAACAAAGATATATATCTCTCACCACCATCAAATTCCAGAACACCTTCACCAGCCTCCAGAGAAACTACATGTTTATTAGCAGTTACTCCCCTCCCCTTTATCCCCTCCTCCTGGCAGCCAGTAATCTCCTTTGTCTCTGTGGATTTGCCTGTTGTGGACACTTCATAGAAATGGAGTCTTACAGTGTGTGGTCCTTTGTGACTTCTTTGACTTAGCATATTGTTTTCAAGGTTCATCCACATTGTAGCATGTGTCACTACTGCATTCCTTTTTATATGGAAGAATATTCCATTGTAAGTGGGCTACTTTTTAAAATCCATTTATCATTGATGTACATTTGGGTTGTTTCCAGTTTTTGGCTATTATCAATAATGCTGCTGTGGGTATTCATGTAGACATAATGGTTTTTGTGTAAATATAAGTTTTCATTTGGGGAAGATAAATGACCAAAAGTATAATTGCTAGGTAATATGGTAGTTGCATGTATAGTTGTTGTTGTCGTTGTTGTTTTTAAGAACTTGCCAAACTCTATTCCAAAGTGGCTACACCATTTTACATCCCTTTAGCAGTCTATTTCCCCACATCCTCACTAACACTTGTAATTGTTCATCTTTTCAGTTCTGCCCTATGTGGGCGTGAAGTGGTATCTCATTGTGGTGACTAATGATTTCGAGCATCTTTTCATGTTCTTAGTGGACATTTGTATATTTTCTTTGGAGAAATGTCTACTCAAATCCTTCGTCCATTTTTAACTAGGTTATTTGTCTAATTATTTTTGAGTTGCAAATTCTTTATATATTCTGGATACTAGCCCTTTGTCAGATTCATGATTTGTAAATACTTTCTCCAATTCAGTGGGTTGTCTTTTCAAAATTTGCATGTGTCCTTTGAAGCACAGAAGTGTTTAAATTTTTTATGAAAGTCCAGTGAAGGCCAATGTAACTTTTTTTATCCTTATGGTTTTGGTACCATTTCTAAGAAATCATTGCTTAATCCCAGGTCATGATGATTTATGTCGATGTTTTTTTCCTAAGAGTCATACTGTTAACTCTTACAGAAAGGTCTTTGTTGTGTATGGTGTGAGGTAGGGGTCCAATCTCATTCTCTGGCATGTGGATATCCAGTTATCCCACCACCATTTATGAATACTGGTTGTTTTTTAATGTTGTTTGTTTGATTTTTTTCTCTTTAAATGGGGAATCCTGGCTGGGAATGATGAAGAGGAAATGAGGTCCCTGCTTTAACAACAAAGACACATGTAATGAGTCCTCTTACACACCAGGTACTATTTTGCTGCTCAGTGTCCTCAGTTCATCTCTGTTGTAGAGGAGCAGAAACAAAATCCAGTCTGAAATCTCCTAATTGAGACATTAAATGCTGGCTCCAGAAGCCACCTTCTTTAAGTGGCAAAGATGTTCTTACTTTTTATTTTTATTTTTTAAAGTTTTTATCTTTTTATTTATATTGAGAGATTGAGAGCAAGTGGGGGAGGGGTGGAGAGAGAGGGAGAGAGAGAATCCAAGCAGGCTCCACACTGTCAGCACAGAGCCGGACATGGGGCTCGAACTGCCAACCATGAGATCCTGACCTGAGCCAAAATCAAGAGTCAGATGCTTAACTGACTGAGCCACCCATGCTACCCCCAAAATGTTTTTAAACAGTTTTTTGTGTGTGTTCTGTTTCCTCTTTTCTATAGGAGATTTGGCAGGTCGTGCAGAATTATTGGGTAAAACGTCTTTAAGGATCTGGAATGTAACCCGGACAGACTCAGCCCTTTATCGCTGTGAAGTGGTTGCTCGAAATGACCGCAAAGAAATTGATGAGATTGTCATTGAGTTAACTGTGCAAGGTAGTAACTCACATGAAGTTAAAACATGTTCTCCCTTTCAGGCCTCATGAGTCTGTCTATTAAAAAAAAAAAAAAAAGGATTGGGGAAGGGGAAAAAAGAATAAAGATCAGCTCTTTCTTTCTTTCTTTCTAGAGCTACATCCCAGGGGGTATTGCAGGACTTGCAGAGCTTGGACTGAGTCAGGGTGGAAGGTGAGAAGGGAAGTGGAACTCCTGCCACTCCCCTCCACCAGCTGTAGGAGGTGCTCCTCAGGGAGATGGAGGCATTAAAAATGCTTTGTGGGACTATATGTGGGGGGTGAGCTGTGAGGCAGATGCAGTGGCAGATCAGAGCCTGCAGGCAGGATGTGGGGATGGCAGTGGTGCAGGAATCTCCTGGCTGGTTTTCCTGGTTTTGGAGATTTATTGTGGGCTTTGATAAGAAGCCATGTTGCTGATTTTAAACCCCAACCTGTGTTTCTCCCACAGTGAAGCCGGTACCTCCTGTGTGCAGAGTACCAAAGGCTGTACCCGTGGGCAAGACAGCCACGCTGCAGTGCCAGGAGAGTGAGGGCTTCCCCCGGCCTCACTACAGCTGGTATCGCAATGACGTGCCGCTGCCCACAGATTCCAGAGCCAATCCCAGATTTCGAAACTCCTCTTTTCTCTTAAACTCTGAAACAGGCACTCTGGTAAGATCTCTTCTCAGAGGTGAGGATAGAAACGTCTTTATTGGGGAAGGGATTCCTATTGTGGAAAGAGCACTTATTGAGAGAGACGATGAGCTTTATAACACAGGAGCTAAAAACCCATAATGTTGGAGATTCTGTGGGAAAAATGAACCTCCCCTTCTTTCTATAAACAAGTTCTAAGGGGATAAAATAAAGGGAAACCTGGAGAATAAAGTGTGATTATGTGATTATGAAGGGATAGTAAACAAATGTAATGGGTGGATGATGTTAGGGTCCTGATATGAATAACCAATTATAAAAATCATGAGACAATCAGGGAAATTGGATTACTGGCTGGATATTTGATTAAGGAATTGTTAGTTGCTTTAGGTACGATCATGGTATTGTTACAATGTTAAGAAGCTCTTGTCTTTCAGAGATGCATACTGAAGTATTTATGGATAAAATGTGTCTAGAATTTTCTTCAAAATGACCTAGTGGTGGTGGTGGGAAGTGGGTGGGGGGAGAGACGAAGTAAGATTGGTCATGTGCAGAAGACAGAATTGCCCTCAGCAGCATCTCACCGAGCTTTTACCACAGCTACATCTCCTGATCTGTGGTGTATCTAATGTAGCCACAAGCAGGTTATACTAGGATCCTCTGTATTTGTATTGCCCAAGTGTTGCCTGAGAAACAGTCATTATCAGAGAGTCCCTTTCCCTGAATAAAAGTAAAGCTCACATTGCATTCTGAATGTTATTAGGCTTTGATGTCTCCAGAAACCTAATGGGATCTCATTGTTCAGGAGCTCTTGGGCAAGACTTGGGAAAAAATTATCGGGGAAGAACCTGGACACTGACCAGGAAACCAAAAGGAAACTAAGAGCAAATAGACATTTTACTATGTTCTGAACTTAGCAGCTTGGTGGGGGAGAAGCATGGCAGTATCTTCTCTTCTGTCTCCAGAGGTGCACCCTGTTGATTAGTCTCGTGTTTTACTTGTGATTTCCGGAAACAGGTTTTCAGTGCTGTTCACAAGGAAGACTCTGGGCAGTATTACTGCATTGCTTCCAATGATGCAGGCTCAGCCAGATGTGAGGAGCAGATGATGGAAGTCTGTGAGTTATTTTTTGAAAATATTTCATCTGAAGACTGGCAAGTGGATAGAACATTTTTAATTTAATATTAGGCCATCAGTTTAGACAACTATTGTGCCATAGGTCAGCTTTCTTCTGGAGATGACTGGATTCACCAAAACCCATTAGGGGACATTGAAAGGAAAGATGAGAGAGTTCTGAGTAACAGCTAAATGACTAAGAAGTGGGTACTTGCAATATGTTTATCTCCTCAAAATAGACCTTCAGGAGTCTTCTGGTGTTGGGAACGTAGCTAATCATGTCACTTTTCAAATAAACTCCATTTCTTTGGTTATTGATAGGATTATCAAAACATAACATTGTGTAAGGTCTCCAGCAGTTTATCCAGTTATAACCATTTTGTTATAAGCTGAAACCCAGAGTTTTAGCCCCAGTAACTTTACCCTATTCTGTGATGATGCTGTCTCTAGGGTACTGGTTCTGAAGGGGTGGTGTTGGGGGCAGGATGGGGCACACCTCCTTCCTTCCTGGGTATAACTGACCCCAGAGCAGTGTTTTCCAGACTTGCCTGATCATGAGAATCATTTGAGTGCACTTGCACATACAGATTCCAAGGCCTCACCCCAGGCATATGGACTCAGTCCCCAGGGGAGTGTCTGTGGAAATGTCTGTGTGTAAAACATTCCAGGTGATTCTTGTCATCTGTCAAATTTGGGAAACTGCTCCAGGGCAGGAGGAAGATTCCTGGGCTTTGCCCCAAACCTATTGAATCTCTAGTGATAGAGGTTGGGAATTGGATGTTTTAAAGTCAGAATTTCAATTTTTAAATGCACACTCACATTTGAAATCACTGCACTGAGATAAAGGAGAATTTTAACAACTTCCAAGTTGTTTTCCATTATGTTTTCCATTGCATTTTTATTTGCATGAAGGAAACACCCCCAGTGCCCCAGCTGACAGGGACTGAGTATCTTTGCCCTGTATATAGAAATGGGAAGAGGAGGGGATCAAGGGGTTTCCTCTAAGAGGGCTTATAGATATGAGGCCAGGCAGCTGCTGGTGAAAGGTCACGTTCCTGCCTCATATTTTTACCTTTAAGTACTGTGTGAAACTAGTTCTCTTCCTCCAAATAATCCACAGCAAAGGGAATCCCTGGAAATTAGGAACTTTTTCTTCTTTGAGATTCCTGGCACCTTATTCTGTCTTTATAGTGAAACCATTTCCTCCATTAATAATATTTTCAGGGATTTAACCAGAGGATTTTTTTTTTAATTTTTAAAAAAATTTTTACATTTATTTATTTTTTAGAGACAGAGCACAAGCAGGAGGGGCAGAGAAAGAGGGAGACACACAAAGCAGGCTCCAGGCTCTGAGCTGTCAGCACAGAGCCCAATGCGGGGCTTGAACCCACAAACCATGAGATCATGGCCTGAGCCAAAGTCGGACGCTTAACCGACTGAGCCACCCAGGCACCCCAAGGATTTTAAAGCCTTTTTTACAACGCTAAGCCCCTTTTAATACAGGATTAAGTATAATAGCATTTCAACTGTGGAGGTCTCAGTAGTTTTACAAGTGAGATCAGGAGTATGGGGTCCTATTTGTTAATGGGCTAGAAAGAGTTTTAAGTGCTCTCACTCTGCTGGCTGGGGTGGGCATGAGGGGGCAGGGCGGCGATGTGGAAGGATAAAGGAGGGAGGCACAGCGGGGTCAGGGGCTTTTATAAGACCAGATAGTGTGTATTCTCTCTTCCCTCCATCCATCTTTCTCCAGATGACCTGAACATTGGTGGCATTATTGGGGGGATCCTGGTGGTGCTTGCTGTATTGGCCCTGATAACAGTAGGCATCTGCTGTGCATACAGACGGGGTTACTTCATCAATAATAAGCAGAATGGTGAAAGGTGAGCCTGTCTTCTGTCTTAAGTGACAAAACCAAAGTTTAAGTTGGCATCCTATGAAAAATCAGTAGTCACTGAAGTCCTTTCTCTCGTATTTCAGTTACAAGAGTCCGGGGAAGTCAGATGGAGTTAACTATGTCAGGACAGAGGAAGAGGTAAGGAAAGGACTTTCAGAACCTAGAAAGGGGGGTCTTCAAGCAGGAAAATGACATTCCTTCTTGGAAACTCTCCCTATATAATATTTTATACACTCTGCCATCATAGTTCTCAGGCTCTAGTAGATGTTACATTTGAAGAATGGTTTCATTTGATTTGTTTTGCCTTAAGTTTCTTCTTCAGGAAAACCGTGATTAGACCTGACTTCCTCTGTTCTTCTTCCTGTCCTCCTCGGGCCCCTTGGTTGGTAGAGGATAGCCTTGTCTAACCCTGTGCTGGCCTTGCAGGGCGACTTCAGACACAAGTCATCATTTGTGATCTGAGATCTGACGGTGTGGCTGAGGGAGCACACGCAAATACCTCCACCAGAAACTCCTATCAAGAACAGCCCGGGGCCAAGTGCACTTGGACAGAGCTACACACTTGCGCAAAAGCTTTTTATTTGGCCAAAGTTGACTGCTACTCCTTTCTTACTTTTTAACAAGCCACATAAATAAAAGAAGTTTCCTCCAGCTGGGCCCAGTCATCATAAGGAAAAAAATTCTATTTCACTGAGGCTGATTCCCAGTCTATTTCTGGCCTTGTTCCCACCTGAGTGTTAGGGTCACTGTGAGGCTCTTGCTCACAGAAGCTGGGCTGGGCACCATGGGCCTCTGAAGGCAGTGTATTTGCCACTCACTGACATCAGCTAGGGTGAGCCCCATGAGAGGGGCCGCAGGGCAGCCACATAGCACCAGTACTGCAGGACTTGAGAGCATGACCCACCGTGAAACCTTGCAGCTGGAGTTTGAACCAGTCAGTCCAGAAAAGTGGCATTTTATGCAATGACCTTGTTTCATAGTGGCCCACAGTCAGCACTGTACTCATTGTTCTTAAAGGTTCTATTGATCAGTATTTTAGTGTCCATCCTGGAAAATCTCTTTGGAATTTTATTAAAACAGCTCAGATCAGGAAGATATATTGTTTGTTGGAAGAAGGGATCTTCTCACCTGTAGGAACCCTGCTTGCCCTTTGGGGGGTGGGGTGGATGTGTGGGATGTTCAGTATTTAAAGAAAACCTTCATTTTAGGTGAAATCTGAAATGGTACTAAAATCATGTTCTGCTTTTCTATGGGTATTTTATAAAATTTTACATTCTAAATTTTTGCTAAAGATGTATTTTGGTTATTGAAAAGAAAATTTCTATTTAAACTGTAAATATGTTGTCAGTACAGTGTTAAATAACCTATTTTTTTAAAAATTTCAACTTAAGGTAGGAGTTCCAAACTACTAGTGTTAAATTGGAAGATATCAATGATTAAAGAGTATTTTGACCCAAGAAATCCTCTCAAGGAGGCTTATTGGAACATTCCTTTTTTCCACATAAGTATCAGCATTTTTCACAAGAGAACTTAATGTTGGCTATACATCAGATCATTGTTACTTAGAAAACCTTAAAAGAAAAAATTCCAGTTGAATAATGTTAGTATCTGTTTGCATCTCTCCTAAAGACATAAGGAGCTCTAAGGTTAGCTTTGAATGGCCTCTTCACTCAAACTACCTGTGCCCAAAGACCACCCAGAACTGCTTAGACATACATGTGAAATGTCAGCCAATCCCTGGACTTGAGTCTTGTGCCCCACTCTAAATACTGGCTACTAACATGAAGGCTGGCCAGCATGCGCACTGCCATCTTTAATGCTCAGACAGTGGCTCTATGTTAGCTTTACTGTGTTGGACAGTTCTAAGGTGTACACTTCAGGAAGGGTAGGTGTCCTCCATGTGTCATCCCAACCTTTGGGTCCCCTGTGACAGAGCTCTATTTGGTTGTGGATGGCTCATGAAAACAAAGCAGCGGCTGCTGTTTGGTTTTAAAATTCATTTTACTTATTTGTGTAGTTCCTAAGACTGTCCAGGGCCAAAGGCAGTTCTGAAATCAACTACAATAATGTTTCTTAAGAAAATGAATTCCACTATTGCTCTTTGCCATGAAGAAAGCACAGACACCGCAGGTTGCGTCTTGCTTCACAATAAACCATTATGTGGCGGCAGAGAGGCCAGCCTTTTGAAGCCGGTTGGGTAGTGCAGCCAGGGCAGAAAGCCTGATGGTGAGAAAAGTGAAATGCCTGAATCAAGGCCATTTTCTGATTTTGATTTTAAAGTCTTTTTCTACCCAAGCCACTGCAGCTCACTGTGTGTGGGACATTAGAAACATCGTTATAAAGCCTTTGTTCTTCAAGAGCAGATGTTCTTCGCCTCAGATATGTTGCTGTGTTAAACTCACAATGTGAAGAGGTTTGAAGAAGGAGCTGCTCAGAGGAGCACCCCCCAGTTCCACTGTGTGCTTAAAGGATGGTTTTTGTGTGGAAAGATGTAGTCATCTTGGTATTAAACTTCAGTGTCTTAATTTTTTCTACTTTGGGTTTTTTTTTTTTTTTTTTAATTGAATACTTGAGACTTATGTTGACTTTTCTTTTGTAAGTTATGTGAATACTTTACCATGGGGTGTTTGGCAGAAGCGGTGGGCAACTCTTCATAATTGCTTAATGGTACCCATCTTCTTTTCCATTTGGGTCTTGAATGCTTAGACTTAAGACTGTCCCTTCATCTTCACCCCTATTTGGTGGAAAGGGATAGTGTCCCCGTTCTCTGGGAAGCAACACTTTGACTGCCATCTTGGTTGTCATAGTGATAGGGCAGCCTTATCGTCTCCCTTCTTATGACCCTAAAACCTCCTATCCTAGTGCCATGTGAACTGGGTCTGACAGAAGCGAATATGGAGTCTGGGAAGTAGTTGCCTAACGTAAAAATGTAAGCCGAAAAGGAACATTCATGTGTTTTTAAAATGTGAATGCGACTGAAAACTCGAAGCCTCTACAAGGCTGTTGTGGCCTTTGGTGTGGCTGTTGCTGTACATAGAGACTTGTACTAACACACCTAGAAGTTGGTATTTGTTAAACCTCATTTATAAAAGCTTTAAAAAAAAACCCAAAAAACCCTGCCTCATTATTTCTCTTTCTTATATGCTCTTACCTTGGGTTTACCTCTTTTTCCTAGCATTTTGTTAGGCAAATACATTTAAGATGGTATATAGTCCCAGGTTTAAAGAGAGACTGCCATCAAGTACCGTCTACCTGATCTGGAGATAAGTCTTTACTCAAGAACACTGCTCTGTGATTTCCTCTGCCAATGACAACGTCCATGTGTGTCACTGTTCATATATGGGAGAGCTGAGGGGTAGAGCACAATGACATTCTACCTTTCAGATCCAATTACCACATTTATTTAAAAAAATAGCAACACAGTAACCCTGCACTTTTGCTTCTGTAGTCCTGGGATTAAAAAGTGAACTGACTGAATTTCTTCCCGGTCACTCTTGGACAAAACATGAATGGACATGTTTTAAGGTTACCCAATGGCATCAGAAGAAGACGCCAAAGCCATTCTCCCTCGTGGGAGCAGTCTTTGTGGAGCTTAAGACAAGCCAGCATTAGTGCACGCAGGTCAGGACCCAAGGGGGGACTTTCACGAGCAGGCCTACATTCACACACTAAGAAGGATGTGTGCTGTTAGGAGGCAGACAAAGGGACAGGAACTGAACATTACTGACAAAGGCTTTTTTTTTCCCCCTACAAGGAAAGTTGGGTTTTATTCTTTTTTTTTTTTTTTTTTTTTTTAAACAGACATTTATTTCTCACAGTTCTCCAGGCTGGGAGGGTTTTATTATTAAACATTTCATGTAAATTAAAATGACTACCAGTAAAAACCCTGTGCTAAAAATAGAAATATTCTTTTGAACATAGAAGGCTGTATTTGTTTAACCTTTATTATTCCATTTTACAAAGCTGTACACTTTAAAAACTTCTAATTTATAAATAAGAATAAAAAAATAATTACAGTCAAACTTTCATCATTAGATACAGGAAACTATGTAGGGAATTCCAAACAGATAACAGAGGCCTGATTTATATAATAGAAAACTCATCTGTTGTGTTCCTTAAGGACCAGAATACAGTTTACCAGAATGAACTTGATACTTTCAAATGGAGTAAAGTTAGAATATTTTAAATAGCTAAGACATTTCTCTAATATTTTACAACTTTTTTCATATTTCATATATTCATAAAGAGAAATGTAAAAGGTTGGTCAGCCCACACAGGTGAACAGTTATGGGCTGGAATCACAGGAACGTCTCTGGTATCGCACACTAAAAGCTGCCCTCTCCCTGGGGGTGAGGGGAGCAGACTCTGCACAGACAAGACACACCATGTCCTTAGAGCTCTTGCCTCCCAGACACTCCCAAACACATGGTTTCAGTTGGCTGTTTTCAGTGGGGTCTTTCGGAGTGACCTCCTGCTGGGGGCCGGGTTATCTTTATTTCTGGCTGGGGACTTCACGTTCC
The DNA here is from genome assembly GCF_018350215.1 of Panthera leo. Classification (NCBI taxonomy): domain Eukaryota; kingdom Metazoa; phylum Chordata; class Mammalia; order Carnivora; family Felidae; genus Panthera; species Panthera leo. Next base: position 30,732,464 of record NC_056688.1, read on the forward strand.
ACTGCTGAGGCTGCGGGGCCCTAGGGAAAGGAAAGAGACAATTACTCTGGAACTAAAGATAAAACACTGACAAAAACATTTACCTCAAAAGGAACTCTTGGTAAACTTACGGTTTATCAGGAAGTGATAAACATAAAATGTCATTTCCTTGACACTGGGTTTCAATTTTCTCTGAAAGGGAGTCAGACACAAATTCAGATTTCCTACTCTCAAAAACAGCTAATATATCTGACAAGAAGGGAACTTGCCTTTGATTGAAGAAGGCGTCCGTGGTGTGACTATGTAGCTGACTCCTGCTCCAAATGTGACATCATTGATGGTCCCTGGATAAAGGGGAAAAGCAGCACCATTAATGAAAAGCCAGTAGGAAATATACATAAAGTCACCGGAGCAAAGCCCTGGAGCTTCTGCTACAGTCTTACTCTTATTTGCATCAGGCCCCAAGTGCTGTCAAATCTAAATCCAGGGGCCATATAAGGCCTCAATTAGACTTTTTGCAGGATGAGACTTCGTCTTCCTGATATTCTTCCCATCTGTGGTCCCCTGGCTCTCTCCTCCTTGGACCACTCCCTCCTCAGACAGCTTTGCTGACCCCTGTGTACCCACTGTTCACGGCCTCTGGCTCCTCGCCCACCCCATGTCTCCTGTTACTGCCAACACACCAGTAACTTCACCCAGCTCTGACCTCCCTCCGGAGTCCTGCGTTTCCTACTCCCACACTACACTCCCTGAAGACACTTAGCCAACTCATTACCCCTGCTCCTCAGCACACCTTCTGAATCTCTTTCCTATTGATGGTCTGTCCAAGCTGGGAATGCCAGGTGGGAAAGCTAGTAACAGGTCACGTCCACCTTCCTCCTATCTCCTCTTCCACTCCAACTTAGCACAGTGGTCTCCACCATGGCCTCCCCTTCCTCCAGTTCCCCCCCTGGGAGGCAGGGAGCAGAGTGTGGGAACAGACTTGAATCAGACTTGATCGGAATTCTGGCTCTGGGTCTTACTAGCTGTGTGAAATTACTCTAAAAACCTCAAGTTTCTTTATCTCCAAAATGGGATACAGATGTACCTGCCTCAGGGTTGTCGGGATGAAATGAGATTATTTATGTTAAGTTCTTAACACAGTACTTGGCACAAGGTCAGTGCTGAAGAAAGGCTAACAATTATGTAATTTATTAGCAGTTATCCCCTATGTCACTAAAGTTTAAAGATCTGGTGAGGTGGCTGCTCTGCTTATGCATCCTGATGGCTCAGTGTTCTAGAGGAGGCCTCAAATCTAGCCTCTGTGTAAGCTGGACATAACAACCTCTGTGTGAGTCAGCCCCAAGCCACCCTTACCAACCCACTTGCTATATTCCCACACTGTGGGCCACCGTGTCCGATTATCACTGTTCTCTTCCTGGCTCCGGTCTGCACGTGCAGTCCCTGCTGCCTGGAACTCATCCTGCTGACAATGCCAGTCACTTGAGACCTGGGTGGTGACACCTCTCCCAGGGACTTGCTCCCTCCTCTGTGTCCTGTACCATCACACTTGTCGGGGATACACAGCACAGGCTCAACAGCTGGCTGGCCGTTGGCTATCCTGTCAGAGGCTGCGTACCTCCCACAAAACCAATTGCGACATAAGCTTTCTCCCCCTACACTGTAACCTTCTTAGAACACCAATTAGATCTTTCTAGTCTGTTTTAAAGTCTACCAGTGCATGTGCAGTGCTATGTGTCTGTGAACTACTTAAGCTATGTTAACTGATAAGAGATCTATATTTTCATCATGGTGCCACTCAGCTCAGTTGTGCTCATTCCTGTTTCTGGGAGGCCTCTTCTCGTGCTGCGGTTCAAACTCCCTTTCCTTATGTGCACATTCTGTTTCCAGTTTGGAAACCTGAGCACATCCAGGCAATAGGCAGCGGTTTGGTGGCCCTCAGATTCCCTGTATACATCATGAGCGCTTAGAATCAAAGGCAGGAGCATCTTTGCTGCCCGAGTGACAGCAGTAAGAGGGACTTGCTGAACCCTGAATAGATTTCCACTTAAGATCTAGCTCTGAAAATGACTCATTTCCATTTAGCAAAGCAACTTTGCTCATGCTGAACACCATTTTTCCTCCTGCTTCCGTAGAGTGGAGGCCACTTCCTGAGAGTAACCCCACCTAAGAGTTGTCAACAGAATTTGTATTTATAAACCACAGAACAGACAGAACTGAGTGTTTTTACATGATCTAATAATTCCCAGGAAGGAGAACTAATGGGAGATCCTCCTCACGTATTCCTTCCTGGTTAAGAATAAGGATGGCCAGAAATTTTACATTCAAGAGACTAGATAAAGAAAAAGTGCTCTGTCGACCTGGGGACACCTGAGACGGCTCCATGCACACAAATCCAAGCAGATTTAATGCAACAAGCCAGGCTTTGCTGCTGAGGAGCTCAGGCTGCTAGGAAACCAACCAAGCACTGAAATGAGAGGCTCGTGGGGATGAGTGGAACTAAAACGAGAGGCACTCCCCATTTCTGGGGCATATGGTTCCTAATGCCAAAATAGAAGTACTCAGTGCCTCTGAACCAAGAACAAACAATATACAGAAAACTTGTCTGTTTCAAAGAGGTTGAATTTTTCACATATATAACATTATATCTGTTCCATAAACAGGACCCCCAAATTACTGCTTTTAATGACAAAAGCAGTCCTGATTCAGTTGTCATCAGAGGACGGGTGGGGTATGAGTTCTGCTGGTCCGTTCATCTCCTGTAAAAGGAGGACCTGGATGGAAGCTCTGTAACCCACTAACTAGTTAGATCACAGCACCTCAGGTCCTAGACCCTCCAGGCAAGTAGCCAGAACACATTATGTGCTCAATCAACTCAAACTGACTGAACGCCTGCTCCTGGGCTGCTCCATTACCAAAGAGAAGAACACATGTGCTCATCCAGCAGTCATGCCCCAAGAGCAGCAATGCCAGGGCAGAGAGGCTGTAGGACACAGGGACTGCAGGCAGGAAACCATCGCCATTCAACCTGGCACTTAACATCTCTCTCACTCCTACCATGTTGCAGGCACAGTGGCAGCCCAGTGAGTAAGCTGCACAGGACAGCTTGTATAACCATAAGGACAAATGAAGGAGGGCAGCTGTCCCCGAACAACAACGTGGGTGGGGGGGGCTGCCACCACCCTCTCCATAGTTGAAAATCCACGCATAATTTCTGACTCCCCCAAAACTTAACTACCAATAGCCTACTGTTGACCAGAGGGAAGCCTTACTGAGAGCATCAACAGAGGATTAACACATATTTTGTATGTTACACGTGTCACATACTGTACTCCTAATAAGGCACGCTGGAGAACAGAAAATGTTAACAGAATCACATGGAAGATACGTTTACTGCACTGCACTATAAACAATCTGCACGTACGTGGACCCGTGCAGCTTAAACCTGCATTGTCCAAGGGTCTGCTCTATGTAGAGGCAAGGTGAGCACTACTGAGGTGGTCAGAGCGCCGGCAGGGGGCATCTCATCTCACCTGTAGAGTCCAGGAGGCTTTTTGCTGGAGGGTGAGGCAGTGGCTACTGGGGAAGGGGAGGCTGAAGGTGAGGACATGCGCGTAAACACCCTCCTGTCAGGAAAGAGGGAGTGCGTGCAGGACCCAGACACCACTGCCAGGGCTGATGTGCAGAGGACAGAGGAGGTGGCAAGCGAGAAGGCATGAAGGGCACCGAGACACGCCTGGCAGGGCCTTGCATGCTGCACTAGACTGCGGACTATAAAGCAAGGCAGTGGGACAAAGTCCTCTCACTTCTACTTTGAAATAAAAGGAAATAACAAGATTAGGAAAACCACCCAACGGGGTAAGACAGGCTCTCCACATAGCTGGCAGTGGGTCCTCAACAGGCCACTGAACCCGAAGGCTTGGCTGGCTCCACAGCTGATCTCCGTGACATACACAGCGCCTGCCAGGGCCCACATGTGACTGCCACCCAGCAGGGCTGCCTGAGGCCGGCAGGAATATGCAAGAGGGGCACTGTCCAGGGAAGCTGTGCCTCAGCTTCCCTGTCTGTCAAATGAGGAACCTCACCAGGTGGTTGGGAGTTGCACTGAGTTCATATGTATAAAAGCATTTAGAAGAGCGCTTGACATTCAGCTAGTGCTCAGTCTATGGAGTTACTGCAATTATCATGAGACGCTGACAATGCACTACAATGTGGTTGACCATCAGGAGCACCCTTATCTAGTAAAAGATGTGTCTCACAACAGAAGGAGTCCTACTGCAGCTCCAGCAGACACACTGTGACCACAGGAGATACTCAGCAGGAGCTGGCTTATTCACGTGAGAACTTACTCTCAGGGGTGCTGATCGCTCGTTTCGTTACATGGTCAACAGCTCCGCTGGACTCCTGCTCCAAGCTGTAGGAAGTTGCTAGGATAAAACAGTAAAGTTTTATCTCTCCCAAAACACCCGAACACAATATCAAAGGGCAAAACAACCAAATCAGGAAAAATATTAGCAAAATATCTGATGAAGTTATTATCCCAAATAAGGTGTTCTTCTAATGAGGTAATTCAGAAAGATACCAAAAATGATAAACCTGAGAAACAATGTCCATCTCCACTAGGAAAATGAAACCATAACCAGTTTTGGTCTACAAAGCTCGGCAAAGAAGAGGGAAAATTGGAAAACCAGTGTTTCTAAGAAGCAAAAGGGACACTGGTGTACCTTTGCTCCCACCAATGTACAATGTGGAGTGAATGACAGAGGGCAGTCTGGGGCTTTAAAAATGTTCATGGCCTCTGAGTGCTGGGAATTAAATCCTAAAGATTACATATATACAAGGATGTTCACTGTGACATTACTTACTTCAAAAAATTGAAAAACACCTATATTTCCAAGAATAGGGTAATAGTAAATAGGTTCCAGTACTTCCGCAAGATAGAAAACTACAAAGCCACTGGGAGAAAAGATAGAAAGAAAAGTTCATGGAAAAATGTTCACTGTTGTTGTCAGTATGTGCAGAGAAGTGGATTACAAACCAGAAATGCACACTAAGATCATAACTTAAATTTTTTTTCTTAAGTTTATTGAGAGAGATGGAGACAGTGCAAGTGGGGGAAGGGCAGAGAGAGAGGGAGACACAGAATCTGAAGCAGGCTCCAGGCTCATCAATGTCAGCACAGAGCCCAACATGGGGCTCGAACTCATGAAACCATGAGATCATGACCTGAGCCAAAACCAAGAGTCAGATGCTTAACCGACTGAGCCACCCAGGTGCCCCTAAGATCACAATTTTATAAATAAGGCCAAAGGCATGTGTGTGTGAGGAATAAAAAGACTGGAAGAATTAACACCTTACTGCTACAGGTGAGTTTTCACTTCACTCTTTTCCAAATCTCTTATAAATATGCACTGTTTTATTACCTAGAATCCCAAATCCCCAAAGTTGTTTGTTTTAAAGATAAGAAAACAGAGGGGCGCCTGGTTGGCTCAGTAGGTTAGGCATCCAACTTCGGCTCAGGTCATGATCTCGCGGTTCATGGGTTCAAGCCCCGTGTTAGTCTCTGTGCTGACAACTCAGAGCCTGGAACGTGCTTTGGTTCTCTGTGTCTCCCTCTCTCTCTGCCCCTCCCCTACTTGCACTCTGTCTCTGTCTCAAAAATAAATAAACATTAAAAAAAATTTTTTTTGAAGATAAGAAAACAGAAATCATTTTGAAAGCAAAGAAAGGGAGACCTGTTCTGTCTTTTCATCTGTGTGTTCACTGTGTCTGCGATACAAAACCCCACACATCTACCAGCCCCTGGAGCCACCCTGGGACTTGGGACTTACCACGATGGCACATTTTGTCCAGGCTTTGAGAACTCAAAGGGAATGACAACCCTCCTGTACTCCGACTCCGGTGACTGCTGTTGGACTCCACAGCCTTCTTGACAGAATTCAGGATTGCGATGGTGCTCAGGGACATGCGCCTGCAGAGGAAAACAGGCCACAGGCATGCAGAGGAGGCTGAAAACACTGGAGTGACTGCCCTCTGCCTCTTGATTGTGCCCTCATCCACACCCATTTCAGATTTGAGTGCGAGGAGCCTGGAGGGTGTGGGTGAAAACGCCCAGTGGGGAAGATACAGATGCCACGGAGAAGGTGGTGTGAGGCAGGGGTCCCTGTTACTGACACACCGGCTCCATACCTGCCTTTGGGCATAAGTGTCTTCAACAGCCCTGTCTCTAGGGAAGAAGGTAGAGGCGGTGCCTGGCCAGCAATCGCCCTGGGTGTTGAGGGCTGGCTTGCAGCAGCGGGCACAGCAGCACCTTCTTGGCCAGCCAGAGCTGGCATTCCTTCGAAACTCGGAGCAACCTGTCAGGGAAGATAAAGAAAGACTATTTATCTACTGACACTTTTATTTATTTATTTTTAAATAGAAACTTTACATGCCCTGAGTAAGTCCATAAGTAATTTATTTTAAAACCATGTCAGCCATGGGCACACAGAACGTTCTCTCCAGAAACAGTCGTGGCAGATGTGGTGTTAAAGAGAAAAAAGATTAAGTTAGTTTGTCCTAATCATTTTTTAATGCAGCAGATATGTCTGGATTTCTCAGAGAAGTGAGCACACTATGTCTGAAAATGAACAGCAGCTCACCTAGAAATACCCCAAGTGACATTCTGTCCGAAACAGGGGCACACAGGAAGCAGGACCATAAGTGAATGGAGACACCTAGGGGGATCTGGTTAGCTGTGATCACTATAATCAGATTAAATAACTCGACTACCAGCTTGCTTTCTGGGTATTCACGTACTTCCCCCAAGTATTACTATGACTTTCCAGACAAGTTCATGTGATCTGGCCATGAGGGAAGGGAAGCCTCCCTGATCGAATGATCTGCATGGCACACGTGGCAAAGGAACACACAGCAGTCCCGAAGGTCTCACTCACACCAGCCTCAGCTTGTGTGTGGGTTTCTTTTTTTAATTTAAATTTTTTTTTTTTTCAACGTTTTTTATTTATTTTTGGGACAGAGAGAGACAGAGCATGAACGGGGGAGGGGCAGAGAGAGAGGGAGACACAGAATCGGAAACAGGCTCCAGGCTCCGAGCCATCAGCCCAGAGCCTGACGCGGGGCTCGAACTCACGGACTGCGAGATCGTGACCTGGCTGAAGTCGGACGCTTAACCGACTGCGCCACCCAGGCGCCCCTTGTGTGTGGGTTTCGAGAAGCACTGGGAAAGCTGGTGGCAGAGGGAAGACTGTGAAGGTGGGCCACCCCGCACCTGCTCTCTGTGCACCTGCCGGCCCTGTAAGCCGCCCCACTCACGTCTGCCAGTCTCGCCAGCTCCTGCTCCTGGGCTAGCTGTTCGTTGTACTTCTTCATGTCGTACTCGAGCTCCGACGCCAGCTGCTTGTCTAATGCAAAGAAGTCCTTGATTTCATCGCGGTAATCCTGCATCACCTCCTAAAACAGATCCCAGAGGCACACTTTAGTAAGTTTTCTTAAATAAATAAGCTCTCCAACCTGACCTGACAAATATTAACACGAACAGGAAGACATGTGTTGCTGAACTATTTCTAGTATATCAACCAACAAGTTAAGTAACATAATGGTGTTTTCCCAGGAAATGCCAACCATGCATGTATTTACCACACAAGCCAGTGAGCTCAACATGAGACATTAACTATTAGTTCTGATCTCTTACGGAGCTTCCTGCCTATCTGCCAATTAATAGGAAATTTCCCAGGTTCCTGATGAAGGACAAAGGACAAGGAATCACACAATCTTTGCCTAAAGCAGAACTTACAACAGAGGCACAGAACTGCCACCAATAAGCTACCGCCTTTCCATTCTTGAAGGCTGGGGTGGGGATGGTGACATATCTAGGTGGTTGGGCTTGGCTCTAAGTCAAGGATCTAGTTTAAAGGGTCTTGTAGTGTCAGGCCCCTTAGAAATTGAAGCAAGAGGTTATATGGGCAGGTAATACATGGCACGTCCTGGTGCAGACAGGGCCTCTGGAACACGTTACAGAAAGCAGCGCAGTGTAAAAGTTGCTCATCTATCTGTCCACACTAGCTTTCTGAGAGGACTGCAACTGTCTTTGTGTCTTTTGAAAATAGGACAGAAAACCTTTTATCATATGAACGTAAGAACATTCTCAGGTCTGAAAAGGGGCTTCCAGGGACCAGACCTCCTTGCTAAGAGAAAGAAACCACTTCACCTAACAGTGCTAGAGGGAGAAGCTTTATCGTAGCCCCAACTGCAAGGGAAGTCCCAACAAAGGGAAGGAACTCTATGAATGCTTCCAGCTGCCACCGAGAGGGTTGCCCAAATGAGACGAAAGAGTGGCCAGAGCTGCTTGCACAGAAGGCTGCCAATGCACACGTGCTACGCTGCTGGAGCTGGAGGAAGGCAGCTATGTGGCGATTCTCTGGGCATGTGCTCAGACAGGAGAAAGACTCATTGTTCGGACGCCTTTCAGCAGTTTATTGAGGGTCTAAACTCCTTTCTTTCTGAGCTTTAAAACAGGGCAATAAAAGTATAAGAATAACTGGAAGTTGTCATTTTTTCCCACACAATTATCCTATCTCTCCTACCTTAACTTTCTTTAAAGAGATTATTTGAAGAATTTACATTCAATTTGGTGGTAGCCAGTATTGGCAAAAAAAATTTTTAGCATTTTTTGGGGGGGAAGAAAATAGCATAGTGTAAACAGAGAAAGGAAAAAATGTTGCATTTATTTCTGATCGAAAAATTTTGCCAGAAAGGTCAGGGGCCTCATTTATATCTGCACGGCAAGTCCACTTATCTTGGGTGCTTAGACTGCAACCTTTGATGGCTTTGGATTCCACTGGTGATGGCAGCCCAGCCCCATCAGTGCTCCCCAAGACCCACTGCTATTTCCTGATGCAGAGGAAGTCTTAAAGGTAAACACCCCCAAATTAAACATGATGCCCAGTCACTTTATCCCTCACCAGAATGAACTAAGATGATACCTTTGTACCTTGACCCTAGCTGAGAAAGCTTTCAGAACTAAATCTCAAAACTGGCATCAAGGACACACATGCTCAGTACAGTGGGTCAGCCCTTCATAAACTCAATTGCATGAAAAAGGCAAGAACTGGCTTCTGTGGAACCTATGGTCAAACTCTCTCTCTTCTCCCCCACAGTCAAAGGGCTGTCTGGCTGGTCTAGTTCTAGAAAAATGTGAAGCTGGTTTTGTAGCAGTTTGAGCTCCTAAATTCACTGACCAACTGCACCATCATAACTGCTACAGATTCTGACTACTGAGCTGGAGACGGGAGACACCCCAACCACAAAGCACAAGGTCATCTTTTACCCTGAGATAGGTCATGAGTTCCCGCAAAGCTGGGATCTTATTTCTCTCTAGCACAGTCTTCAGGGAGATGATAATTGGAATAATATTTTCTATGAAATTCTTCTTCTGAACCTGTAGTAACACAAACAAAGGCATGTTTTAGGTGGATAAAGTTCTGAGACAAAGGCTTCTCCTTGACCTAGTTCTTTCTGTACAGCCAATCTAGGGTGCTACAGAAGCTTCTTATTTTTTTATTATGATACTGGAGATTGTAGAGGACCCAGCACCTTTGTCCTGGAGACTTTATAAGCATTACCTCAAAACACTCTGAAGGATTTGTGAAGGAGGATGAGGCTATTCTTACTTTCTAAACAAGAAGCGGGAATTAGAAAAATGTTGAATAACTTGACAACAAGCTCCAAACGTCCATACAAATCCATCTCAGATGCATTCCATTCCTCCACTCAGGAGGAATGAAAATGAGCTCAAATCTGGCTACCCAAAAGAGACATTTTTTTTTCCTGATGTGAAATGACAAATAGTTGAGAACGGCAAACATGAGTCAATTTGGTATCTCTCTCTTTTTGTGTGTGTCTAAACTTTGCACACATTTAGAAAAGGGTTATGTATTTATACAGTACCTGATTTGACCAAGGCTTCAAATTCTTTACCATGAATGGTCACTAGCCACAAATATTTTGTAATAAATCTCTTAGAATTAAAAATAATCATTATAACAGCCCTCATATGTGGTAAGATTTATCATTTTGAATCTGACAAGTATTCTTTTTCCTCTCATTTATACTCACTAGTATAGGTTCCTTCCTTGTAAATCACTATTTCTAAAAACGTCTTATCAGAGCTCCTGAAATAGAAGGGCAATTGGTAGAGAAATAAACACTTAAATATGAGTCTGAGCAGATGGTTAAGTATAGGGATAGTCTTAAACAGTGGTCTAAGTGAATTCAACTCAATAAATGTTATCAAATGTCTTCTCTGTACCAGACACAAAGCTAACCCCTGGGGATGTAGAAACGAAGCCAAGAATTCTTGCCTTCAAGCTGCTTCTAGACCAGACTGTGTGCTCTGATGTGTGGCATGGTGTGACAGCTGGCAGGATGGTGAGGGATTTATAGACAAGGGATGCCTAGAGAGGCAGAGGCTTCTTTTGAAAAGATGTAGGAGTTTGGTGGCAGGAAAGGAGGACAGGGAGGGAGAGGCCCTGCAGGCAGACAGACGGGCAGCACACAAAGACACAACGGCAGAAGCGACGCTTTCTACCCAAGGAACCAACAGTGACCTGGATGGGATGGTCAAGGAGGGGGGCGTAGAGACGGGAGGCGCAAGGGCGGAGGGACACCCAACAGCTCTGTGTGTCTTGAAAAAGAATCGGGATTTTACTCAGAAGATGATTGGAAGCCACCAAACGACTGACTAAAGGTAGCATTAGTGGGCTATAACTTAGATGTGATAAAATTTACCCATGTTAAGTGAACACTTTGATGAGTCTGACAACAGTACAGAGGTGACTAACCAACACTATCGTCCACATAACCACCTGTAATCTATCACCCTGAAGGTTCCCTGCTGCCTTTGCAGCCAATCTCCCTCCAAGTCTCTTTTAACCAGGAAGATAAAATGATCCAATTTGTCCTTAAGAAAGACTGCTGTGGCAGCAAAGTGGTACACAGCCTGGAACAGAAAGAAACTAGAGACATAAAGGGTGCCAGAAATGGCACCAGGTTAAGTGTGTGCAGAACTGGTTGGAATGGGGTAGAGAGATGGGTTTGTGAGATAAAATATATAGGATCTGCTGACACACTGAATGACATCAAAATCTATTTCTTTGAGGTCCAAAGTTTTCAGGGCTCAGGTGGGAAATAGAGCCTAGTAATTGAGGCCAGGTGTAAGAACTGGGGCCTTGTGACTATGGCAATTTAGCACTCCCTGAAATCAGTCTAATCCCAGTTTTCACACTCTGGCCAAAGGAAGCATGCACCTGGCATGCCAGACTTCAGGTTCCCTAATGGACAACTTGGTAGATAACATTCTCCTTCTCTACAGTAGAGACTGTGGGAAGAGAGACAAAGAGGAGGAAGAGATGAGTAACTCTGTTTTGCCACAGTAAGCCTGAAATGTCTGTGGCACATTCAGGCAGGCAAGTGGGATGTGTTCAGTCCATGAGAGAAGTTGGAGCTAGAAACACAGAGGCAGAAACATCATCACTGGGGTGCATCTTAAGGCCATGGGTGAGAATGAAATCTGGATCTGAGGTAGACCACCAGTAGTTAGGGGGCGGACAGAGAAGCATGGGCGTAAACAGGCCCATTTATGGAATAACAAACTCACCTGTGAGATGAGCCTCTTCTGAGCTTCCTGCATGACTGCATTGGCCAAGGCTGTGTCATCTTCTTCCATAAGCAGGTCCTTATCTGCTTTAGATCTCATAGCCAAAAGCTTGATCTCCTTTGAGCTGAGGACCTCAAATGTATCTGAGAGCAACTCACTGGCTTCCATGTCCAGCGGCAGGATGCCGTCAGCAAAGCATGCTGGAAAAGAGCACAAAAGATCAGCCCCTGAGAAAGAGTCCAGCCCCAGGGTGGGGGAAATGTATCCCACAGAGCTAGAAGGGCTCCTCTTGGCTTCAAGGTGGGGGTCTGCATTGGCACAGCTGATGTCAAAGAAAGCAAAAACGGGGTCCTCCCACAGTACGAGGGTCTCATTTGCTGCTGGTCTGCACTAGCCACACAGTATTTCATTTGGAAACATATACTTTATCCCAAACACACCAGGCCTACCCAAAATACTAAGGCAGATTTTAGAAGTGATATTGAATCGCTGTTCATCTGTGAAGTGCTCCAGAAGAAACTTGTAGATTTTCATTCGTTTCTGCTTGTTTGTCTTCCCCTTCAGTGAAAACAGCCGCTTCTCTCTATAGCAAAATGGGACAATTTTATCACACATCACGTGCGCAAGGGTACAAGGACATTATTTTCTACAGCATTCTGCAGCATCCTAAAAGCCGTCTACGCAAGGCTTACATAAGTGCACAGAGGAGATGACAGACAGTGCTTCCCAGAGGCACCTCCTTTAGGATGCTACTGTGAACTGCCTGGAGTCACTGGCCAAGAGAAGGAAGGCCACCACAAGGAATGCCGGGGCCGTGTCCGTTCACCCAGCCCTTCCCAAGAGCTTCACTAACCTCTCTGACTGGGGGAATTTGTTATACTTCTCATGCTTCTCATAGTTATTGAAGTGGAAGATACACTCAATGAAATGCTGGAAGAACATGACAGGATTCCTCTTCAGTAACAGGTGAGCCAGGCAAAACTCCCCAAAACTGCAAAGAAGGAGGAAACAGAAGAAAGAGACCTGTTTGCGGTTTGTAGACAGTATCTAAAATTACATAAGAATGCTGAGATGTGAATAAGAGAAAGGGATATGTAATCTATCCCAATACCCAGCTTCATTCAGATCAAAAGCAAGATACAAATTTAGCTTCTTTTGTCTGTCCTTGCTCAACAGCCTCCTTTTTGAATCCAAGGTCAGCATAAAGGCTTTTTCTACAAGGATTCCTTTCAAAATTCTAACAAGGTGTTATTATTCAGCTACACTTCAAATATGGGAGAACAACCAACTGCCCCCAAATTGCTCTTTTAAGCAAAACCCTGTGGTCCTCATGGCTGATGCAACAACAAACCACCACCAAAAAATGAATATTTGGCTTCCCCACCCCACTTTGAGGTTTGTTGCCCACAATAATGAGCAAAACCTGTTTTAGTAACTGGGACTTTTTCAAGAATTGGGATTAATTACAAGAGCCTCAGAGTTTGGGTCAGCACAGATAGCGAAGGGCTCTCACTGAGCTTTGGACTCATCAGCAAGCCCTGGGCACTCTCCTTTCTCCTGTGCCCCCAAATCTTGGAGAGGCATCCAACATGAGATACTGATGTCACCAGCACCGCACCCACCTGAAGAGCAAAACACTAACAGTTTCCAAAGTCAAATGGACATGGACAAAGGCAGGCTATCTAACTACAGGCCTCAGACAGTTTGTTTAGTAGGGGAGAGAGTTTGCCCAGGGAACAGTATGGGGTGGTGCAAGGCTGGCTCTGATCCATTCAGATTGTGCAGACGACTGTCTTAATTTCATTTCAGAGATAAATGCAATTTCAACCTGCACAGGGGCACCACTCAGCTCTCAAGGGTGGGTGGTAGTGACAAGGATGACCCAAAACAATTCTTGGCTTTGGAATGCATAGGACTTGCAGGAGATTCACCTTCCCCTAATGATCCTTCTGAGGCTAATATTAAAATCACTCTGTATTCAAAGCACACCATCAATTAAAACTTAAAGAAGGTAGTTCCAAAAACGATGTTGAAGTAAGCCTAGGTAAAAATTTCACTGTAAATAGCAGCACTTTATCTATTCATTCACCCAGGAAATAAGGGAGCAGCCTGACATTCTGAACCCAAAACAAGTACAACTCTGTATCATAAAGGGAATCTCCCAAGCAGAATTTCACTTAAGGCCAGCTAGAAGCACCTACTGATCTAGGAGCCATTTGTGACCACCATTAAGTAAACAAAAACTATTCCCTCCAAAACAACAAGATGTCACTTTCTGCAGTGTCTTATTACGGTTAACCTTCCATGGCACAGCAGTTCTTACAACTACCTGCGTTTTCTCCTCATATTTGAAGTCATTCACATGACAATAAGATCAAACAGAATCCAGGAACTCTTCTGCAAGAAGAAGGGCTGCTCTGAGCTTCAACTTACGGGCTTCAACTTGATGTCAAACATTCCTCTACTCGGAGTTCAGGTCAAGAATACATACTGGGAGAGGGAACTAACTGATGGGCAAGATACTGCAGTCTACTCCCTAGTGAATAACTGGCTTAACCAACTACACAGATATATCTAATAGTAACAAATTATGCAAAGGATTCACATGCTCAGGGCTGGAAGCAGAGTGAGAGGGCTCTGCATCATGAGAAGCCAGAAACCACAGTCAATGGGGTAACATCCAGCACTAATCCTGCTGCTGCATTTACTGGGGCTTAAAAGGGTACATTTCATCCCTGACTGGATCAAACTCACAGATCTTACTAGCTTGACAAACTGGGGAAGAGAGACAATTCTGCATTTTTTTGTTTGTTTGTTTGTCAGCTGTAAAGTTAAAAAAAATGAGCAGTCCAAGCAGTGCTTCCTGGAGCATTCCTTTAGAGTGGCAGAAGGCAGCACTCTTCAGGTACCTGGAACGGAAAGCTTCAACAGCCCCAAAGACACCGCACTAAGTTAAGATCTCAGCATCCTTTCCCACCACTTCTCATCCCTCAGGACAATTAAAAGAAACAGCATGTAATCACACCACCAATTCAGGGATACCCTGTAGACATTTTACACAGCATTAATTGTATTATATAGAAGACCAGCTAAATCTGGGTCATAATAATCTTGTAGAAAACAATTATTACTCTCTTAGTATGAATCCAAATCCAGATTTCAAACAGCCTTACTTCCACTTTCAGTATTAGTAGGAACATAAAAATCTGACTATTTTCAGATGTTTTCCCATGCCAAATGCTATTCTGAAGCAGCTATCTGTTCAATAAAGGCCACTGTTCATGGACTCCTATTCCTGATCTGGCCTACAACATGGTCTATCTCAGACCGACTTATGCCAGAATTCTCTTTGAAACCTGAGGTAAGTAATTTCCCACATCTATGTGCTCCTTGGCTACACCCCAAATCCAGGCCCCCTTGTTACCCAGTCCTCCTCATCTCTCTCACATCCCTATACTGTTCTGTTTCTTTTCTCCTCATCTCACTTCCCATGGCTCCTTTCCCTGGCCTTGAGTGCTTCCACAGTGTATACTGTACTTCCCAGGAGTCAGCTCTCTCCCCTCTCCACACTTCCCTTCTTCGCAAGTCAGGGCTGGCTTTCCTCTGGGGACACCATTTCCCACAGTCCTCTTAAGGGAAGGCCACTTGCTGCTTCTCCCAAATGCCAGAGTCGAGGAAGGAGGACCATATTCCCACACCCACTACCCCCGCCCCCCTGTCATAATATTTTCATTCATTCATTTATGAAATGTTCATTGAGGGTCCACTTAGTCTCAGGCTCTCTTTTAGGTGCTAGGGATACCGCAGTCAACAAAACAAAATCTTGGCCCCTCCCGGATGCTTATATTCTAGCAGGTAGAGAGATGTTATACATACAAATATGCTGCCACAAGTGCTCTGAAGAAAAGGCTATTTGAAGAAGGTATAGGAAAGAGGGAATGGTGGGTTGGCTTCCTCCACCTGGTCCATGTAATAATACCTTTTCTACAGAGCCTTCTCTACAGAGGCTCTGGCTATCTATTTGCCCCCCAACTGCTTGGTAACCACTTCCTACTTTTAGTTTTTTCCATTCCAGATCCCAGCATCACTGCTATGGTCTGAATATTGTGTCCCCCACCCCTGCCCCATTCCTATGTTGGAAACCTAGACCCTAAGGAAATGGTCTTAGGATGCTGGGCCTTTGGGGTTAGTGAATGAGATTAATGTCCTTATAAAATAAGCCCCAGAAAGATCTCTCATCCCTTCTACCATGTGAAGATACAAACAGAAGCTAGCTATCTGGAGGAGGACCTTCACCAGACCCCAACCGTGCTGGCGCCCTGGTCTCAGACTTCTAGCCTCCAAAAGGTGAGAAAGAAATTTTTGTTGTTATAAGCTACTAGGTCTGTGGTATTTTGTTGTAACTATCTGAATTGACCAAGACAATCTCTCAGAGCATCTTCAATGTCTACAGATGGGCTCATTTAACCCCTAACTTTCTGTTTTTCTGATTACATCGGCTCTAGTGACCCTTACGTCTATGCTCTGGGAACCTACTCTGCAGCCCCATCCAGAACATGTCACTACACCTGGAACACCCACTTCTGAAGTCAGCTAATCTACCTCATGATCACATACACATATCCTTCCAGCTTTCTGACCTCATCCCCATTCCTCTTGTTCCACAGCTTCACTAAGCCCTCTAGGTACTCACTTCCTCTCCTCCAAACCAAACAATCTCTGTCTTTACTTCCTTTTCTATCTCAATGGCCGTTATCTTAGTCATTCTCTTACCCTGAATCTCTCTGGCCGTCTTTTGCACTTCTGCAGCATTTGCCCAGTTAACCTCAAAACAACCAGCCTGTAACCTTTCAATCTGTGAATGCTGTACCACAAGGACACCACCTTGCAGGCGGAGGGGAAAGTACATCAATACAGTTTTGCAGCCTCCAAATTGTGGGTGTGTATGACCAATTAAAAATGTCATGCGAATTTGCTCATGCCAGAATCTTCAGGAAATCCTCCTGGGCCAGAAATAAATGCAACAGGCTCTGTCACTAGTCTCTTTGGAAGATCTGTATTAGTAGATACATATGGAAAAACTAATGTGTTTGATGTAAGCAGACTGGCCTGACCTAAAACTAGGGAAAGAGACTAATTTAAATTATAGTTAACAAAGGTAGTCATCAGCTTATCAAAGCTGAAAATCAGGACCCACATTTGAACAACTGTTTAAACACACCCACAATACAGGGATAAAATAGACTTAAAAAAGAAGTATCAAAATACTGTAAGAGGCACTGATAATTTTACTATGGTGTAATTACCTATCCGGTTTTCTAATTTCTTTCTGATTCATACTCTGATCGCCTATACAACAGGTTCTGTGTATGTTACATACTGATCAATGCTCTTGTTAACATACATGCATAGGAGCTGAGAAAAGTAAGTAAACCCAAAAGTGCAAGTTAAACAACCAATCTTACCTCCCAGGCTCATCATGTGAAAACCTTCTCAACACTTCTAATTATGCCAGCTTCTGGGCTACACATTGTATAGAGAACGCCATGACAGCCAATCTTATGGTAGCAGAGTAAAGGTGAGAGGGCAATGCATCGCTATTTTGGTCCTTTCTCTCTCAATTATATACACAAAGAAAAAGTAATAGTCTTAGCTTTTTATTTCTGATTCTAGATAGCATTAATTGGAATGTTAACCTTCTACTAGTTTAGTATGTAAAATATTCCTTCTTGGAAAATTATACCCAAAGAAAACTGAACGGAAATTCTTCCATGGAACTCAGAGTAAATCATTGGTGACCATATTTAGAAGCAGAGGGACCCATTATTATAAGCTATTTATAGTTAATGAACTCTATAAAGACCTTTTCCCAACTGTGGCAGCTTTTGCCATGGCATTCAACATTCTATTTTCCAATTGCAGACTTGCTTTAAAAAGAATTATTCATGCAACATAATCAAGGTTAACTAATTCTGTGGGATCATTTCTCATCCCCTTGAAAATAAATCCTTAAAAAAATTATAGAATGATAGGAATTAACAAGTGACAAAGCAATTCCCTTCCCTTCCAATTCCTTGGGAATTGATAGGGAAGCCTTGTAATTTGTATAATCTCATTTTACACTGTGTGATTGTCTTAATTCCTAGAATTTCTTCTTTATAATTTCTACACTTAAAGAAAGCCTTAACTCCATCAAAACTGACATTTTATTGGCCTAGAAATCAACACAGTTAAGTCAACAGTTAATGGCTAAAATTCCATATAATTTACTATGACAAAGTCATATACTGCTGTTCATTACTCCTTTAGGGAAGAATCAACAATGTTAGCAAATGTAGTAATTTCTGAGATTATTTAATAGTCAATCTGGATGAGCAATTTATTTATTTTTTTATTTATGTGCAAAATAAAGCTTTGTTGGGGCACTAGGTGGCTCAGCTGCTTAAGTGTCCGACTCTTGATTTTGGCTCAGGTCATGATCTCGGGATCACAGATCATCCTCTGCGCTGACAACATGGAGCCTGCTTGGGATTGTCTCTCTCCCTTTCTCTCTGCTCCTCCTCCACTTGCATGTGCATGCCCTCTCTCTCTCTCTCTCTCAAAATAAATAAACATAAAAAAATAAAGCTTTGTTATATAGCTTAAAAATCTGCTAGTTTCCTGGCAACTATCAAAAGCTCACTAAATCCTAAATAACTCAACTCTAAACCAATTTTAGAGAAAAGAAATCTAATATATACCAGAAATTTGGTAAATCGTTCAATTATCTGACATGTGAGGAAAGTTACCTGGCGATGTCCGGGTGTGAATCTATCAGAGTGCTAACAAATCGAAAGAACAGAGAGCCCTTCCATTTCACAAATTCTTCCTGTATGAAGAGAAACCGGAATGTTTAAGGATGAATTGTAATATACAAACTTTAAATGCATTCAGTTATAAAACCAACTGTTAACTTTCTTTTGTTTAACATCACACCTGTCAGCTACTCAGTCTGTCTGTGGCACATTAGCGCAATTTGTTAGCACTCACTTCCCAACCATCTTAAAAGCACATACATTTGTTAATCACGAAGAGAAGTGGAAGGATATGTGGGTAGAAGAGCATCATATCTACTCTATTAGGAAAATGACTCAAAGCACATGGCTTTAAAAGGGAGAGTGCCAATGGTGCCTTCGTCAGGTACCTAACCAACCACGTAAAAAAATAAGCCTACAGAACATACTAGAATAGATATACAACTTGGTTAAATGCCTTCTTTTTAAAGATCAAATATTTCCTTCCTCACTATAGGCTAAACATAGGTTCTCAGTGGGAAGAAAAACATTGAATGCTCTGTTCACTGAGAGTTCTGAGTTCACGAAGCTCTTTTGCCCACTAAAATGTCTCATTGGACTCTCAGAGCAACTCTGAAACAGCAGGGCAGATATGATCCTCACTTCACAAAAGAAGAAGTTATGTCTGAGAAGCACTGATTTGTTCAAAGTCAAGAATGACAGAATCGGAACTAGAACTACTGTCCACTGAGCAGGCTAATCCTTGCATGGAGTTTATTTGCAAACATGAAACTTCATTTTGGCTGATGGGATATCTGAACATACACCCAAAACAAGTATTAGGAAGTAACAATCTGTTTAAGAAGGCTGTACAGAACAGTAGAATGATATTTTAAACCAGAGAACAGGCTGATTATTTTTTGATTCTATTACAGAGCAGCACATTTCCTATACTACTCAAATATTCCTTGAAACCAGAAGAAATAGTGGAAGGAAAAAAAAATGACGGGCCCAATTCTCATACATACCTGCAAGAGATTGGTAAGCAAGATGAGTGTCTGCTTTCGGATGAATGGATTTGAATCCTTCAGACACATGGAGATATTGGGAATGTACTTGTCCACCATGACGGTGTACCGGATACAAAGGTCGCACATCACAATGACAACATTGTTGCGAACAGCCACATCATCACACACCTCCAGCTCTCGCACAAGAGCTGGGATGCTCTTCTTTGCAAGATCCTCATGCTGTAAGCACAACTTACCTGTCACAGAAGATGAAGATGTCTTGACTCTAATAACTCTATGCCTAAATTTTCTCCAGATATATCCTGCTATGGATTTTACTTGATCAAAGTTAAAATATCATGTCAATAATCACAAACAAAACAAAATAAAAAACAAACCCATACTACTAAATATAAGGAGGTTCAAAATACCTAAAAATAATGTCCCCCCCGCTCTGGGGGGGGGGGGACCCCTCGGCCCCTCCAGGGTTCCACGAGACATACACTAAGAGATGTTCCTTCACTGGAGTAAAACTATCCTCTTTTTAAAGTCAACATTTGAATTTGAGAGTTATCTACTTCCCTTCAAAATGACTAACAAAATCTAATAGCTAAAAAGTTTAGCAATGAATTCGCAATCTGAGCTAGGCAAACAGGAAAGAATAACCACCTCATTTTATTTCTCGTTCACAGTTAGGAGAAGGAAGGCTGTTGTTGAGTTTTGTTGGTTTGTATTTTTTTGTGACCTGGGGAATGTTTTGCTCTCATTCACAATTCTTAGATTTTTGAAAAATAACTGCTATTACAAAAAATTTCATAAATCCTATCCAGCATAAAATACATAGTTATACTTAAAAAAAAATTAAAGTATAGCACAGAGGTCCACCTTTTCAAGATTAACAACAATTTGAGTCCATGGGGAAATGTTTAATAGCTCATCTACCAGTTCTGGTAAGTATCAGATAAACTATCTCCTTTTATGAACTGAACTGCAAATTTATTTTTTCATTCCCAGAAATCAATGTAGCGCCTGATTCTGATTAGTGTAGTCTCTTGATGAAGACTTTATGGTGCTGCATTATGAGTATTAAAAAACAACCCACAGGACAGGTATAATTGTGATAAATTAACATAAAAAACAAAAGCTCCCTCCAGGGAGTGCCTTGAGTCTGATCATCTAGGGTAGCTGCCAACTGAGGGCTCTCATTATCAGCACTCTGGTATGCCTCTGAGCTGGGGGTTGCTATCAGAATTCCCTTCCAAATTCACAAGAGCTAGAATAAACACTAGCTCCGTGTATGTAACATATTTACTAAGGCTGGCTTATTTGAGACAAAAAGCTACCTATGGAACTAAACTGAACAAACAATACTTTCCCCACATTATTCCCACTTACCCAAGGTAATGATGGCATGTGCTCTGATCACGGAAGGCATGACAGAGCCTCTGACCTGGGAGAGTGGCTGAAACGCTGGGGCTTCACTGCAACCTGGAGGTGATGCTGCTACAAGGAAGGAAAAGAGGACTTATTTACAGTATCTCTCTCAGGGGCCAAGTCCGCCTTAAGATAGCACATGCAGAGGATAATTTCAAGTGCCTTACAATGATCCACATCAACAGAAGAAGCGAGGATGGACTGAATCAGAAGGAAGGCTCGCTTCTCCACTCTGGCTGGACAAAGCTGGGCTATATCTCCCAAGGTAAAAATGTACTTCACCTGAAAAAACAATTGGTTTTGCAATATAATAAGGCAAAAGAAAAATTAACTCTAGCTAGATTAAAGACATGTCAATATTTTTTTGTTCCCCAAATTAAAACAACCATTTTTTTCATAAAAATAGTCACTGTGAAAACTTAGTCATTACTTGCTAAAATTCACTCTACCTTTTATGTCAATATATATAGTTAATATGTTTAATGACTACATAAGTACATTAAAAACTATGATGTTATCATAGTTTACTCCATTATTAATGAACATTTACATTGTTTCTAATCCTTTGCTATTGTTTGCATTCCCTCTGAGGAACACTTTTGCACCTTTAAGTACTGTTCCACTTCCTTAGAAGTAATCTAGGGTTTAAAGGGCATAAAGTTGTTTTACATTTTAAAACATATTTCCAAAGGGTGTTCCTGACTGGTTTACTATTTAGACTCCTATCAAAAACGTGTAAGTGCTAGCTTCCTCAGGCCAGTAAGTGTATGATATTTAAAAAATCCTGAACATGTATCTCTTAGTGGATGAAAGGAATACTTACATTATATTTAAAGAAGAGTGAAGTAAACAATATTATATAGGGCAAAACTTCTCCATATATATTTTGACTGAAAGGTAGATTTTGGTGACATATTTAACAGTTGAAAAGAAAAATCTTAGAAGGAAAAACTCTCTGGTCATGACAAGCATTTTTCTTAGTTTGGGCAGTAGCTGCTCAAATTAGAGGTGCAAGACCCTCTAGAAAGCTTGGGATGGGGCCATCCTACACATCACAGCCCCCTACACTGAAATGTGTGGATTCCTACTGATAATAGTTTTATTACTGAAGTGTTCACATTAATGCCTCAGCACAACCGGTCTCTTGTCACAAATCTCAACATAGTCTTTGGTCTCAAGGTACAAATGTGAGGTGGCAAAGCAGGCAAGCACAGAGGAGAGGAACAGATGAGGAAAATGGCCAGTTCTGGTGAAATGATGGCTTATACTGAAGAGCATGAAGAAGCAGCTCGTTATTTGCTTTACTGAGTGTCAGATGTTGGAGTAAGAATGACTGCAACATGTTTTGTGGACGGTCAGTTACGTGAATCGGGAAATTGCACATTTACTGGCGCACAGGACTCTCTGGCACCAACAAAATTTCTAAAGCAGGGTGCCATGTCACCCAATCTTGCTGCTCCAATGTTATTTGTGTTTTTAGTTGTCAAATATTTTACTGTATTATAGGCATGGTTCAGAACGGCTCCACATGATTCCCTAGTTCTACAATCTGATATTCAAACAGCTTAGCAGACACATTAGAATTTAAAAACATATTGAACAAACAAACCAAAAGAACAAGGAGCACCCTCACTTTATTCTTTTCTTGCCCTATTATTTCATAATATGCCCTGTGTTTTCCCTAATGGATCAGGCACCTCACAGGCTCTAACTGGATGAAGTATATCCCATCAAGTTTTCCCCAAGATAATAAGAACATGAGAGAAAAATGAATAGGTCGGTCACCAACACAGAAATTCTTCTTTTTAGAAGAGTAAGCTCTAGGCTAGAAAAATCCTTTTCTTGCTAATAGTATTAAAAATACACATTAGAAAGTCATCTTTAGAAAATCCCAGCTGATAGAAAGGAAAACAATAGTTAAGAAAAGTAATTACTTACGAACAGGTCTTCATCCACATCCCCAGGGCCACTTTCCTTCAGAACTATGTTGGACAGAGACTGCACACAGGTGGAGAGGACATCCCCACACACCCGCTTCAGTAATTCCTGCAGCAAGTCAAAGGTAATCTCTGAAGGATCCCACACATCTACTAGACTGTCCATGAAACAATTGTCTCAGAAGAAACTCTATGGTCTTCAAAGGCATAAACCATAAGAAGCCTTATGAGAAGCCTCAGCCATCATGCTTTTGGATCTTTGCTCTTTTAGCAATCTGCCTATAAGGACTAAGCAGAATTTACAAAGAACAGTACATATATACAGCATACACACACATATATAGATGCCATAAATATGTATGTGTGTGTGTGTGTGTGTAGATATCATATCTTTCTACATGTGCCCTTTAAGAGCAAAAGGCAAATATCTGGGAAGATCTAGCGCCCTAACTGATAAGAGTTCTGTAATAGCAGTGCTGCTCCTTTAATAGAGAAAAACATCACAATTTGTCCAGTATGTGTAGATGGTGAAGTAACTACTATAGTAAATAGTATATTTTCTAAAGACATGGAATAAAAAAAAACATTTGTTATCGTTTTGAAATGTATTCCTTAAAGACAAGTTTTCAGTGCTTTTTATTAGTTAAAATAACCTCAAGGGGTCACCACAGCTGGTACACAACACTTCTATGCTAAGCAAGGGAGCTGAATCACATTCTACAACTTTAACTACATTTCCTGTAGGAGGCCAGTCCAAAATACCCAGGTTGAACTAAGTGGCTCCAACCCAAGACTTCCATATTACCCTATGCTCACTTCTCTTTTAGGAATGATTATATTATTCCTAATATTATATATTATGTTGAAATCACCTGTTTCCATGTGTGTCTGCCCTATTATGCTGTGGGTGACTTAGGAAGACACTGTTTTATTCATTTTATTTTAGAGAAAGAACACGAGCAGGGGAGAGGGGTAGAGTGTGGAGAATCTCAAGCAGGTTCCACACTGTCAGCGAGGAGCTGGGGCCCAGCAGCACTACTGCAAAACAGTGTTCAATGTTTACCATTGCAGGAAACTTTCACTATGATCCAAATGTTTTTTAGTCTGACTTGGCCTAAAATGTTTCAAAATGATTGTCTTTATTACTTTTTAAAGAATTATTGCACTTAAGATTTTAATAGGTTGCACAGCCAGGGCAAGAGAGCTTCTGAAATCCATATGCTCTACCCTGGCAAGAAGACAAAGGTTAACTTATGTGAGGCCTCAAGCCTAGAACTGGGCTGGGTGGTTGGACTAGAAACTTTTGGAATAACAGAATCTGGAAGAGAACTGTAATGGTCATCTAATTCTGGGATTCTCTCCACATGGGATTCATATCAAGTTGTTCAGTTTTTCTGTGAACACCTCCAATGACCCAGGACATGTTTTGAGGCAAATCCCTCCTTTGTAGGCAGACCTCTGTATGGCTTTTCTTTGGTTGGCCAAAATTTGTCTCCTTGCAATTTCCAGTCATTGGTCCAAATCAGTTCTCTGTGATGCCAAATAAATTTAATTCTTCTTTCATTTTATGGTCCTTCCTGTATTTCAACTTAGCTAGGCAGCCTATCCCACATAGTTGTTCCCTTCTTGCTAAACACCCAGGACCTTTAGCTGTTCCTTATACAACCTGCTTTGTAATCACCTCATCAAATTGCTCTCCCATCAATATATTCAATTTTATCAACATTTCTCTATAGAGTTGCCACTGGAGTTAAATTAGAACATGCTGACTTAGGGGCACCTGGGTGGCTTAGTCAGTTAAGTATCTGACCCTTTTTTGGCTCAGGTTAAGATCTCACAGTTCATGAGACTGAGCCCCATGTCAGCCTCCTCACTCACAGTGTGGGGCTTGCTTGGGATTCTCTGTCTCCCTCTCTCTGCCCCTCCCCCACTTGAGCGTGCATGCTCTCTCTTTGGCTCAAAATAAATAAACTTTTTTTTTTAAACAGCATATGACTTAGATTTTACCAGTATAAAGAGGGCCATCACCCCTCTTACTATAGACACTATTTCCATTAATACAGTCCAAGATCTCATAGATTTTGTTCAATAGCCACAAAACACTATTTTTTTAAGTTTATTTATTTGAGAGAGAGAGAGAGAAAGCAGGGGAGAGGCAGAGAGAAGGAGAGATAGAATCTCATATAGGCTCCTTGCTGTCAGTGAGGAGTGTGACGTGGGGCTCAATTCCATGAACTGTGAGATCATGACCTGAGCTGAAATCAAGAGTCAGATGCTTAACTGATGGAGTCATCTAGGTGCCCCAGTCACAAAACACTATTAACTGGTACCAAGCTTATAGCAACAATGCCTCCAAACCTATGTCTTTTCATATACAGTGCTGTTGAGCTAGATCCTGATCATCTGTTCTTTGGGCAATTGTTTTTTGCAGTAAAATATAGAATGTTCATTTATAGAGAAAAGAAAAAGAGAAGTATGTTTAGGGGAAACAACCAGGTCACACAGATTTAAAATATCCTAAGGTTCTGTGGGCGCCTGGGTGGCTCAGTCAGTTGAGCATCCGATTTGGGCTCAGGTCATGATCTCGTGGTTCATGGATTCGAGTCACGCATCAGGCTTTGGGTTGACATCTTAGAGCCTGGAGGCTGCTTTGGATTCTGGGTCTCCCTCTTTCTCTACCCCTCTTTCACTCGTGCTCTGTCTCTGTCTCTCAAAAATAAGTAAATGTTAAAAAGGTGTTTAAAAAAATAAAATATCTTAAGATTCTGGAAAATCTCAGGGCCTTAGTCCAGTGTCTACTACCAAGGGAAGTGGTATTGCCAAAGCTACAATTGTGGCCTTTTTTCTAACATAGTAATAAACTCTCTCCAGTTCTCAATTTTTAAATTTTTTAAATGTTTATTTATTTTTGAGAGAGAGAGAAAGACACAGCACAAGTCAGGGAGGGGAAGAGAGAGGGGAAGACACAGAATCCAAAGCAGGCTCCAGGCTCTGAGCGGTCAGCAGAGCCCAACGCGGGCCTTGAACTCACAAACCTTGAGGTCATGACCTGAGCCAAAGTCGGACACCTAACCAACTGAGCCACCCAGGTGCCCCTCTAGTTCTCAATTTTTAAATGTTAAGATAACTCTGTCTTCCTCACAGACTCTAACAATGATGTAACTAACGACTATGGGCCATTAGTGAGTAAGCCAGTGGCTTCTGGCCCTGACTCCCCCCAAGTACTATAGATCACTCTTCCTCTAGCCAGTGCTGGTGAAGAAAAGACTGGGAAGACAATCAGAGGCCTTAGTTCTAGGCATGGCTCTGCCATTAATCAGATGTGTGCCACTGAGAAATGCGGGATGACTGTTTCATAATCTGCCATATAAATTTCTCCCCAGTTTTCCTATATCATTCTTTCTTTGTGACCACCTTTTTGCTTTGTTTTGACCTGTTTTCTGCTATTCAAATATGCTCCCTACTTAGGTAATGCTCCTTATTTAAAAGTTTTTCTTGGATCAAGAGATAAACGGCTAGAAAAATCAAACAAAACAAGCATCCCTTTCATCAGATGAGCCAAAAGGTAACATGCCAGGAAAACACCAGACACCATTTACATGGAAAGAGCTGGGCATTTTTAGGTAAGTACATTTTAACCTGTTTTAAGTCCTAAGCAAAAAAAAGTTATAATATACTTTCTTATTATATCTGTTCCTACAAATAGAAGATGTAACTTATCAAGGAAGGACTCTCTTTAAGGAACTTATATAAGAAAAGGAAGCAAAGGAATGTAGCTGGGTAGCTCAGATGAAGCAAAGGTATTTTTATTCTGGGAAACTTAAATATATTCCAGCGATTATTTAAATTAACCTTTGGCTTCTAAAATCATCATTTATCACCTGAGCCCTAAAATTTTTCATTATGATTAGCTTTGTCTAGGAGTATATTTCATGATAAAAATAGGATACATGGCAGTAAGATAATTTATTATTAAAACTGATATGGATACCTTTTTAAGGAGTCAAAGTAATGCTCTGTCTCACACAAAACCCTGGTTTGGATTTGTGTGTATGCATCTGTAGAGAACATCAGTTGTAGGCTCTGATAAAGCAAGAGGTGTTAGAGTAACTTAGCCTTCTAGTAACAGGACAGGTATTTTCCAGGAGAATGACCTATCAAATGATCAGAAATCTTCTGATCTCGAGGGAACGCCCTGCCTAGGTGGAGAATCATTGGTTAAGCTTCTTGGATGAGGTAGAAGTGAAGGAGGAGGAGATACAAAGCTATTGTAAGCATCCAGGCTACAACTTGTTAAAAAATAGCTGCGCAGTTTTCGTTAGAAAATATATGCCCAGAAGGCATGCCTTCCTAGAAGGCACTTGTACCCAGAACCAAGGTGGTGACTTCCTGAGGGAACCGTGTGTCACGAGTAGCCAAGATCTTCTCAGAGAATGTCAACTGCTTGTCACATAAATGTTTCCTTGTAGTATCAGCTGCTGGGGACTACCCATTTCTTATAGGTTCTCCACCGAGAACACTCCTCAAACTTAACAACAGAGTAACATGTCCAAGTACAGATAAACAACAAACATATCCAGGAGAATTTCTAGTGTACCTGTTCCTCCATTGGTGTCTCTGCAGATGCTCTACAGAGTCTTTGCAAAGTATCAACAGCTGAGCTGATCAACTCTAGAGACCACTGGAATCCATTCAGCTTACACTTGACCACATCTAAAAAGAAATTAAAACCCTCAAAATTTAACTGCTTAAAATATATTTAAAGTGAGAGGCAAAGCTTTTTCAAGATTCCCCAATACACACTCACCAGTCACCTTGTCCCGCATGCTCTTAGGAAGATGCTTTGCGATATGCCCAATAACACATAAAATATGTCCTAAGGTGTTTGGATTGGGATTCTGTTGACTAGGAAAAGGGCATAAGGAATATCAACATACAAATAAACACTGCCACCAACAAAATACTCTCTGGATTGTTAACACTGGAGGAATGTAAGGAAGCATGGTTTAGGAGTCAAGTTGTAGGAGCATTAAGGCACTTAATTTACTTGGACAAAGGGTAAAACTGAAAGCTTAAAACTGATTCTTATTTTTCATGTTTGTTTTTATGCCAGAATTTAAAGACCTGTGTATACAAACAGTTAGGAAACGCCCACTTCCTTAAGGCATGAGCTTTGTTTCCAAGAATCTTTAGTGTCTATCAACAACTATATTATAAGCATGCAAACCTGCTGATTTTCTCCCAGGACTCTATTATTTTGGTATAGTCCAGCTTGGGTGATGAGCAAGCAATCTTGGAAAGCAGCATCCAGGCTGGTGCAGAATGTTCTGTGCCAGTGTAGGATATCACATTGTTTATAAAACTGGATGAGAATTTCTCTTTCTTGGACCAGATATGAAAAGCCTTATTTAAATAGCGGCTGGAAAAAAGATGGGAAAGCAGAATTGTAACTGTAAATATACAAAACTGTTCAGAACAGCCCTCAGTGAAAGGTTATCAACTTCTGCTGCTCCAGGACTCCCCTGGCACATGAAAGCCAATGCAGAAGTTCCTGGCTAGTGACATATTTGATAACAAATCAGGTATCTTTAAAATTTTTATTACACAGAATAAGATATATTTATTTCTCCCCTTCTAAAGTATTTCTTTTTAAAGCAAAGAATAAAATTTCGTAATTCACTTGAGACCCTTCTTATCCTCATTCCCTCCCAAATTTCTATACAAACATTAAGGGATAGGTTACCAATAACAAATACATCCACAGTTTATAGGGTTTTAGTGACAAAAAAAAATGTAGACAGTGTTGTTTTTTGAATGGAAGGAATGGATAGAAATGGCACCCTAGCATTTAAATATGGTGATATTAAACAAGCTAAACTTTGCCATGACCCACCAATACCATTCAGAAATCCATATTTCAAACACTTTAAAAGTAAAACAAAAAAAAAAATACTTCTGGTATATTAAAGTGCTTGTGTTATGTCACTTGTTGTTTTAAGTAATTTATTTGACTTCCTCCCACAGCACTGGATGAGAAAACATTACCCATGGCACAAATGCAGTGTTATATATCTAAGTAAAGTGAAAAATACACTTCTTCCCACAATTAATTTTTCTTAGACTGCTAGGAACACACATGTGATCACACATTGCGTACACACCCCAACACTTTCTCATTAAATGAAAAAAAAAAAAAAAAGGAATTCTAAAAGCATCAGAAGGCAACTGTAACAAAATAAACACATCTATATACAATAAGCATGCCCATATAAATTGTTTTAATAAATTACCTATTGTTAAAAAATCTGTCTATAAACATCTAGAGTTTTACTGCAGATAACTCATAACTCATATATGATTATGGTCCAAAAACAACACATGGAATCAGTAAATATTTTAAAATTTATTAAAAAGAATCACACAAAATATTAAGTAATGTTTACTATAAGACGTGAACAGAATGGGGAAAAATTCTCTGAACTTCCAGTTGAAACCTCAAATTTGGCTCTTAGGACAACTCACACCCTTCCACATGAGTTGAACAGTTTCCAAAGCCTCCCTCATTTAGCTTACCCCTCAATTAGCCCCATTGTTGATCATAAGCCACTCCCTACCAAGTCAGAATGTTTTCAATAGAGAGCAACCTGTGTCTTTTGTACGGCACCACTGACCTCTATCTTAGTATCAAAATCAATCCACTCTCTTTAGTCTCCATTTTCCATGACCTCTACTAGACATTATTGACCATTCTCTCTGCCCTTGTACTCTGGTCTACTTATTGGATCTCTGTTCTTTTCCCTTCACTAATTCCTTTTTTCAAAT
Source organism: Panthera leo (assembly GCF_018350215.1). Lineage (NCBI taxonomy): Eukaryota > Metazoa > Chordata > Mammalia > Carnivora > Felidae > Panthera > Panthera leo. The sequence goes on from NC_056688.1 coordinate 30,762,075, forward strand.
CACTCTTATGGCTGATTTTGAAAAGTTCTATTCTTAGTCCTCTTCTCTTATCTACAACTGAACGCTGGGTGATCTCATCCATTACCAAAAGCTCTCCACTCAGACATGTCAAAGCATTGCAAGCACACATTTAAATTGGGCTCCATCTCCTGCCTTTGCTTTCCATACCTCAGTCAACAGTAATCCCATTGACCAGTTATTTTGGATAGCCTCATGGAGCCTTCAGGCCTCTAAGCCTTTGCATTGTTATTTTCTGTCTGGAAACTCTATTATGGCTGCCTGGTTAATTTCTATTTATTCCACTTCTGGGAATAATTCACCTCTTGCCACCATTAATAGCTAAAACAAGGAAAAAGATTAACAAACAAAAACAAAGACAAAAAACTACCAAACTGCTCTATGCCCTCCCTCTTTGCTCCTAAAAGTCTACCAAAACTGTGAATTTATTTGGTCTCTTTCCACTAGACTGTGAGCAACCTGAGTAGAGGAAGTACACTGATCTCTTTCAACCCTCAAATCAAACCTTTACCACCTCTGTACTTCCCCTTGTTAAACATCTTTAAATATACCCCATTCTCTTCATGCCCACTGCCTTATCCTTGATGCAGGCCCTCATCACCTTTAACTTAAATCACTTCAGTGGTAGCCTGTTTTCTTAGATTCTAGTCAGCTCCTGGTCACCCAACATAAGCACCTTTGCTACCCTTCCTGTGAAACTGAATAGAGGAAACCTCACTGGCAGTGGAGCTGGGAGGCCAGCATGGCGAGCTCTCATGCCTACCACTGGTCATCAACTGCAAACCCAACAGGAAGGGATAGGACTCCCATACCCAAGAGGAACAAACAAGCTGCCCTTTACTACTCCAGCAAGAGGAAGGATTTCTTCTTGCCCAGCAACAGCCCAGCCAATGAGAGTCTGTCACAACTCTGCCATTGAGAAACCATCGCCACCTTGAACTCTCACTTTCTTTCAATGGACTTTTCTTCAAAGCAGCCCCTCCCAACTTTCTCTTTTTTAAGAAGAACAGTTCTTTCCTTTGATTTCCAGATTTTCTTGTGGTTTGTCACAGTGTGCTTGTTTCGAATTGCAATTCTGTGCTACTTCCATATAAACCCATTTTGCTGGTAAAATAACTGGGTGTTTTATTTTCAAGATTAACACTTCCTAAAATATAAAACCCTGTATTACCCATCCACTTCATATTCACCAGCAGCCTCCCCCTGCCCACTCTGTTTTCTCTAAAGTCAAACTTCTCAGAATGCTATGTTACAACTCTGCAGTATCTGGGCTCTGCTTAACTTCTCCAGTTTCATTTTATATCCAGCCAGCCCTATTTCCCCAGCAGTGAAATCCTCTGGCTCCTGAACAGTGCACACTGTTTATGCTTCTATGGCTTTGCACCAGCTGTTTCTTTTACATGGACATACCCTTTTGCCCCCTTATGAACCTTCAAGATTCAAATTCAAAATTCATCTGTTCTGTGAAGTCTCTTTTCCTGAACATTCGCTGATGTTTCTAGTTACTTTCTGTTTATCAAAGAACAAGTCACAAATTTTGTTTACAAATGTTTATAGAACTCTATTCTGCTAGCCCTCACATTTCTTAATACTCCTTTTTGAAAAATTCATTCTCAAGTTCAGTGGCTCTCATACTTTTTCATTTATGGGTGCCTTTTTTTTTTCTTTTTCTGGGCACTTTTGAACTCAAAACCTACAGACCACCTTGAAGAGCTTTGGTTTTGTGGGCCATCATATCTATCAATATTTGTTGTGCCAAAATTAAAACTGAGAAATTTAAAAATATTTATCTATTAATCTAAAAATAATAATAAGCCAATTACATGTTAACAGATGCACTGCTTTACAAAAACAAGTTAACAATCTTTCTCAAAACAAAATAAACTTGGTGAAAAGAGTGTCATTGCTCTATACTTTCGTAAATCTATTTAAAGTCTGGCTTAAATAGAAGACAGGTGCATTACTGTAACTGCTTCTGCATTCAATTTGCTTCAATATCATCATACGGTTCTAGAAAACTGTACTGTACTTCTGTGAAAGAATAAAAGTGAAAAATGGCATATATCATCTTAATATTATGATCAAAACAGTCTGAGCTCATGAATCCATCCATTACACTTTGAGAATTTGTACCATAGCTCATTTTCTATAATGGTTATTCCAAAACTTCTTTACACTTAAGACCCTAATTCTATACTCTCCTTCCTAACTTTGGGCAAATATTTTTTTTTTTCCTTTTGTTAAAATAGATAATAGAGTTTTTACCATTTTAACCATTTTCAGGTGTACAGTTCAGTGGTGTTAAGCACATTCACACTGTTGTGCAATTATCCATCTCCAGAACTCTGTTATCACCTCATACTGAAACTCTGTACCCATTTAACAGTAACTCCCCATTGCCTTCTCCACAGCCCCTGATAAGCACCTTTCTACTTTTTGTCTTTAAGCATTTGACTATCTTATATATCTCAAATAAGTGGAATCATCATTAATTGTCCTTTTGTATTAGGCCTATTTCACTCAGCATGTTTTCAAGGTTCATCCATAGTGTAGCATGCATCAACATTGTTACTTTTTTAGGCTGAAAAATATCCTGTTGTATGCGTATACCACATTTTGTTTGTCCTTTCACTCATCCATGGACAGCTGGGGTATTTCCACCTTTCTGGCTACTGTGTACAATGCTCTGACACTGCTGTACTGAGTAAATATTCTATTACTGTACTGAGAAGAGAAGGTGAGGAAGCTCTAGCATTCATATGATTTCCTCCTTTGTACTTTTCTTCTTGTATTTTTTTTTTCAATGTTTATTTTTGAGAGAGGGACAGAGTGCAAGCGGGGGAGGGGCAGAGAGAGGGACACAGAATCTGAAGCAGGCTCCAGGCTCCTAGCTGTCAGCTCAGAGCCTGATATGGGGCTCTGACTCACAAACTGTGGGATCATGACCTGAGCTGAGTCGGACACTCAACTGACTGAGCCACTCAGGTGCTCCCCTTCCTGTATTTTTTTGTTTCCTTTTATTTCTGAAGTTCTCTCCTTCTACCTTATAAAGTGAGTCCTTTCATATAATATTGTTCTTTTTCAGAAACTCCACTAAGTATTCCTTTCATTCATCCTCAGTATTTTCTATCTCCCCCTTTCCTTCTGACTTCAAATACATATAAGCACATTCCCTTATGTGAAAATAAAAAACAAGGCCTGTGAAGGAAACTATGGCACATCTTAATTGCAGGTAAGCTAAAGACCTAAACATAAAAGGAAGAAAGAAAAAAACAAACTTCTAGATTATATGGGAGAATATATGACCCTGAGGTAGGAAAAGTACTTCTCTAAAAAATATATTAACCATAAGGAAAACCACTGACAAAATGAACTCATCAAAAGATACCATCAGGAGAGTAAAAAGGCAAATCATGAGGTAGAAAAGGACATTTGCAATACATATAACAATGGCTTGTCTACAGAATATATAGTGAACACTTTCAGATGAGCAAGCAAAAGAGTGACAGTCTAAAAGGAAGGCCAGTGGGGCACCTGGGTGGCTTAGTCAGTTAAGTGTCCGACTTCAGCTCAGGTCATGATCTCACAGTCCGTGAGTTCGAGCCCCATGTCAGGCTCTGTGCTGCCAGCTCAGAGCCTGGAGCCTGCTTCGTATTCTGTGTCTCCCTCTCTCTCTGCCCCTCCCCTGCTCATGCTCTGTCTCAAAAATAAATAAAAACATTAAAAAAATAAAAATAGAAAAATAAAAGGAAGGCTAGAGACCTGAGTAGGTAATTCATAAATGTGAACATTATAAATCCCACACCTACTAGAATGCAATATAAATTGGTACGACCCCTCTGGAAAACTTTCTTGCAGTATCCATTAGAGGTGCCTAAAAATGTACTCAACAATACTGTTCCTGGGTATATAACCAACAGAAATGCATGTACCTGTGTATCAACAGATGTGTACAGGAATATCCATAGCAGCATTATATATAATATTTTAAAAATTGAAACAACTCAGTTATCAACAGAATGGATAATTATGTTTTATTCATTAAATCATACACACACACACACAACTGCAATGAAAGTGAATATGCTATAGCTACACACGATAACGTGAATGAGCCTTCTATTGTTTTGAGTATTAGGAGTCAGATACACAAAGAATATATACCACATAATTCCATTTATATAAAGTCGTAGAACAGAGGAAACTAATCACAGCAGTGGTTACCTTTGACAAGGGAAGGACAGTGATGGGAAGGAGTGTGAGGGTATTACTTGGGCTTAGCAATGTTCTATTTCTTGACCTGGGAGGTAGTTACATGGGTATATTTTCTTTTTTATACTTACTGACCTACGTACTGACCTACTATACTTTTCTATGCATGTTATATTCCAGTATAAAAGTTTTATAAAAATAAAAATAAATGAAATAAACCTCCCAACAGCATCTCATGAGCTATATATATAGTAGGCCTCTCCTGCTTTTTTGTGAAGAATGGCTACTACTTTTTATGCTGAATTTTAATATGTTGGGGTTGCTTATTGAGATGTCCCTAAGAAAATCAAAAAAGTAAGTGATTCTATTGCTAGCTAAATTCTCCTCTCTTCTAAGAATTTCAGCCAAGCATATAGCTGGTACTGAGAAAATATTTAATGAATGAATATGCTTTCAGTCATAGTGTTTTAATACAAAAAGGGACCTGAAGAGATCATGTAATCCAACTGGCTGCTCTTACAAATGGGAAAACCAACGTTCAGAGAGATTAGGTGATTTTTGCCAGGACCACAGAACAGTATTTTATGATCAAAAAAATCTATTACATTTCTATTGTATGATAATTCCTCCATAACTACATGTAAATAAATAGGAAAGTGTTTCCTACATGATAAAAAAAAAAGGAAAAAAATAGTCAAACTGATTGTAAGATTACTGCAATATAGATTAAAATATACTGTTATAGGTGCTAACTCCTCATTACAGTGTTCACTGTGTAGTGTACACTCGGCAAATGTTATCTAACGGGAAAGAATACTGCAGTGGTATTAAGTCAACTAATCCAATAAAATGTCAGAAGTTTAATTTCTAAGAACTAAGAAGTCATCTTTCATAAAAACTAGTATTATAGAAAGTTAATATTAATACATCATATCCATCAGTGCTTTCTACTATATATTAAGACATCAATTAAAACTAAAATCACTCAGAGAAAAGCAAAGGAGGAGATCAAAGGCTTCACAGAAAATTGTCATCATGAAAATGCTAGATTTGAATTGGGTCAAAAAAAAAAAAAAAAAAAAAAAAAAAAAAAAGACCAAAATCGAGTCTTCACATATACTAAGTAATTTGGAAAGCTGATTTTCCAAGATCAATACAGAAATATTTTTAAAAAAATGTTTATTTTTTTATTTTGAGAGAGGGTCAGAGAGCGTGCACATGTGCAAGAGGAGGAAGGGCAGACAGAGGGAGAGAATCCTAAGCAGGCTCTGCACTGTCAGCACAGAATCCTATGCAGGGCTCAATCCCATGACCATGAGATCATGACCTGAGCTAAAATCAAGAGTCATATACTAAACTCACTGAGCCACCCAGGTACCCCTAATACAGAAATTTTAATAACAACTTTTATGGCTTTCTATAAGGAAAACAAATCACACAATTAACATACCTCAGTTCCTGGTTTTCTGTACTAAGGAGAGTAAGAAGTGCCCAAGCCAGTACCTGGCTGTTGTCTCCAGTATGGAATTTATTATAATGCTTAATGTTCTGCAACAGGAGCTGGTCAAGGCATTCCAGAGCCTTTTCCTGCACAGTGCTCTCACAGTCCATCACAGCTGGAATGATCCCTGTTAGCCAGGCTTTCTGTATCTGGACACATCCAGGCTGGGCCTTAGGAATTAAACATCATGAAATCATAAAGAAGTCTGATGCTAGCAGAAGTCTAAACATGTATCAGTGAGGCTGTGGTCAATGTTTTGAGACTTGTGTGTGGTCACACACACAAGTACAAATAAACAAGTGAAAAAAAAAATCAACACTTGAAATATATATTAAAACAAAGTTCAATCTCCAGTTACTGTATATCAGTGAATACTGAAATTTTAAACTTAGACAGTCATTACTGTATTATTACAGTAAATCAGCACTTTTTGGTAATTACATTATTTTTTTTAATATTTATTTATTTTTGAGAGAGAGAGAGTGAGTGAGCAAGAGCCAGGGAGGGGCAGAGAGGAAAGGAGACACAGAATCCGAAGCAGGCTCCAGGCTCCGAGCTGTTAGCACAGAGCCGGACGCAGGGCTCAAACTCATTAATGGTGAGACCATGACCCGAGCCAAAGTCAGACGCTGAACCAACTGAGCCACCCAGGTGCCCTGATAATTTAAGATCAAGAGCAAATAAAAAATATTTATCCCAAAGAGAAATTAAAATAGATGCTGACAGAGGAAGTCAAAGTATGCATTGTTTAATGCTTTCTATCACAAAATAAAGAAATAAACAGGCTTTAAAAATTCTTCAAAAGCTCATTATTTGGCAGACATAAATTATATATTGGATTAGTGGATCTGCTATTTTGACAGTATCATCTAATAGGTCTTAATGTTCAAAAATTAATCTAGGCCTCTGGCCTAACCAAATCTATTTTACCACTCATATTTCTATGTGAGATTTAAGCTGAAGTCAAGAAAAGGCTAATCACTAGCATGCTCTAGCATGAGTCCATAATTATATTAACATGAGACATAATCATATGTAATTGAAACATACCTCTTCTCTTCCACTGTATAGTCCTTCAGTAGACCTGGTAGAATTTCCAATAGTCAATTTAATATTTTGCAAAAGGCAATTATTAGGCTGATTTATTTATTTATTTATTTATTTATTTATTTAGTGTGTGTGTGTGTGAGAGAGACAAAGAGAGAGATAGAGATAGAGAGAGGGAGAGAGAGAGAGAGAGAAAGAGAGAAAGTTACATACGTGTGAGAAGGAGGAGGGGTGAACAGGGGGCAGTGTAGAGGGAGAGGGAGAGGGAGAGGGAGAGGGAGAGGGAGAGGGAGAGAGAAACTTAAGCAAGCTCCACTGGGCATGGAGCCTAGACACAGGACTCGAACTCATGACCCTGAGATCATGACCTGAGCCAAAATCAAGAATCGGGCACTTAACCAACTGAGCCCCCCAGGCACCCTGTATGCTGAATTATTTTTAATGTAAAAACACACTGTCTCTCACCATGAGAAGTTCAGTAAGAGACTGTAAGGCCTGCTTTCGGACAGACACTGCAGGGTCCCGACACTGGTCCTGCAGAAGCAATAGCTCTTCTTTCATACCCAAGATGTCACAGTGTTTCAAAATACTCACTAATACCTAGAAGAAGCATATGTAACATGAATTATGTATAGAAAAAAGACTTATGTATAGAAAAAAGACACACTGTAGACAAAAATAAGACTTAAGTCTGTGGTTCTTAACATTTCTGAGGTACAGATCCATCCCTCCACCCAGTAACATCCCACCTTTTCAGAATCTGATGAAAGCTCAGGCCTCTCTCTGGAGAAAGTCTGACATACATTTATATAAACAAGCATTTACAGACCATTTTGGGGGTTACATGCACCCTATTAAAATTCATTCATGGTCCCCAGATTAAGAATCCCTATTCTAAAATGAGAAATTAAGAATATAAATATGTAATTCTTTTAAAAATTTTTGTATTAAAAAAAATTTTTAATGTTTATTTTTGAAAGAGAGAGAGAGAGAGAGAGAGAGAGCGAGCGCACCAGTGCGGGAGGGCCATAGAGAGAGAGGGAAACACAGAATCCGAAACAGGCTCCAGGCTCTGACCTGTCAGCACAGAGCCTGTCCCAGGGCCTGAACTCACAAACCGCAAGATCACGACCTGAACCAAAGTCGGATGCTTAACCAACTGAGCCATCCAGGTGCCCCAAAATATGCAATTCTTAAAGTCAACAACCCAGCAGGAATTTTAAAAACAGATAAACCTTTTAGTTCATCTCTGTAATTTATACATACAATGGGATCAAAATGAACAAATGTTAGGTGAAAAACAAGTTAAATAATGAGCATGGCAAAATTTTTATGAAATATTTCCAGATCTTTAGTGCTTGAAAAAAGAGCACATTCAAGAATACCTAGAAAAACTCACACCTGGAGTGCAGACTTCCGGACATTGGTCTTCTCATCCCTAATTCTCTTTTTCAGCATTCCCATGACACATCTCACTGTTGAGGAAATGCCAAAGAATCATTATACAGTCTGAGAAAAACTATATTTATAGCATCTAACATCTCACCACACAGTTCTGAGAAAATACTCTAAAAAACTGACTAATTAGCTTGTTTTAAATCCTGAGAAATCTGAGTATGAAATAATGTAGGAAAAAAAAGAAAAGTCAAATAATTAGGTATTCACAATAATGCAAAGGGCACAGTATTATAATTTTAAAAGGGCACAAATTCTGAAATATTAAAAATTCAGTTTTAAATCCTGGCTCTTACATCTAAAATTCTGAATGAATTATTTGGCTCTTCTATTTTATTTAGCTACAAAAAAGGAATATCCAAATCATAATTTTTTTTTAAGACTAAAGATAAATAGCAGCTTTAAAACTTTTTTTTTTTTAAATCTTTATTTATTTTTGAGGGAGAAACAGTGTGAGCAGAGAGGAACAGAGAGAAAGGGAGACACAGAATCCGAAGCAGTCTCCAGGCTCTGAGCTGTCAGCACAGAGACCAACACGGGGCTCAAACTCATGAACCATGAGATCATGACATGAGCCCAAGTCAGACGCTCAACCAACTGAGCCACCCAGGTGCCCCTAAAACTTTTTGATCACAGGCCCCTTTACACTACTAAAAAATCACTGAAGACTTCTAAGGGCTTTTTTGGTAAAAATCTCCAGTTAAGAGATTTAATAGTTCATTTTAAAAAAGGAAGATATGCCACTATGCACAGTATATTTTTAAATAAAAAATAACTATATTTCCCCTCCAAAAAAAATTTAGTGAAAATAATAGCACTGTTTTACATCTTTGCAAACTCTTTAATGTCTGGCTAAATAAAAAATATCTAGATTCTCATCTCTACTTCAAAATCATAATGCTGAAGAGTACAAGTCTTGATATTATTATGAAAAAAAAATATTAACTTCAAGGACCTGCTAAAGGATATTATGATATTATTATGAAAACAATATTAATTTGAAGGATTGGCTGAGAGAAGCTAAGGGATCCCAAACTACTCGGAGAGCCGCTGATGTATAAGGAAGTATGTTACAAAACGAAATGATGGGAAACAATAGAAAACATCAATGAAATCAAAAGTAGGTTCCTTGAAAAAGATAAACAAAATCAACAAACTTTTAGCTAGACTAAGAAAAAAAATAGAAGATTCAAATTGCTAAAATCAGGAAAGAATGAGGAAACATTACTGCTGCCATTACAGAAATAAAAAGGATTTGCAAAGAAATACTATGAAAAATTTTATGTTATATTAAGTAATCTGGATGAAATGAACAAATTTCTACAAAGATAAAAACTATGGACATTGACTCAAGAAGAAATAGTCTGAATATACCCATAACAAGTAAAGAGATTGAATTGGAAATCGAAAACCTTCTCACACGTGTACAGAAGTCCAGGACCAGATGGCTTTACTGGAGAATTCTACCAAATGTTAAAACAAATATGAGCACCCATTCTTCATAAACACTTAAAAAAACGGTAGAAAACACTTCCTACCTCATTCTATTAAGCCAGTATTACCCTGAGAGCAAAACCAGATAAATACATGTCAAGAAAAGTAAACGATAGACCAAAATCTCCTGCAAATACACACATGATATCTTCAACAAAATATCAACAAATCAAATCTAGCAAGATGCAAAAAGGATTATATACCATGCTTGGGATTTATACCAGGAATGAAATCTTGGCTCAACATGAAAATCAATCAATGTAATAAAAAACCACAGCAATATAATAAAGGACAAAGACCACATGATATTCTCCACAGATGAGGAAAATGCATTTGTAAAACCCAACACCATTCCATAATAAAAACACTCAACAAACTCAGAAGAGAAGGAAACTCTGTCACACTGATAAAAGCCATTCTGAAAAAAACTCACAGCTAACATCACACTCAATGGTGGAAGACTGAAAGCTAAGTACAGAAGAAAGATGAGGATGTCTGCTCTCCCCAATTCTTTTCAACATTGTACAGAGGTCCTTGCCAGGGAAAGTAGGCAAGGAAAAGACAGAAAAGATATCCAGATGGAAAAGAAAGAAAAAAAACTCTGTTCACAGATGGCATGAGCTTATATACAGAAAATCCTAAGGAATCCACACACACACAATTAGAGCTAGTAACAGATTTAGCAAGGTTGCAAGACACGAGATCAAATCATCAAACATCAGTTGTAAAAAGTAGCAATGAACAATTAGAAAATGAAACTAAGAAACCAATGTAACTTATTATAACATCAAAAAGAATAAAATTTTAGGAACACGCTTAAAGAGCAAGAATTGTACAATGAAAACTGAAAAACATCAGTGAAACAAATTAAAGAAAATCTAAATATAGAGAAAGGCATCCCATGTTCATGGACAAAACGGCTTAATATTGTTAAGATGGCAATACTCCCCAAAGTGATCTACAGATCAATCCTTACCAAAATCCAAGCTGTTTTTTTTTTCCCTTTCAGAAACTGACAGGTGATCCTAAAATTCATATGGAAATATAAGAAAAACAGAATAGCCAAGTCAACCTAGAAAAACAAGAACAAGAATGCAGAGCCTACACTTCCTGATTTCAAAATTAGTATAAAGTACCAGTAATCAACACAGTGCGGTACTGCCATAAAGAAAGACAACGGAATGTCAGTGGAAGAGAACTGAAAGTACATAAGCTCATGTGTCTATGGTCAACTGATTTTTGACAAGGGTGCCAAGAGCATTCAAAGGAGAAAAAAGTCTTTTAAACAAATGGTGCTACATCAAACTGGATATTCACATGCAAAAGATGGACCCCCACATCCCATTATATGCGAAATTTAACTAAAAATTGATCAAAGACCAAAACATAACAGCTAAAATTACAAAACTCTGAAAAGAAAACATAAATGTAAATCTTTGTGATAAATTAGGCAGTGATTTCTTAGCTATGACACCAAAAGCACAAGCCAGAAAAAAAAAAAATGGATAGCTAGATTTCATGAAGGCTAAAATGTTTCATGCCTCAAAGAACACTATCAAGAAAGTGAAAATTTAACCCCCAGAATGAGAAAAAAAAGATATTTGCAAATCATATATCTAATAAGGAATTTGGATCCAAAATATATAAAGAACCCTTTCAACTCAAAAATATAGACAAATAATCCATTTTAAAAAATGGGCAAAGAACTTCTCCAAACAAGACATATAAATGGTCAATAAACACATGAAAATTTGCTTAACATCATGAGTCATTAGGAAAATGTAAATCAAAACCACAGTGAGAGACATACTTCACATCCACTAGGATGGCTACAATAAATAGACATGACAAGTGCTGGTAAGGATGTGGAGAAATAAAATTTATTACACATGCTAGTGGGATTGAAACATGGTGTGACCACTCTGGAAAACAGTTTGGCAGTTCCTCAAAATGATAAAGGTAGGGTTAGCAAATGACCCAGCAGCAGTTCCACTCCTAGGTACACACCCAAAAGGAATGAATATTTACATACAAAATTTGCACAGGAATGTTGATAGCACCATCATTCATAATCGCCAAAAGATGGAAACAACCCAAGTCCATCAACTGATAAATGAACCTTGAAAATGTTATGCTAAGAAGACATACACAAAAAAAAACCATATTGTATGCTTCCATTTATGGAATGTCAAAAACAGGCAAATTGATAGAGACAGAAAGCTAATTCGTGATTGGCAAAGGCTGGAGGAGGGGGAGAATGGGGAGTAAATGCTAATGAGTACAGGGTTTCTTTTTGGCAAAGGAAATATTCTGAAAATTGATCAATTTTGTGAATACACTAAAAACCATTAAATCATAAACTTTATTTAAATGGTGTTTTATGGTATGTGAATTACATCTCAAAAACAAAACAAAAGACCCACCACAAAGAAAGCACTTAGCACTTAAGACTGGAGTCAACACATTCAACATTTTTCCAGAATAATTTTTTTTATATTTTAGAAACTCGGATAATATATAAATTGAATTACTGCTCATAATTTGAATAACACATGCTAATATCTAGCCATATAAATCCAATTCCATGCTAATCTTTCAGGCCAAAATAAGTAATTATCCTCATGACACTTTACAGATTGACTTCAGTACTTATCTCACACCTTACTATTTTATATATATATAAAAATATGTAAAATCTGTATACATGTATATTTATTACTCCCATTGCTCCCCAACAGATAGAACTATGTTTTATTAAAGTCAGTATCTACAATGCCTAGCACAGATTAGAAGGGACCAAATAAATGTTAACAGAATAAATTAATCTAATTATATAATTAAACCTCTATACACATATTTTCTCACTTATCTATCTTGAAAAACCACTTCTCTTAACATTATTTTCATAGACTGACAACACCCCTCTGTGAAAGGTGGAGAAAGTGTCAGATTCAGAAAGTGACAATTAGGGTGCTTTGCTGACTTCCATGTCTTAGTCAAGCAGCTATTTAGCAACAGAACTGATACAAGAACTCAGACTGCCTCTCCTTTCTAGTGTGTTCCCCACTATTTCATGCTATGTCATTTCACAGATGAATAAGGAGCCCAGAGAAGTAAAGTGACTTTCTCAAGACCACACAGCTAGACAGAAACAGAATCTAGGAGTAGGCTCCAGGTCTACCTACTATCTAGTCCATATTTGTTTTTTTTTCCTCCTGAATCACATTAACACTTAAACTATCCAGATTACTCGGGGTTCAGTAAGTCAATGAAGGAGATCAGGCATCCCTCGTATTCAGAATCCTGTGCTGGAGTCCATGGGAGAGAGGACCCCCACAACCATTCCATGTAGTAAATATGGTTCATACTATTAATGAAGAGAAATTATAATCTAAATTCTGAATTGTCATTTTCAGTGGGAGCTTGGATTTACAGTTCCCTATCATATATTAAAGGTGAACTCTGGGTTGCCTTAATCAGAGTCAAGATGACATAGTGAAAAAAGTACAAGAAATTAAAAACAGGAACAAGACTGGGTAGAATAATATTCTTCATCTTTTCCCTTTTTTTTGTGATGACTTTTCTACAAACACAAATTTAATCTGTGCTGCACTTTCTCTAGTAGCTGGTCCCTTTTTGGTCAGCAATCCCAAGAGTTCACAATTGTCTTTAATAAATAAAATATTTGCTAATATTCTCTTAAGTATTACAGAAATACTGAGGTTCAGTACGTCCTAAGTGGAACATAGCTTGTTCTTTACCTTAAGATGAAACAGAATGCAAGGATATCAATTAAAGATATAATAAAATAAAAATTATTCCTTTCTTAAGAAGAAAGAAAGATGTCCCAATTCTTCAGGATAAATTAGTCAGAAAAAAATTCTAAGTTTTTTAGACTCTACTTACAGTTGTTGAAATCCAACAGTTATTATTCATTCATCTGACAATGATAAAATCTGACATACCCCCAGATCCATCAGTTTCACCACTGTTGTCTATACTGATCACTCCTGAGCTTCCAGAAGGGTTAAGTGTTTGCCTCTGATAGGGAAAAGCTTAAAAATAATAAATTTTAAAAAAGGCTCAGTCATTGAGGTAAGAAATTGTTATACCTCTTAATAATATAAGCCTGACATATTACACATTTAAATTACATATTACTGAAATGAATTTTGATTTCCTTGAAAAAGAAAAAAAGTTCAATATTAAAATAGGTAAATATGGAGACAGAAAAAAGCATGTCAAATACCCAGCAAGTCCTTTAAATAAAAAGACAATTATTCAATATTGGAAAATATATTGACCCATTACCTGCTGAATTTCTCAGTAAGGTACCAGGGTGGCTGTCTGCTCTTGAAACTGCAGGACCTAAAAATAAGCAGACACATAAGAGGGAAAAATGTCATAGTATCATAATCCCCAAGTAAATATTCAAAGTAATCAAAATCAAGATAATTAGGCCTAAACACAAGACAGATTCCAAACTGCTGACAATTAATAATGTTCTCCTCTATATGCATTTGAAATGGATACTAGGCACAATACAGCCATTACCCAACAATGCAAAGTAGTGTATAGGCAGCCAACAATCTCACCTCTAAAACATGAATATCTAAAATACTTTAAAAGACCTCTCAAATGTATCAGTCTTGTCTACAGGCATACATTGTTTTATCACACTTCCCTTTATTGTGCTTCACAGAAACTACACTTAAATTGAGTCTGTGGTAACCATACATCATACAAGTCTATGGGTGCCATTTTTCCAACAGTATTTGCTTACTTTGTGTCTGTGCCATGTTTTGGTAATTCTCACAATATTTAAAACTTTTTCATATTTATGGTGATCTGTGATTAGTGATCTTTGACTTTACTATTATAATTGTTTTCGGGTACCATGAACCATACCCATACAACACAGCAAACTTAATACATGGTGTATGTGTTCTGACTGCAGATGTGAAAATATCAAGAGAAACAGAATCAGAAGTGGAGCTCGAAGATGTGACTGTGTTGCTGCCATCTCATGATAAAACCTGGAACAGATGAACAGCTCCTTCCTACAGACAAGCAAAGAAAGAGGTTTCTTGAGATGGGATCTACTCCTGGTGAAAGAGCTTTGACAACAAAGGATTTAGAATATCACATAAACTTAGTTGGTAAAGCAGCAGCAGGGTTTGAGAGGATGGACTCCAATTTTGGAAGAAGTTCTACTGTGGCTAAAATGCTATCAAACAGCACTACATGCTACAGACAAATCATTTGCGAAGAGTCAATTGATGAGGCAAACTTCAGTCTTACTTTAAAAAATTGCCAAAGCCAACCACCCTTCAGCAACCACCAACACAGAGGCAAGAGCCTCCACCAGCAAAGAGATTACAACTTGTTAAAAGCTCACATGATGGTTAGCATTTTTAGCAATAAAGGTTTTTGGGGTTTTTTTTAGATTTTATTTTTAAGTAATCTCTCCACCCAATGTGGGGCTCGAACTTACAATCCCAAGATCAAGAGTCACGTGCTCTAGCAACTGAGCCAGCCAGGTGCCCTAACAATAAAGTACTTTTAAATTATGATATGTACTTTTTTAAGGCATAATGCTAGTACCACTTAATAGACAACAGTGTAGTGTAAACATAGCTTTTGTATGCACTGGGAAACCAAAAAATTCATTTGACTTGCTTTATTGCAATGTACACTTCATTGTGGGTGGCCTGAAACCAAACCCAGAGTATCTCCAAGGTATGACTATGTTTAAAAAGTTATTCACATAAAATATACTGATACAGGTTTATGAGGTTAATAGTATATCATATTGTATCTATTACTTTTGCAACAACAAAGAATGATTCCCTTACAGTCCAGTTTCTCCACAAGCACAAGACAGGCTCCCTGTCACAACTGTCACCACACTTACTGTTAATCAGAAATTCCAGGATGCTCTCTGATGCAGTGGTAACAGACACCTCCAGGCAGTGTGCAAAACTGGACAGTGCCTTGCTGCGGACGGTTGGTGCTTTGTCTACACAACGGTCAAATATAATTTCCTGCACCAAGAACTTATGCTTTATGATCTTCTGATGCTCCAAGGAGAGAGTGTTATCTACTGCTCTTTCAGGCAGTTCCAACAGAGCTAAGACAACATCCAGAGTAAAAACCCTGTGTGGGATCTGATAAAACAAAATCATAAAAATCTCCATCAGACAGGAATGAATACCAAAGGATTCCTTGCATATTCAGATCTGGCTGTCAGGAGGTTGCTGAGTCAGGAACCGAGATTTTATGCAGACGTATCTCCTACCTTGGAACTTCGTGAATATCTGTAAAGCCAAGCAATGAATGTAGCATATTCCCTACTGGGAAGTTTGCTGAGCAGCTGGACCAGGGACTGGGCTGCATAGGTCCGGTACTCTGATTTGTCAATCACCTGAAACATAAACAGTGAGAGGCCATTCAGCCAATATCTACCTGTAGGACAACTGAGACACATGTTGTGACATAAGTGGAAAATTAGTGAATATAACTATTTGGTGAATCTTTAAATGTTATAGGAATTACTAACAAATTTTAGGTTTTGGACACCTTTGAAAACTAACCTATAGGAAACTGATGAGCCCTCTCCTCAGGAATGCAAATTTAGCACATAATTTCAGAGAGTTTATGGACCTCCAGTACAATGTACTGGGTTCAAGGTAAGAATCCTCTGTCTAAACTGCTATAGAAATTTAAGGGATAATCATAAAAATTTGAACATTGGATATTTGATGATATTAAGAAATTATTATATATTTTCTTTGGTGTGTGGTGTATTTTGTGGTTATGTTTTTAAAGAGTTCTTACCCTCTAGAGACACATAGGAAATATTTAAGTTATCAATGGTTATGACAGAATTTGCTTCAAAAAAAACCCCCTAGTGTTCATACGTTTTGGGGAAGTTATACCTTATAGGTGTATTAATGCCATAAAATTGTTGAATATGGGTACACATCACTCTATTCTATTTATATGTGTGAAATTTTCCAAAATAAAAAGGGTTTTTCACCCAAAATAGAATACTCTGTCGTGGGAACATGTAGTGAAAATATTAAATAAAACTACTCTCAGTAACGATAACAGACTCTTCCCCAAAACAAATATATACACAAACACATGGGGCACTGGGTGGCTCAGTTGGTTAAGTGTCTGACTCTTGGTTTCAGCTCAGGTCATGATCTCACAGTTTGTGGGTTCAAGCCCCGCATTAGGCTCTGCACTGACACCACGGAGCCCGCTTGGGATTCTCTCTCTCTCCCACTCTCTCTGCCCCTCCTTTGCTTGCCTGTGTGCTCTCTCAACATAAATAAATAAACTTAAAAAAACTTATTAAAAAAACAAACAAAAAACCAAACACAGATATTTACCTTCACACATATATTTTTATCATTATTATTTTTTTTTTGGAGAATCTTTTTTTAAAATATTTATTTATTTATATTTGAGAGAGAGTGCATGCAGGGGAGTGGCAGAGAAGGAGAGAGAATCTCAAGCAGGCTCCGTGCCATCAGCACAGGGCCTGACGCAAGACTCAAACTCACAAACTGTGAGATCATGACCTGAGCAAAAATCAATTGTTGGATACTTAACCAACTGAGCCACCCAGATGCCCTTTCATTATTATTATTACTAGTACTATTAAAGCAAATGGTACCTTGGCACAGATGTGCTGGAGTAAGATACGAAGGACTGGGAATATATTCTCCTTTAGTTCATCCACAAGTGAGCTATTAAAAAATAAATAAAAACCACATTGTTTACAATACACCTATGACTATATAAAATAGCAATTTTTCTTTGACTCTGTTCTCAAACACCATGACCCCTATATTTTAGAAAGCCTGAATACTGAAAATATTTACCCTGTATTGCAAACATTGCCTCAGTGAATAAAGAATACAGAGTGTCACAGCAGAAAACCATTCACCACGTCCCATGTATGGTTTTAGAGAGCTGGTGCCGAGCAGACAACTACAGTCAGAGAGGAGCAAATTTGTAATTTTTGAATGACTCTTTTGACTATTTATTGAATTTCACATTAATACTGAAATACAGTATATCCTTTCAGGGTAAATAATAGATTAAGACACAGCACCACCGTGTGGTAGTTCAGTGAAATGCTACTATTTCATTGGATTTGTAACAGTACCTGCCAAACTTTAACCCAAGATTACATAATGCCCAGATGTGACCCATCTTTATGCTAAGTTTATCTGTACCACTGGATGTATACTACTGAACTTGGAGACATTATAAACCAAAAGTATCTTATGTACTTAATGTTTAAAAAATCTGTAGTCAAAATAAAATAAAAATACACCTAGCGAGAGATAGTTGCACAATGATCACGTGACAGCCTATACCTGGATTCCACCAACCACACCCCATATCTCCAACAACACTGCATTCCTTGAATACCGGCAGGCATATACACACTCTCATATACTTACCACTTCATTCCACTCCCTCCACATTGCATGCCAAATATTCAATGAAGGAGGGAAAGAAAAGCCAATGACATAGCAAATATGTTTTCTCCAATAAAGCTGAGACACAGAAGTTTTTAGGTGAAGCTAAGTGATTCATGAGAGAAAACTGCTCTATCAATTATTACTAGAGAAGTAAAAATCGACTTAATTCTTCCCTTTAGGAAGTACTGCTTGTAGGGGGAGGGGGGATGGAAAAGTGAGAAGAAACAAGAAAAAGTGCAAAGGAACAAAAAGAAAGAGACACAGAGAAGACAGAAATAGAAAAGGGAAAAACAAGACAGACCTGTAAGAGAGGCAAACACTGAGGCAATGATAAAACATAAAAGAAGTTGGGGCGCCTGGGTGGCGCAGTCGGTTAAGCGTCCAACTTCAGCCAGGTCACGATCTCGCGGTCCGTGAGTTTGAGCCCCGCGTCAGGCTCTGGGCTGATGGCTCGGAGCCTGGAGCCTGTTTCCGATTCTGTGTCTCCCTCTCTCTCTGCCCCTCCCCTGTTCATGCTCTGTCTCTCTCTGTCCCAAAAATAAAAAATAAAAAACGTTGAAAAAAAAAATTAAAAAAAAAAAACAAAAAAAAAAAACATAAAAGAAGTAACTGTCATTGCTCAGTGCCTGGCCTTACAGGCTGGTGGGAATCAAGCTGGAGGCTGGTGCTAGCCCATGAATTAGATTCTGTACCCCTCAACAAAGCCCCAGTGCAAAGGCTACCAACAGTGACCCAGACCACATGAACCACAGGAGCTCTGAGGTACTTTACTTTGATCCCAAAAGCACAACAGGACAGAAATCTGTTAGTTTCCATAGGTGTCAGTAACCTCGGTAATACAGGGCCCAGAAGACTTAAGGGAGAGTGATAAAGAGAGTAAAATGCCAAGCTATGTGTGCTTCACCTGATGAACTGCACTGCCTGGTTTCTACTGTTGATCACTGGTGATGTAACAGTAAGGGGAGCACGATGGGCTCCTTCGCCTGCTTCTACCATTAATATCACATTTAGCATTTGATGGAAAACACAACCTATAACCTGGAAGAGAAGAAAATTCTATTTAAGGCATGACTGAGAATTCAAGGGCCTCAAAGATAGACATGCAGACCACAGTAAACCATTCCAAGAAGATAAGGCAGATTAAGACAGCTTTTGGGTGACCACTGGAAATGTTTCTTGGATAATTACCAAGTATTCAATCAACACATGATGAAAACAGTATGAAAACACTGCTTATAGATAATGACAGGAGTATCATTTAGTTTCTCTCCTCACCCTCTCAAACTGCAGCCCTGAAATTAGGGCAAATAGAGAATTAATTGTCACTTCTAAACGGCAAAAAAATGCTATTGATAATCTCTCACAGAATCTCTTACAGAAACAAGAATACTTTACACTTGAATTTTCCTGAAGTTTACATTGCACCTTCCAACATTTCTCATATAATTTACTCACCTAACCAATTCATTCATTCTGTAAATAAAACATGTACTGAAAACCAAATATGTGGCAGGCATTGTGTTAAGTTCATATGTATTACTAGATTTTACTATATTTGATCTTAAACCTCACAAAAACTGCAGGAGGTAAGCAAGGCATTCCTACTTCATATGTATTATTATTTCCACTTTACACCTAATAAAAGAGATTCCAAAGGTGAACTGCCCAAAGTCAAGTGATTAAAAGTCTGGCTGAACCCGACATTGTCTAACATCAAGTCAATACTTTCACAATTAAAAAAATCCTACATCTTTAGAGGCACTGTGGACCTAAAGGCATAAATTTCCCAATCCAGCTAATCTTTCCAATTTTATCAAGAGCATGGAAATTGAAAACATTCATGTGAGTTCTAACACAGCCATACTTTAAACACAGAAATGATAACGGTATAATAAATGATAAAATATAGCACATTTTCTAAACAACAAGCATTATGTTCCGCATCTGAAGGGCATTCTTTCATTTACTCCTCCTGACACACCTAAGAAGATTGAGGCTTTGGAAAGGCTGAGTACCTCATACAAGAATACACAGCTAGACAGGGTGGAGCCAGAATTGAAACACAGGTGTACAAAACCTGGCCCGAGAGCCTCAAACCTTCTTATTAACCACCATGTAACTCGTCCTAGAAATTATGTGTAGCACAGCCACCAAAAGTCATATGACTTCAGTCTATCACATTTTTGGCATGATCTTGTTTTATTAATGATATACAAGTGTATTAACACCATAATGCTAAAACATCCTTGACTCCAATGTTTAGATAGTGATACTGATAAGGCAGCTCAAAGGGCAAAATCCACATATGAATACTAACCAGGAATGATAACTAGTAATATTTCTGTAGAATTCTCAACTAAAATGATATAAACATTTTAGAAATACTGAAGTGCACATGAAACTTGCCAAGCATTGCCAAGGAAAACTTGAAAATTCCATGACTGTCTAGTCTTTTCAGAACAACCTGGTAACTATTTCTCTAAATATAACACCCTGTTCAGTGTTCTTCCTACCTAATCTACACTGGAACCATTTTTTATGTATGAAACCTAACAATAATTTGCCATGGCCTCCAAGTATTTGAATATCAGTTTGGTTATGAAGAATAGGCAGCAAATAGAAGTGGTGATGCTTTTTATGCTACACATGATACAGAGTCGCGAAAATGACCTAGTTAAAATGGCATCACATCAAATGCTGCCAATGGTTTTCCATTATGATTCAGATTCTTTCAATTCAACTAGGAACTAAATTAAGTCCTTGTCTCCTTTACCTTATCTCCCTCTCCATGAATTGGGGAGCATAGCAAATACAATCCATGATAGGCCAGTTCTGGTATGTACTTTGCTTGGTTAAGGCTTCTAAAGAAAAAGACAGAAGATTAGTTAACGGATATGATTTTACTTGGAATATTCACTAACCCTATAATCAACCACATCCAAATGAATAAACTCTACCTATGTGCCAATTAGGATAAAATAGCATTTATACTTCTGTGAGATCAAAATTTATTACATTACATTTAAATTTCAGCATTGGAAGAATGAGAGCCTCACCTGGCCTGTGTAACATGAAATTCATGAAGAACTGGTTCAAAATTAGTTAATGCAACAAAGACCTAGAAAATAGAACAAAGAAGAGGCCTGATTATTCCTATTCATTAAGTATTAGCCATCATCTCTGCCCTTCTGAGGTTGCCCCAAGGATTTTTGGAATTCTCACTTACTTCTATACAATTCTGTATACACTGTGGCTTTTCTTTCAGGGAAAACTTGGACAGAAGCCGTAAAAAATTCTTCAACAGGTGAAAGATGGCATTTCGAATTTGACAAAGGTCTCGGGCAGAAAAGCAAATACTTTCCTCATCTTCCTGTTCTTCTAGTTCATCCACCTAGATTATAAAGCAATATATAGGTGACTGCATAGTAATGCCTAACACTTTGTCCAATGGTTTTCAATGTACTCAGATCAAGTCTGTTAAACTCCAGGTGGTTGCTGAGCTTCTGAGGTTATGGGACCCTGATCGGGTCCCTTAACTGCTCTGTTTCCACAGCCAGAACAGTAAATCATTGGGCCAGATGACTGTACAGTAGTTTTGAGCTCTGCGTTTTTGTGTCAATGGGAATTCTTATGTTTCTTGGAAGTTTTCTCTACCTAGTCAGCACACAAGAATTTGGAATTAATGTTATTCCATTATGCTCTTATGGACATGAGTCCTTAGGATACTTCAACCATCCTCTCTGATGACAACAGATGATGTGCAAATATACATGTTCAGATATTGTCAAGCATACCTGGGAACAAGGCTGGGGAGAGATTATGGGGAGGCTGGAAAGATGAAAAGGTAGAGATATATATTCTCAGCAGTAAATGAAGCCTGAGAAGCAACTTAAAGTCACACTGGAAACCTGATGATGCTTTAGGATCATTTGGTTATAATCACAATGCTTGAAACCATATTTTAATATAAAGTTAACACTTATATCACAATCATGTGTTCGTACAGATACATTTTATTATTCTACTTACTTCTTACCTCAATATCTTCTTTCCTGGGTGGCTTTCCTCTTTTCCTATTTCCTCTTGGATTAGCCTCAGTGTTCTTAGGCTGTTCTTTCTTTCTTTTCCGATTCAAGTTAGATTCCTGAGGCCAACTCTTCTTTAGAATCTGAATACATTTGTCAAACATCACCTGGTGGAATACTTGATTGGCTACACTGCCTATTCATAAAGAATAAAAGTGGGTTAGATTTGTCTTTTTTTTTTTTTTTTAAGTTTACGTATTTGAGAAAGACAGAGAGTGCAAGTGGGGGAAGGGCAGAGAGAGAGAGAGAGAGAGGGAGAGAGAGGGAGAGAGAGGGAGAGAGAGACAATCCGAAGCAAGCTCCACGCTGCCAGTGCAGAGCCTGACGCGGGCCCCAAACTCTTGAAACCACGTGATCACACATGAACTGAGCCAAAACCAAGAGCTGGATGCTTAACCGATTAAGTCACCCAGGTGTCCCAAAAATAAAAAGAATTTTTAAAAAAGGATGTCATTATGCATTGAATATATGTAGACACTAGTCTGTTTTATAATTTACTACCATGAAATACACACAAATCTATCATAAAAGTTAAAGTTTATCAAAACTTACACACACAACACTTACAGGCTGTATGTGGTGGAATGCATGGTTGAGAGAAATATAAACATAAAAATGCAGTGTTAAGTTATAATGGCATACAGCTACTGTACTACTATCATAATTTTATAGCCACCTCCCATTCATATTGCAATGAGCTTGAATACTGTGGGTACCCACTTAACACCATTTGATGCTAATCATCTCAGTATAAGCAGATTGTCTCTACAGTAAACTGTGTATTGCAGGAAAAAGTGATCTCTTGCAGTTTTTGAGTATTTTTCACTGTGTTTAGTCCAGTGCTGCAAACTGTGAACAACACCATGGAGCCCATATGAAGTGCCACTAGTGAAGTGCTCACAAGAAACAAAGAGAATTCATGACATTACAAGGAGCAGCCTGACTTCAGATTCTGTCTCTCTCCTGCACTGACAGCACAGAGCCTGCTTCGGATTCTCCGTCTCTCTCCCTCTCCACACCCCCCCTGCTTGTGCTCTCTCTCTTTCTCAAAATAAACATTAAAAAAAAAAAGAAAAGAAAAGAAAAGAAAGTGCAGCTTTATGTGGGTGCAGGATTGTTATTAGAAAGCTATACCTGTATGATTCAAGAAAAAGCAAAGTCATTATATGACAACTTAAAGCAAAAGGAAGGTGAAGGATCTAAAGTAAGAGAATTTAATGTCAGCAAAGGATGGTTTGATAACTTTAGAAAGAGATTTGGCTTAAAAAAATGTCATGATAACAGGAGAAACAGCTTCCACCAACCAAAAGGCAAGCAGACAAGTTCCCGGACACCTTTAAGAAAATCACTGAGAAGAAAGGACATCTGCCTGAACAAGTTTTTAATGCAGACAAAAGTGCCTGATTCTGGAGAAAAACATCCCAAAGGACATTTATTAGTTGAGGGAGAGAAGCAAACACCAGGATTTAAGGTAGGAAGGGATAGGTTAGCTCTACTGTTTTGTGCAAATGCAGTCAGGTTTATGATCAAGACTGCACTTTTCTATATAGCTGCTAACCCTAGAGCGTTGAAGGGAAAAGATAAACACTAGTTGACAGTCCTTTGGTTGTAAAACAAGAAGGCCTAGATAATGAGAACCCATTTTTTGGATTGGTTCCATTGATGCTTTGTCCCTGAAGTCAGGAAGTACCCTGCCAATAAATGACTGCCTTTTAAAGTTCTTTTGATACTGGACAAAGCCCTTGGCCACCCAGAACCCCATGAGTTCAAGACAAAAGGCAGGGATCTACTTGCCCCCAGACACATCTCTAATACAATCTCTAGATAGGGAGTCATAAAGACTTTTAAGATTCATTACACACGGTACTCCATGGAAAGGACTGTCAACCCTATGGAAGACAATCCTGACAGAGGGCACATCATCGAAGTCTAGAAGGATTACACCACTGAAGATGCCACTGTTGTTATGGAAGAAGCCATGAAAGCCATCCAGCTCCAAACAATAAATTCCTGCTGGAGAAAACTGTGTCCACATTTTGTGTATGACTTCACAGGACTTATGACAGAGCCAATCAAGGAAATCATGAAAGAGACTGTGGATATGGCAAAAAAATGTGTGTGTGTGGGGGGGGGAGGGGGTTCAAGATATAGATCTTGGAGAAATTCAAGAGCTAACAGGCCCAACACCACAGGAATGAACAGAAGATGATGTGCCTCTGAATCAGTGCCAGACAATGAGAAAGAAGACACTAACAGGGGTGCCTGGGTAGCTCCAGTCAGTTAGGTGTCTGACTTTTGATTTCATCTCAGGTCATGATCTCATGGTTCGTGGGATGAAGCCCTGCTTCGGGCTCTGCACCAATAGTGCAGAGCTTACTTGGGATTCTGTCTCTCCCTCTCTCTCTCTCTCTGCCTCTATTCTGCTCATGTTGTCTCTATCAAAATAAATAAACATTAAAAAAAAAAAAAAGTGCCAGAAAACAAATCAATGTTAGACAATCTAGCAGAAGGGTTCTGATCATTTAAGACTGCTTTTCACTCCTTTCTTTTATTACATGGACTCTTCTATGATATGGGCACTGAAACTACAACAAATGATGGATAAAGGATTGGTACCATACAGAAACATTTTTAGAGAAATGAAAAAGCAGAAATTCAGACAAATTACAATGTCTTTCTGTGAAATGACCCTGTGTGTACCTCTCTTTCCACCTCTGAGAGAGCGAGACCAACCCCAGCTCGTTCTCCTCCTCCTCCTCAGCCTACTCAACATGAAGACGACGATGAAGACCTTTCTGATGGTCCACTTCCACTTAATGAATAACAAATAATCATCATGCTGTACAGTCAGTGATCTTATCTGCTGTGCATGTGTTATCTTCGTGTGAACATCTAATAAGTGTATAGCAAGAACTATACAAGGTGTTTCTGTGTTCTCATCATCATTACCTAAGTATTCACGGTGTAGGACACCATGTGCAAGATTTGAGTAGAAGTGGACAGCCTATTCTTACATAGGCATAAGGTGAGTGATATTTAACATAAAATTAACAATATGTTAATTTTCTTACTGTTTTAGAACTTTAGGGGCACCTGGGTGGCTCAGTTGGTTCAGCATCCAACTCTTGATTTTGGTTCAGGTCATGATCTCATGGTTTGGGAGTTTCAGCCCCATGTCAAGCTCCACACTGACAGTGCAGGGCCTGCTTGGGATTCTCTCTCTCCCTCTCTCCCTGTCCCTCTCCTGCTCTCTCGCTCTC
This sequence comes from Panthera leo, assembly GCF_018350215.1. NCBI lineage: Eukaryota > Metazoa > Chordata > Mammalia > Carnivora > Felidae > Panthera > Panthera leo. The sequence goes on from NC_056688.1 coordinate 30,787,648, forward strand.
TCTCAAAATAAATAAACTTTAAAAAGAACTTTAGTTTCAGGGGAGCCTAGGTGACTCAGTTGGTTAAGCATCCAACTTTTGATCTCAGCTCGTGTCATGATCTCATGGTTTGTGAGTTTGAGTCCTACATTGGGCTAACACACTGTCGGTGCAGAGCCTGCTTGGGATTTGTTCTCTCTCTCTCCGTCCCTCCCCCTGGTCCCCCATGTGCTCTCTCACTCTCTCTCTCAAAATAAATAAATAAACTTAAAAAAAAAAAAAAAAGAACTTCACTTTCAAAGAGTTACATTACCATATAGTATCTCTTTTTCTCTGGTAACTGAAGAAACTGTGTATCAGCCTATCATCACAGGTGGTTTTTTTTTTTTTAATGTAACAATGTTTCCAATGCAGCATTATGAATACAGCTGTAATACCGTATGCCATAAAAACTTCATAATGATTCATTCATTAGTGTATAGCCTAGGCTCCCATGAACTAATCTTATACTACACTACCATAAAGCAATCATTTTGCTGCTTATCAATGCATGAATCGTTATACCTATAAATAAATATGAATTCCTTTTTCATGTTACCTTTTTATTTTTTTGTCTAATGTTAATAATACATATAACACCTAAAGTGTTTTGTATCCCATAAGACAACACTGATATAGGTACTCACAGCAAGACAATTCATCTTGTAAAGAAAGAATGTAAACTTATGGTACCGATACAGTATAGTACTGTAATGTGTTTTCTTTATGATTTTCTTAATAACATTTTCTTTTCTCTAGCTTACTGTAAGAAAACAGTATAAAATAAATACACAATAATATGTGTTAATTGACTGTTTATGTTATTGGTAAGACTTCTGGTCAACAGTAAGCTATTAGTTAAGTTATGGGGAGTCAAGAGTTACACAGGGATTTTTGACTGCGCGAGAGGTCAGTACCCCTAAGCCCTGTAATAACATTTCAGGATAGTCCTCAAATATTTGGAAATTGGATACACTATTAAATAACTCAGAGGTGTAAGGAGAAATCACAAGAAAAATCAGAAAACTGCTTTCGCTTCAATGATAATGAAAACAAATCATCAGAATTTGCAGGGTGCAGATAAAGCTGTACATAGGGAAATTTGCCAGATAAGAGAAGTAAGTGAGAACAAAGATCTAAGCAACCACCTTAAGAAATCAGAATAAAAGCAAATTAAACCAAAGTAAGATGGAAGGCAATAAAAGACCAAAATCACTGAAATAAGAAATGGACAAAGAATAGAGTATAATCAATAACATCAAAAGTGGTTCTTTGAAATGATCAATGCAATTAATAAACCTCTATCTACAGGGATGAAAACAACAACAAAAGGAATACAAATTATCAATCAGACATGAAAGAAGACATATCACTACAGATTCTGCAAACAAAAATCTTTCCAAGCAAACTGCATGCCTACATGACTTCATTATTGAATTCTACCAAAAATTTAAGGCAGAAGAACAACCAGTTCTTCACATACCTCCAAAATATAAAAAAGGCAAGAACACTACCCAACTCATTCTATGAGACTGGTATCCTGAAACCCAGGCCAGACAAAGGCATATCAAAAAAAGAATGTCCCTTATGAATACAGATGCAAAATCTTCAATAAAATATTAGCTAACAAAATCTGACAACACATAAAAAGGTTATACACTATCATCAAGGAAATGCAAAACTAGTTTAACATGAAAATCTATCAACATAATACATTCTATTATTGGAATAAAGAACCACAAGACCATCCCACAGATACAAAAAAAGCAAATAATAAAATCTAATATCCTTTCATAATAAAACACTCAACAAACTAGGAAAAACAATCTCATAAAGGTGATTCTTACAACAATCACAGTAAATATCATATACTTAAGGACAAAATACTGAAAGTTTTCCTTCTGAGATCAGGAACAAGACAAGATGTCCACCTCCTGACTTCTGCTCAGTACTATACTGGAGGACCTAACCAGGGCAATTAGGGAAGAAAAAGAAATAAAAGGCACCCAAACTGGAAAAGAAGTAAAATCATGTCTACTTACAAGCAACATGATCTTATATATAGAAAATTTTATTAGTAACAATAAATGAGTTCAGCAAAGTTGCAGGGTATGAGATCAGTAATAAAAAATCAACTGTACTTTTCTGATTTAAAAAAGGCAGAAGACCTGAATAGACAGTTTTCCAAAAAGGACATACAAATAACCAACAGGCACATGAAAAGAAGTTCAAAAATACTAATCATCAGGGAAATGCAAATTAAAACCACAATGAGATATAACCTCACACCTGCCAGAATGACTAAAATCAAAAAGACAAGAAATGACAAATGTTGGTGAGGATGTGGAGAGAAAGGAATCCTCATGCACTATTGGTGGTAATGTTGGTACAGCCACCATGGAAAGGAAATAGCACAGAAGTTCCTCATAAAATTAAAAATTGACATACCCTACAATCCAGTAATTCCACTACTGGGTATCTATCTAAAGAAAAACACTAAATCAAAAATATAAATGCACCCCTATGTTCACTGCAGCATTATTTACAATAGTCAAGACATGGAAGGAATCTAAGATTCCATCAATAGATGAATGGATAAAGAAGATGTGAGATGGAAGTAATGGAATACTACTCAGCTATAACAAAGAATGAAATCTTGCCTTTTGCAACAACACACATGGACCTAGAGGGTATGTGCTAAATGAAATAAGTCAGACAACGGGGAGCCTGGGTGGCTCAGTGGGTTAAGTGTCTGACTTTGGCTTAGGTCATGAACTCGTGGTCTGTGAGTTCGAGACCCGGGTTGGGCTCTGTGCTGACAGCTTGGAGCCTGGAGCCTGCTTCAGATTCTGTGTCTCCCTCTCTCTCTGCCCTTCCCTGCTCACACTGTCTCTGTCTCTCAAAAATCAATAAATGTTAAAAACAAAAAAATAAAAAAGAAATGTCAGACAAATATCGTATGATTTCACATATAAGTGAAAACTAAACACAAAACAAACAAAAAAAGCTGAAACAACCCATAAACACAGAAAACAAACTGGTAGTTGGTAAAGGGGAGAGGGGTTGGGAGATGGGCAAAATGGGTGAGGGGAAGTGGAAGGTACAGGCTTCCAGTTACAGAATGAGTAAGTTATGGGGATAAAATGCACAGCACAGGGAATATACTCAATGGTATTGTGACACCATTGAGTGGTGACAGATGATAGCCTCACTTATGGTGAGCATAGCATAAGGTAGACTTTTCATACAGACTTATCCAAACACTATATTGTACACATGAAATTAACATAACATTGTATATTGACTATACTTAAATAATAAATAAGTAGATAAATTGTACTTCTACACACTACCAGTAAACAATCTGAAAATGAAATTGAGAAAACAATTTCATCTACAATAGCACGGGAAAGAATAAAATACTTAGGTATAAGTTTAACCAAGTAAGTGTACGTTGATAAGTATAAAATGTCATTGAAACAAATTAGAGAAGACCTAAATGGAAAGACATCCTGTGTTCATGGATCAGAAGACGTAATGTTGTTAAGATGGCAATACTCCCCAAATTGATCTATAAATTCAGTGCAGTAACTATCAAAATCGTAGAAACCTTTTTTTGGGCAGAAATTGACATGTAACTCCTACAATTCACATGGAAATAAAAGGGACCCAGAATAACCAAAACATCTTGAAAAAGAACACACTATGATTAAAAATTAAGTATCAACAGCATCCCAACCATAATCTGGAAACATTTAAAAACAGAAGGTAATTAGCAAAAACACTCTCTGGAAAGATGCAAGTAGCCAATAATGAACAACACTCTTTGCTTTGGCATAAATCTCAACCTTAATCAGAAGGATCTGCATCTAGCAAGGGAAGAGAAGAGTAAAACTGGGTTCCTAAAATCACCACTCTTCTGTGAGACAACTCAGTTCCAACTGAGATATTGCTTAGCAACTAAAGTCTTTAGGAACTTATTTCAAAAGTCATGATTGGGAGCTTTAACAATAATATAAATTAATGTTCAAGGCTTTATATGTCTTTTTACCAATTCCCAATCACATGGAATAAATCCTTAACATTCATTACAAATGAACTTGTGTAAACTATGACAAGCAGCATAAATGCTGACTAATCTTGTGATTTTCTTGTCTATATGAACTTTAGGTTCTCCAGCCACATCTCCCTCTGTTCCAGCCTCTCTTACCTTAGGTTTGGGGTGTGTAGAAGGGACTCCTTTATTGCGCACAGGAGGAACAGCCACCTGAGCGCTCTGACAATAAGAGAAGTAGAAGAGTGCTCATAAATAGACTCCTTTCCTGTGCTTTCCTTCATCAAGCATTACTAGCTATTCTCATGTTTTCTTTATTAGAATGGTTTTAACCTATTTTTCCATATCTGCATAGGAGAGAGATATATATATAACACAATGACTCTCCAGCAGTCTTTCTCAGTCTGGACGGGGAGTCAGGAGATGAGTGGGTGGTATCAGGTTTTTATACTAGATGGTGGTGGGTGGGAATGGAGCTCTTATAGCTTGGAAACAAACCCCTTCAGCCTTATCCCTCTGATATTAATCGTATTAGGTTATAGACACAGCATATTACAAAACAAACACACTTAAAGAAACGAGGCTTGGGGCGCCTGGGTGGCTCAGTCGGTTGAGTGTCTGACTTCGGCTCAGGTCATGATCTCACAGCTCGTGAGTTCGAGCCCCACGTCAGGCTCTTTGCTGACAGCTCAGAGCCTGGAGCCTGCTTCTGTTTCTGTGTCTCCCTCTCTCTCTGCCCCTAACCCACTTGCATTCTGTCTTTGTCTCTCTCAAAAATAAATAAACACTAAAAAAAAAAATTTAAAGAAACAAAGGAAACACATTTCTTGAACACCTATAACAAGCCATGTTTTTCACAGACTCATTGTATTTAATTTTTAGAACGACTCTATAAGATGGGTTGCCCCTGCCTCATTTTATAAGTGAGAAAAAGAAATACAAGAGTTCAAAACAATGTAGAAATTTAAAACAAAAATATATTTATCTTATGATCAAATATCTACATACCTGGTACTTCCAGCAGCAGAAAATAAAGCCCAGCAGCATGAAGGCCATACTGTCGATATTGCACACTGACACTTTTCTTATGGACTGTTTGAACAAAGTGATAGAACAATGCCACCAGTGTCCTGTGAGAAATACTGTTTTCAATGAAGAAGGCCCATATGCTCTGTGGGGAGGGAGAAACATAAAAGCCAATAATTAGAGAAATTGGAAAATCTCCTATTATTTAATTTTTGCAAGTATTTAGTACCTTATTTAAAAAAAAAAAAAAGACCAACCTGGCTCTTAATTCTAAACGTTTGCTATCTTCTAAGGGATTGAAAAAAAATTAAAATGTAGTATTCAAAATTATAAAAATAAATAAGTATATAAGAAATTTAAATAATTAGATATCAAAATAATTTGGGGATAGGTTTGAAGCATATATATTTCTGAAATTATCATAGCCAAAAACTATAGTAAGACCTTTAGGACACCCTATATTTGTGTTTACTCAAAGAAGTTACCCATCCAGCTATATTAAATGTACTCAAAATCATTTATCGCTCTAATTACTAAATGAAGAAATTAGAGCCGTTTACTTAAATGTAAATCTCTATGGGCAATGGGAACAGGAAAAGAAATACCTGAAAGTTTCTCCCTCAGCAGATTTCATAAGTAGCCAAGGTGAGAAAGGAAATATACCCTAGACTATAAACCACTATTTTATTAATTGTATCGTGGTTCCATGTTTTGCCAATTAAACACATGATAAGGAAACGGGTTATTTCTATAAACCAAACAGCAGGGAACTAAATGATTTATCCTAGAGTACCTTGAAAAAAACACAGGCCCACGGAAGTTCAAGCAATCAGACCCTATACTTGCTGCTCCCCTGAAGACAGGGAAAATGGCAAGTAATGCCTTGGCTTAGCTACACTAGTTAGCATGTGCCACTTTTACAGAAGAGCCCATTTAAAATCCTGTCAGTACTCTGCATTCTTTCACCATGAAACTTCTGGAAGAAATCACCTCCTACCTTTATAGTAGTTACCTCCTCATTCCTAATGCCACTTCAGCTCCACCCCACTTCCCTGTAACTGTGACCTTACAGGTCACCAAGGATGATCCAATCACCTCTGAGGGGTGACTGTGCCTGCCCATGACCTCTGCAGCATGTGGTACCTGGCCACTTCCTGGTCTTCATATCAACACTCCCCACACTCTGACTGTGCACCTATAGGTCACCCTCAACCAGCTTTTTTAAACTTGTCCTGTCCTCTTCTCTTCCTCCCTGACCTCATGCATTGTTGCACTTCATCCATCACCTTGACTCAGAATTGAGAGGACTCTATCTATTTTATTAAATCTTCACTTCTTTCCTAGTCTTCCAATTCACATTTCCAGTGACCCATTACATCTCTCTAAGAATTTCCTAACAGAATCTCGCATTTCAAAGCCTAAATCTGAATTTCCCCACTTGACTTAGCTATTAGCTACTAGGATTTTCTAACAGATGAACCACATTCTTTATGCTATTCTTACCATACTCCTTATGAACTATATACTAAAAAGGCTAAGCTTCAGATTAGATTAGACTTTCATCTTCCACTTCTAACACCTAAAGATGGCTGGTTCGATTTTTTTTTTTTTTTTTTTTTTACCTCTGTAGATCCATGTTCTTCAGTAGCAAAGGGAAAAACACTTTCATATAGTTTTATAAATGCATTCAATCCAGACTCTATGATTTCTGCTTCTATGCTGGGATCCAAAGGTTCGGTCTCTGTAAAATCCAGTTCCCACACTGTGTCCACCCATTCTAGTGGGAAAATGCAATGAAATCAATAGTTTTTCTATCACAAGTAAAACACCAATCATTTTAGACACCAGGCACGTTCAAAAACAAAAAAGGAACTAGTCATAATTCACCAGAATTATACAATAGAAGTGTAGCATAATTAAACGAAAGCAGAAAAGGTTAAAACATCTTTTTTAAATCAGAACTGACAGCTGCTAAAAGATTGGTCATCTTCTGAAATTATCAAGAAGGAACACACATTTTAGATATGACAGCCTTATGGAATGACACATCAAAACACTAATGATATGGCTACCCCATAAGTTCATTCTGGAGACAGAGAGGTTAATAAAAGAATGCCTCAGATGTCCCTGTGTGAACTCTTGCAATCAAGTTAATAAACCCAAATAAAGCATATAAGCACAAAGGGGCATGTGAAACAACTGACGGTTTACCACAATTTAATTATTCATTCACTCTTTCCTAATCATTCTCCTAACAAATACGGTCTTCTTCCTAAAAACATTCTATCTTTTCCTGTCTCTTTCTTTCATATATTCTCCCATTTATTTTATATGCATATTTTTAAACATATACCAGTATTTTTACTTCATTTCTGGATTACACCTACCCAAGTCTCAATGAAAAAAGAAAAGATCTGGTGTCAGGAAATAAAAAAATTCAGGGGAGCCTTGGTGGCTCAGTCAGTTGAGTGTCCAACTCAGGTCATGATCTCACAGTTCGTGAGTCTGAGTACATCAGGCTGCTCACTGCTGTCAGCACAAAACCTGCTTTGGATCCTCTGTGCCCCTCTCTCTCTACCCCTTCCCTGTACTCTCTCTCTCAAAAAAAATTTTTTTTCAATAAATGATAGCTACTATTATTATTTTTACGATGGATCAGTGTTAAAACAGTAACAGGTATGTAAAACACTACACAGCATAACAGAAAATATTATGGGAGAGGTGGGAAGGATGACAGAGGTGGGAAGAATGATTCTGCTTCAATTGGACCTAAATGTGGGAGTTTACCAGGGAAAGAAATGCAAAAAAAATGCATCCCAGACAGAGGGAACTAAGAGAAAGAAAGTATAACCTGTTTAAAAATGAACAAAATAGTTATAGCACTCAGTCTTCGTGTGAAGGGGGAGAGTCATTATTAGTATTCAGCAGTTACTATGTGCCAGGTATTAAATTAATCTTCACAAAACTGTGAGGTGGATATTATTTTAATCCTCATTTGACATGTAAGGAAACTAAGGCTTAGCAAGGTTAAGCGTCTTGCCCAGTGATAGAGATTGTAAGCTATGGAACCAATCCCACCCACTATTTTGACTCAAAAGGTTAAGCTCTTAGAAAAGAACACTGCAGTGAATGGTGAAAGCTCTTACAGGGTATGCCAAAGATTTGGTATTTATTTAACAAATAGAAGGGTAACATTAAAGGTTTAAAGACCTGACAGGGTGACGATGGTGTTTTCAAAAGTGACCCCAGAAGAGATGCGGGGAATGGGCTGGAAGAGTTAGCATGAGAAAGCTGCTTGGATAATTCAATTGCATAGGTTGCCCATAATAAGGGCTTGCTGATGGACAGCAGCATCAGGAAAAGGAGCAAGGAGAGACATCTCTGAGGGGAGGACAACCGGTGGTTGTAAGCATGAAAGATGAAGGAAGAATGTTATGACTCCCAGGTTTGTGGATTGGCTGCTACCATTAGCTGGCTTCAGGAATCCCAGTTTCACGCATGTGACGTTTGAGGTGCCTGTGAGACATCCATTTAAACCAACGAACATGAACTTCAGGAAGTAAGTCTGAACGAAGAAATAGATTTGCTATGTAAAACCACAAAAATGGATGAGGCTGTCGGTGAAGATTTGCAGAATAAGCAAGGCCGAGAAAACATGCAAAAGAACTAAAAGACCAGACAATATAAGCCCCCCCCCCTTTTTTTCGTTCCTTTACTAGGTTGAGCCCCTATTCAAGAGCTGGCTCGCCAATGCCCTAGAGTGCACAGACCTGGAGATCCCAGAGTCTGCCAAGAGGAGGGCCCCACCCCCACCCCAAGCCCGGGCAGAGGAGCACCGCGGTGGCAAAGCACCACAGTTCGGCCTCCCCGAGACTCACGGCCTCGTTTTCTCACCAGGGCTGAGATCCAACGGGCACCAGGGCTGCAGGCCACTCCCAAGGCCCGGCAGCGCCACCATTATCTCCCAAGAACCGGCTAGCCACCACGGTGGTCAACTTTCAAAGCTCGCTCCCGCGCGCGCTCCAAGACGTTCCTGCGGACCAATCACAACGTGGTGGAATTTCCCACCGACTAATCATAGCGCTCAGCCGTTTCCACTCTATTAACCAATGAACAAAGTCTTCTACCGCATGCGCAAAGAATGGGGCGGATAAGGGACTGTAGATTGAACCAAGGTTCCACGGGGTGACTTTTTAGGTTTCCCTTTAAGTTAGGGGGCGGGGGCCAATAATTAAGTTAAAGCTTAATAGAGTTTTTCTCGCCTTATATTTTTTGATGGGACGACTCTTTAAAGAGAATTTAAGACAGGAACCTTCGTGTATTAAATGTCACCTTTGCCCCCCATCAAGCGACATTTCCCGTGAGTGTCAAAGGGCTACCTTTACCCTGTCAGACAGCGATCGAACGTTGTATATATTCGAATGTGGATGGTAGCCTAACGTTTATCGAACTAAAACAATAAAGGAAAACAAACAAACAAGCACTCAGAAAGTGTATCTGCAGTTCTTTTAATTCTACGGGATGTCTGGCCCCAAATTCTGGCAAAACGCCGTAACTGCCATGTCAACTAAGGGAAAGGCCGGCCGCCCTTTCTACCACTGCACATGCGCAGTGAGCACACCTTCCGGCAGCCGGGTGGTGAAAGCTACAGAGGCGGAGGCGAGCGCATGCGCGCGGTGTCTTCAGCGCGTCCGGGCTGGAGACTGCGCCCCCCTCTGCACCTCCGCCCGAAGCTGCCGAAGCACCTCGGTGCGTTGCACCTCCAGAGGCCAGGGCTGGCTATCTGTGCTGCTCAGCCCCGCACCCCACCCGGTGGGCGGCTGTGGCCACGCACGCCAGGGATCTGCACTGCCCCCCTCCAATTGCATTGACCGCCCTCGCCCCTCACTGCCGCCGGCGGCTCGGGCTCACTGGACACTGGCGAGCAGCGGTGCACTGGTACCCTGGGCGCTGCAGACGGCCCTCCCCCCTCCCCGTGGAGTCGGGAGTAGTGCAGTCGCCCGCCGTCTGGCAGCGGAGCTGGGTCCCGCGTCCAGCCCTCCGGCCTTTGCTTAGGGCCCCTGATCCGCAAAGAGGAGCGGTCTTACCGAGGCCGGCCCGGCCCAGCCCGGCGGTGAGATGAGCTTCTTCGGCTTCGGGCAGAGCGTGGAGGTGGAAATCTTGCTGAATGATGCGGAGAGTAGGAAGCGGGCCGAGCACAAGACGGAGGATGGGAAGAAGGAGAAATATTTCCTCTTCTACGACGGAGAGACGGTCTCCGGGAAGGTGAGCCTCGCACTCAAGAACCCCAACAAGCGGCTGGAGCACCAGGGCATCAAGATCGAGTTCATCGGGCAGATCGGTGAGTGGGCACCCGGGCCTTCCTCACCGGCCGCGTACGCCGGCCCAGAGCGCCGACTTGGAGGCGGGGGGAGCGGGGTGGTTCGGGGCCCAGCTCCGATGAGGCCTGTGGGAGTCTCTTGTCCACTGCAGTCTGAGGCCCGCCCGCCGGCGACAGCCCCTGCGTTGCCGGCTTCCCTGCCAAAAGTGACAGCGCACCGCGAGGGCGGTGGGGGTGGCTGAGGAAGACAGGGAGCCTCCCCGCCGAGAGCCTCATTGTTGTGGGTACCTTGCCCTGAGATACTCTAGTTGTCCCTTCAAACTGCCGCTCAGCTTTGCTTCCTGCCTCCAGGATTTCCGAGTGAGACGCTCTCCTGCCATAGCCTGCAGGTGGGTTTGTTAGGGGGATACCTTGATCCAGTACTGCTTTTACCATTGTCTGGACATCCACAGCTGTCAGATCCAAGTTAAGTTGGTCCTCTGTGCCTCACTAAGTTCACTCCCATCCACCCGCTTTTCCTTTTAGATGTGGAGATGGAGAGGGCTCCCCACCCTTCTCCTGTCTCACCGTAGCTCTGATCCCCTCTGTTAGAGATAGAAAAAAGTTATCTCAAAGCTAAGGAAGGGTGTTTTGAGAAAACAGCTCTGCAGTCTTCAGTCTTTCTGTCTACTTAGCTAGTGTTTCTAAGATTTATTAGAATGCTAGTTTTCAGTTGACGAATTTTCTTCTTACAAAGAAATGATCCTTCTAAGTCCAAAATTAAATGATCGGGGCGCCTGGGTGGCTCAGTCGGTTAAGTGACCAACATTGGCTCAGGTCATGATCTCATGGTTCACGAGTTTAACCCCAGCATCAGACTCTGGTTGCTAACAGCTCAGAGCCTGGAGCCCGCTTCAATTCTGTCTCCCTCTCTCTCTGCCCCTTCCCCACTCGTTCTCTGTTTCTCTCTCCTTCAAAAAAAAAAAAAAAAAAAAAAAAAAAAAGATCATAATTTCTCGATGCTCTAACAGTCTTCAACCATGATTATTAATAATTAAAACTAGACTTTAAAAGGCGGTAACAATATAGAAGATTTGGGAGCTGCCAGTGAAGGTGGGGTTGTCTCTAATGCTAAGACTATTTGAAGTCTTGTGTTTTTAAAAACTCTCAGGTACTTCTGAAATGCATGGTCTGTGTCATTAGGTCAGGAGTAGATTCACAGCAAATACTCCTGTGGGCTGAAAAAAACTTCTATCAAAGGGTTCATACCCTATAACACACTCTGCATGTATAACCCTGTTCTTAAGGACTTCCTGAGAAAGCTCGTCAAATACTTTCTCTCACATCCTGAGAGTTCAACAAAGAATCTGTTCTCCCTGTTTTACAGAGGCAGAAAACACTGGCACAGTAGGAGGAATCCTAAGAAAAAGAGTCTATGTGGATAGTGCTCTGGCTGAAGTATTTGCCTCTGGTATTTAAGAAAATGAAATCAGGTCAAATACTGTCTCTTTACATAGGAAACTTTTTTGTTATTTTAAATCCAGAATATGAGTGGCCTTTTATGTAGCTGAAGGGGGCTTGAGAGTGAATTTTATACCCTTTGTTTTCCTGCCTCTAGCTTGGATAGTGTTTCTCAACAGTAGTACTGTTGACATTTTGGGCCTGATAATTCTTTGTTGTCACATGACATTTAGCAGGATATTTACCCTGGCTTCAACCCACCAGATACCAGAAACACCCCTAAAAGGCACCCACAGAGATGTCTTGAGATATTGCCTTATGTCCCGTGGAGAGTAAAAAGCACACCTAGTAAAGGACCACTAGGTATATAGGGTGAATCCAAAGCATTTTATGCTAAGCATATTGTATGAGATAGTTGAGAAGTCCTTGCCTACTGAGCATCTGTATTTTCAAGTAGTTTTAAAGCTACTGCATGGATTCTTTGGCTCTGTAATACAAGTGTAAACAGGCACACTCTGTGTCTTATACCATCACTACAGGTGATGATACCTCATCAATACGTGAAAGATGATCAGAATGTCCCCCACCCAGCAGTGTGACATGAGCTGTTCTTGGGGAACGGGGACAAGGCCTCCCTCTAGTTCAAGTGAAAGGAAGTTGCAGAAGCTGCTTGCTGGGCCTGCCCTGCCTGGTGTTTTGTCTAACTCCTTGAATCCCAGGACAGCAGCCCTGCCAGGTTTTCTACCAACCTTTTATCTTTCCTTGATAACTCTTCCCAAGCCTCTGAGCACTGTGGGCAGTGTTAACCCTGTGACTTTGAGGAAGCTGTGTCCCTCTCTGGGCCTCAGCTTTCTCACCTGTAAGGCAGCAATAACAGTCAGCTTGTGAGAATAATGTTGAGCTGTCAAGGGATTCTTCTTCAGGCAGAGTATGATCTATTTTTGTTGACAGTCTACTGACCTCAGGGCACCAGAGCGAGGCTAGTGAGTAACTTTGCCGAGGTTGTGGTCCCGTGGTTTTCTCCTTCATTGCATCTTTGACTATGAATGAACTGGGTGGAGCTTTGGTGGAGTTCCTTGGTCTGGCTCTATGAGTGACATACAGTATAGATTTTACTGTACTGGAGTAAGAAAGTTGATATCATTGTGCTCTGTTCACCTTCCTTGTTGATTTCCATTTTAATTCAAAAGCATTCTTGTAAACCATAGTCTCTTGGGTTTGTTTCTTTCTTTTTTCCTTCTCTCCTTCCTTTCTTACAGGGAACAGTTCCACAGCTTGAAAATCAAGTGCTTTACATAATTAACCTTTTTATCTTTATGATTAATTTCTTTTTTCTCCTGATGAAAATATATTTGTCCCACCTGTGTATTCATTTGAATGACAGCCTGGTACATGATTAAGGGTCAAGCAGACAGTGTGACTTAAATTAGATGGGGCTCAGTTTATAATAGCATAGTCTTTGCTAGGGTCTTGTGAAGACCAGAGATAATATACGTGATGTGCAGGTCTTGGCACACATCATAGGTACGCAGTAAAAGGGAGTTAAGATGATCATTGTCATTTTCTCTTGACTCATCAAGAAGTTTCCAGGCACTAGACCTTTAACACATGTCACCTTGCAGTCACCCTGATTTCTGTGCAGACCATCCATAAGAAATGTTTGGACCAGGTTTGCGTCCCCTTTGGTCTGCTTGTTTGTCTCCCCCCCATTGCCTTCCACTGTTTTCCGAAAGGTGTGTTAGTGCAAGTAAAAACCTATGAGAGGGACTCTACACAGAGTCTTTGTTGAGACAGTTATTTGGCCTTCTGTTGCATTGGACCTCTTTGGACCCCATTCCTCATAGTTGCCCAGACCCTACTTAGAAAAGCTGCTATCTCAGTCTTGATTTTGGAGGTCCTACCTCCAAAAGGAAGAGGGTAACTTTTGTTTCTTGTCCCTTCTCTATAACTTGCTCTGGCAGTCTCATCCGCACTCGTATATTCTGATGATTCCCAACCTCTTTCTTTGTCCTGACCTGAACTCTACTGAGTTCCATGCCTGTGTTTCCGACTGCCTGCTAGGCACTGCCACCTGGATACCTCATAGGTCCCTCTGAAACACATCCAAAACAAAACCCCTTTCTTTCTGTGCTCCAGCCTCAGCCCTGCTTCTTGTCCTGTTTGCTCCACTGTGACCTATGTCACCTGTGTCCATTCAGCCTCAAAAATCTGGAAGCCATCTTAGACTAACTCCTCCCACATGCCCAGCTGGTATTCCAACAACTCTCTGATACGTCCCTATTCTGTGGTTCCTCTCCATGCCAATGCTACTGCCTTTTGTAACTCTTTTGACAGCCCCCTCCTAACTGGCCTTCCTGCCTTTGCCTTCCTCATCTTTCAGTTCATTCTTGTCTTTTAGTTCAGTAAGAATGAACTTTCTAAAAGGCAGTTCTGACATTGTCAGTCCCCTCCTTAAAATTCTGCTCATCAACTTTCTATTGGTTGAAGGGCAAAAGTGTACCCAGCTCCTTCCTGAGTGGCCCTGCCTTTCTGTCCAGGCTCATCTCTCCCTTACCTTTCATCCTCACCCTTGTAACTTCCTTAAAATATGTTTCTTTTAGAATCTTGGCATCTTCCCTTTGTGAACATCTTTCTGCAAGGTATGACCTTCTTCCCAGGCTCATACTCATTCCGAAAGCCCCCAGCAAACAGGATATCCAGATGACTTAAGCCTTTCTTCCACTGTTCTTCTACAGGCCTTCCTCACTGAAAACCAGTGCGGTAGCTAATCTCTAGTCTCAGTGGCTAGCACAAAGTAGGTGCTCAATAAATAATTGCTAATGGTACATGGTCAGATCTAGGAATCAAAGGCTGTGGTCCAGATTTTTTTCTTCCAACTCCTCCTAGATAAACCAGAGTTACTTGAATGAAGGAAAGGGAGAGTGCAGATTTGCTTTGCTGCTTACTGTTAGGAGACAGGGTTTCCTGCTGGTGCTGGTGGCTGAGGCATTGGTGAGCTAGGTGTGGCCCTTACTCCAGGCCACTGAGAACTAAGATGACTTACCCACTGACAGTCACCCATGCACAGCATCTTCACTGAGGGAACTAGGTACAGAAACATTAAAGCGGGTGTCAGTTTGCTTGCTTTTGCATGTTTCTTTGATCAAATTTTCTTATTCCAAGTTGAGGCAGGTTTCTCCCTGAGTATAAGAAAATACGAGTTGTGATCCACTCAGTCCTACACCAACTGCTTGGATGTTGCACTTTGAATGGTGCCCCCTGAGAGTATAAGAAGGTCTTATTTATTCACCTGTGTTGTATATGTTTTCTGTTACTTTCAGTAAGTTTTTGAGACATATTGGGTTTCTTCTTGCACCTAGTATACTTTTTCCAGTGGCTTGGTCTGTTGTAACAAAACCAACAAATGTGTGGTGAAGGCATCTCCCATGTCACTGTGACAGCTAATGGCCTACTTTTTTTTTTTTTTATGTTATGAAACATTTATTTATTTATTTATTTATTTTAATGTGAAATTTATTGTCAAATTGGTTTCCATACAACACCCAGTGCTCCTCCCAACAGGTGCCCTCCATTTTTAGAAGAATGCAGTGTGGTATATAAGGAGCATAGAGGGAAGTTTTTTAATTGTTAAGAGAGACCATTTTTTCCGCTGCACTCATTTGGGGGGACTCTAACGCAGGACATAAGGCAGAGCTGGACCACCTTGGAGACTAATGGGGTTAAATAAACCAAAGGTAACTAGAAGGTCAAAATTACAAGGGAGAACAGACATGATTACTCCTGTCTTCCAAAGCCAAATAAACAATATTTGGATTTTTTAAAAAAGTTTTTAAAATTAATGCCACTGGATGGATCTGAACCCATCAGTACTAGTCAAGTGTATACTTCTAAAAACTCCAGAGGCTTTCTGTATTTTTATTCATTAACCCATGAAAAGCTAAGTAAAAGGCAATTGAGATTAAATGGATTGATTCTAGCCTAGTAGTGAGTTGTTGCAGGGCTTAGAGAGCCCTGGAGAGCTGTATCTTGCTGGGGATGGGGAGCCTGGGGCTGTTACTGTTCCAGTGTCTGGGAGATCTGGGTGGGTGTGGCCAGCGTGAATCTTGACTGGATTGCCAGTCAGCAAACAGTGGCTGGGAAAATCAGGATGAAGACAAGGCTCTTTGGAAGTCTTTTTGCCCTTGCTGACTTAACTTTCTTCTAAGACCTGCGTGAAGCTTGGACCAGACGTGGTTCCAGCCCTGTAGCAGGTCTCAGGTCATCTCTAATGGTGACCCTGTGATGCAAAGCTGGCTCAATTTCCTTCCAAAGTGGCAAATTCACTCCTTATCCGTTGGTGGCAAGTTTCATCATGAAAACATCCCAACTACAAAAGTTACTTCCTCCTATTGGACTGAGAAAGACAATCAAGACAGGGAAGTTACCACAACAAAAAACATGGCCAGTTCCTACTTATAGCTTGAGATGGCTTGTTGCTGAGGGCTTTGGAGTTTGGAGAGAACTAGAGATGAATTGTCACTGCATCTTTGAAATAGATACAGGCCATTTATAGTCTCTTGATAGCCTAAACCTCTTGCTAAAACAGCATTGGGATTTCTGTTCTAATTTATGTGAGAGAAAACCAGACTTTGTGGCAAATAGTGAAGTATGGCTGCTATTTCTGCCCCTTTGCACCACAATGTTTGCAAAAGCATTGCAAATGGCTTATAAATTATAAATTAAAAAGTACAGTCCAGCCCCACTCAGACTACACACTGGCCACTGTTCCATGACAATTAATGTAGGAGCTAGTATTAACATGTGTCCAGGGAGAAAAGCACTAAGGAGAATGTGACACTATGCAGGGAAAGACCTCTCTTACCAAAGGTGGCCACAGCCAGGTGCCCTTGCTGGGTCAGGCAGAATGTTGCTAGGATCCCCAGATGCTGGCAGTCTGCATGTTCTCTGAACGCTCTCAGGTCCTTCTCTTTTCTGTTTCTCATGTTGCCTTTGGGCTCTGTGATCACAGTTGTCTATTTTTCCATCCTTCTCTTTCCATCCTTTTCTTGACTCTGGGATTTCTCATTTAAAGATCATGGATACTAGGGCTCTGCCTTGCCTGCTTCTGTACCCTGAAACTATGGGCAGAGTCCAGTGCTTGGGAGCTAAGACACCAGGTCCCCCAGTTAAGGGGTCAGTTCCCACGTAGGCTCCAGGACCATCAACAAGGACTTGTATAGCAGCAGATCCAGGAGAGTAAGTGAAGGAGCCCTTGTCACCGAGGCTCTTCCCACCTACTCACTGCACTTCCTTGCATTTATTGGCGGGGGGGCGGGGGGGGGGGGGCGGCACAGTTCTTGGATTTTAAAACTAGCAATGGATTGCTCACCTTTCCCTGTCCTTTCCCTTATTATTTGTAAGTGTCATCTCCCATTTAGTGACTTTGTGGAGTATTACTCACCACCCAGAATGCTACTTGCTACTGATTCCATTTAGTGTTTGGAAGAGAGAATGGATTGTTTGTAATATAAAGTGGATCAAAGTGTAACTACATAGGAAGTCAGCAGCAAGATGTAATCACAGAATACAATGTAAATTAATACAGAAGTGGCACTAGTTTGGGATTAACCATGCTGCTGCCACCTTCCTGAGTTGCATAAATCTTAATGACAGAGCCCACTTTGCTTTAGAATGCTTCCTTGTCTGGGCGGTGGGTGGGGGAGGGGTGGAAGCCTTCTCATGGAATAGGTTTGTCAGAACCAGCTCCTCGGGCAGCAAGGGGTTGATTTTGCACTCAGACTGAAAGCACTGCTTGAAGCCATTTTCTCTTTCTGGGCATGGTTCTCCCCTGGGGCAGGGCTGGACACTGCATTTCTTGGGCCCAAAGTTTCAGTCCTGATCAGGGCTTACATCTTGTGCTGTCTGAGGCTGACCTGAGCAAATGCATCTCTGCCCCACTGCCCTGATGCTCTGGTTCTGAGAGAGATTACCTGCTGTGCTCTGGAGATATGGGAGCTGGTTTGGTAGGCGGTTGTCCCAGACACTCCCCTCCATGGACCTGTTTCTTTATCCCCAAGCAGCCAATAGCAGAAGGAGTGAGTGTACTCTACCTGACCATGTTCCCAGTTGGTCTACCCTATCAGAGTTTGCAGCCTCACATAGGACCGGAGCCCAAAAATGCTTGAGATGTGGTACCTTGACTGTAATGTGGCCATGTATATTCATAGTCAGTATTAAGTGTCCCCTCTGCACAGCCACGTACTGAGGAGGTGCCAGGAACCTGGGGATATAGGCCTTATCTCTAAAGACCATGCATATAGAGTATCCTCAAATAGCAAAGTACAAATAGGTACAAAATAATATAGGATAAATTGATAACATGAACTTAGAATTAAGACTCGAATGCCAGAACTATTTCTAGAGGAGGATGAATTTAGAGCAGTGCTGCTTCTCAAAGTGTGGTCCCTGGAGGACCAGCAGTACTAGCATCCCCTGAGGGCTTGTTAGAAATGCAGATTCTTGGGCCTCACCCCAGACACTAGAAGTGAGTCTGAGCAATCTGGTTTTAACAAACTCTCTAAGTGATTTTGGCACTCCCTGAAGTAGAGGAACCCCTGATTAAGATGGAGGGAATAACATTAAAACTTCTGCATCAAATTGGCCACATGGATTCCCTTGAGGGATAGTAGCAGCCAGCAGCTAATATGTTTTGAGTGTTTACTATCTATTGGGTACTATTCTGAGTCCTTTACCTGCATTACTTCCTCTAATTCTTATAGAACCTTACGAAGTGGGTTATGTTATTACTCCCATTGTACCAGGTCATAAAAACAGATTCATTCTAGCAGGAGATCTCTAATCTCAGCTTTGCAGCCAACTCTGCAATTCTAAGCCAATCATTTAACCATGCTATGTCTCAGTTTCCTTCTCTGTTAAATGGGTGACAAGGCCTGTCCTAGATACTTCAGAAGATTATTACAAGGAAGATAGGATTAAATAACTATGAATATGCTTTCAAAAGTTAGAAATAGTTTTAGAAATGTTTTTAAAACAGTGTGGTGTTTTTGTTACCGGTTCCCCTGATATATCTCTTAAAGTACCAGCCTGATGTGCTAGAGCAGGGTTATATTGGGTTTTTACTGTGCCACAGAATTTCTCTATATAAAACCGAGTGTTTGGAAAGTGGGGAGGGAAGGAGACCAGTATATGGAGAATGCAGTGCAAGAGCGGGATTAGGAAAAGAAAAGGAGTCAAAAACAAGGCTGGGGGAAGTTTGTTTTGGAGAGAGGTCTCTCAGAAGCGGGGGTCCTGCAGCCTGGGATCCCCCTTGTTAAGCCCTGTGTAGCTTGGGGTCCGGTTGTAGAGGCTGACGCTCTCTCTCCAGAGCTCTACTACGACCGTGGGAACCACCATGAGTTTGTGTCCCTGGTGAAGGATTTGGCCCGGCCCGGAGAAATTAGCCAATCACAGGCCTTCGACTTTGAATTCACCCACGTGGAGAAGCCCTATGAGTCATACACAGGCCAGAATGTGAAGCTCCGGTAAGTTGTAAAGTTGTGTCTGCTGTTTCCCCACCTTGTCCCTGCTGTTTCCCCACCTCACCTCTGAAGCTGTCTACATTTGAGTCTTTTTATATAGGTATTGAGAAGGAAGAGAACTGAGAGCAGTGGCATGCTGGTAAATGTTTAACAATGGACTCTCTGGGAGGAGAAGTCCTAGTTTATAGCATTTGTCAGTTTCTGTCATGTAAATATTCCTACCGTGGCCAATTTTAAGCTCCCAACCTGAGGTGCCTGATTACAGAGTTGGGGAGAGATGTACGGTAATCACCTTTACATAGCATTACTGTCAGACACTAGATGTTAATTCCCCTAAGAGCAGACAAAATCGGTAAACTGTAGCAAGATTATTAAGAAACAATGAGTTTTGAGTATGTATTACCTTTGTTTTTAATAGAATCCATTTAAGTTTAGATAATTTAGGTTTTTTTAATTTATGTTTATTTTTGAGAGAGAGGGAGAGGGAGAGGGAGAGAGAGGGAGGGAGGGAGGGAAGAGCAAAGAGAGAGGGAGACACAGAATCCAAAGCAGGCTCCAGGCTCTGAGCTGTCAGCACAGAGCCCAATATGGGGCTCAAACTCACAGACCACAAGATCATGACCTGAGCCGAGTCAGATGCCCAATTGACTGAGCCACCCAGGCACCCCAAGTTTAGATAATGTTTAAAAATTGCTATGTCTAACAACCAGTTTATAAAATTCCTGAAAACTGAATAGTCAGCTTTCATACACTGGGATGAGCTGTATCCCAGCACACCATGGGCTGCACATCAGGACCTGCGAATCCTCGGTCCAGCTCTGCCACACAGCAGCAGTGGGATTCTGAGCTCTTGCTTGAAAAGTAGGTAATAGATTTGGATTCTAGTTCTAGGTCTGTCCTCCACCTTTTGGGGTGACGGGAGAATAAAACATAATACAGATTTTCAAAAAATTTAATAAACACAATTTAAGTACATGGGACTGTTTTTATTCTTCTGGTTTCTGAGGATAGGGACTGATTCCAGGGGCCTCTTGGGTAAAAAAAAAAAAAAAAATCCAGGGGGTGCCTGGGTGGCTCAGTTGGTTAAGCATCTAACTTCAGCTCAGGTCATGATCTCATGGTCCGTGGGTTTGAGCCCCACATTGGGGCTCTGTGCTGACAGCTCAGAGCTTGGAGCCTGTTTCAGATTCTGTGTCTCCCTTTCTCTCTGCCCCTCTCCTGCTCACCCTCTGTCTCTCTCTCTCTCTCTTTCTCAAAAATAAACATTAAAAAAAATTAAAAAAAAAATTTAAAAATCCAGAGCAGCTCTAGATTCTTGGATGTAACTTGAGATTATGTGAAGTTACTGGGACAAAGCCAACTTCCTCCATCACTCTGGACACCTGGCTCCAGGTTTAATGCCACCTTAAGATCAGCTCATCTTTATCACCTCAAGGCCTGGTTTTCGGATGGTGCGGACTACAGGAAGACCTTTCCTCTCCTTCTGTCTCCCTGGTCTCCCCTCTTCCGTCAGAAGAGTGATTGTAGGCTCTTCTTTTTCAATCTTTGCAGAGAGGTCTAAACACTGACGTTACCCAAACTAAAGACAGTGTTTCCTAATTGCATTCAGAAAAGGCTACAACAGGGAGGACTGTCTAGTTGTCACCTAAACTTGCCTGTGGGACTTACTATTATTTAATTTAATATTTTCAGTGGATTGCTCTTAAATGTTTTTAAGTCAGAAATAAAGATGTTGAAAAGAATAGTGATACTTCAGAATATGAAAAATAGGATTACCATATGATCCAGGAATTCCATTCATGGGTACACACCCAAAAGAAGTGAAAGCAAGGGCTCAAACATCAGTGTACACCCACACTCATAGGAGATTGTTCACAATAGCCAGGTGGACCAACGTAAGTTCCATCAGCAGATAAATGGATACACATACAGTGGAATATTATTCAGCTCTAAAAAAGGAAGAAAATCCTGTCATATGCTACATGGATGAACCTTGAAAACCTTATGCTAAGTGAAATCAGCCAGCATAAAAAGACAAATACTGTATGATTTCACAACAATGTGAATGTGCTTAATGCCACTGAAGTATGATTAAAATGTTAAATTTTGTTGTATATATTGTAGGGGAGGAAAAGGGTTTTTTCCCTTTGTCAATCTTAGGTCGACTGGCTAAGGCTCTGCAAATCAGACTGACAGAAGATAGGCTAGCAAGAGAAAGGCAGACCAGTTGATTCACATGTGCATTGTGCATACACACAGCGATTGGTCATGAAATGGAGTCGTTAGAAGTCGGAGCTTACATGAGCATCTTAACAGAATAATAATTTCACAGAGAAATGACGAAACAAAGGAAAGGGGCTTTGAGCTTTTAGGGGCAACAAATTCTGGGAAGGTAAATATATGGGGGAAACAAATGGAAAGTAAGAGTTTGTTTAGTAAGATTTGTTATGTAGATTTCTCTAGTGCAGTCGCTGGGCTGATAACAGTTGTCTCTGATGATTAAGAATGTTCTGCTCTTCCTCCTAGAGAGTGGGGAGGGCAGAGAGTTTTTCTTGTGTCTGCTTCTTGTTGCTCTATATAATCCTTATACCAGAGTGGCATATTTTGGAGTGGCATACTCTAAATCCCTTCTGTATTTTACCACACACATGCACACACAAAATGAATAAAAGAGAAAAAAGTGTTGCTGTCCAATTAGATGAAGACTTCAGGATTCATGTTGAGAGAGGAGGTCAAGAAGAGAAAATTAGTTGAGGGCAGTTTATAAATTTCAGTTCCAGATTAAGGGCTTTTATCTTATCAGGCAGAGGGAAAACATGAAAAGATCATTCTGGACTTCTCTTTCTTTATATTTGGTTGAGGGAGTGGTTCTTTTGGACAATTAGTTAGTCAACCCACACTATTTGATGAATGGGTGGAGTGCAGAGACAAAATTGTTAGAAGGCTAGTATGAGGTCCTTCCTAAGCATCTTACCTTAGTAGACACAATGGGACCAGGCAGAAAATGAGGAATTTAATAGATATCAATAGAATTGACCAGTGAGTGGAGATGCAAACATATGGCTATCAGGAAGAAGAGATGATTTATATTTTAAATGATTCATCCAATTTTAAAGCCTGCAGCACTGGCAGAATGTGTGAAAGTTCACTAGACAGTTGGAAATGCAAGCCTGGCACTCAGGACAGAGAAATGCACTGTTGGGAGTCCTCTGCTCAGGGGTAAAAGCTGGTACATTTTTCAAGAAGGAGAGCTGAGGGAGAAGAGCCCAGGCAGGATCTATTGGGGCATTTGGTGGGGGGATAAGAGGGTGGGGCGGGGAGAGAAGCAGGGTAAAGCCCTCTTGTGGAACTATAGAAAGAGCATTTCAAGGAAGAGGAGGAAGTATTATACACTCCAGTGTAGAAACAAGCTAAAAGAAAAGATCGCTGGATTTAGAAACTAGGGGGCCATGTGTTACCTTCAGGAGGGCAGTTTCTGGTGGTGGAGACAGAAGCCAGGGGTGAGTAGTAGTGACTGGAAAGAAGCTGCAGTAGTTAGAACAGGACCCCTCAGTGACAGCTGTTCCAGAACGGTCAAGAGTGTAAGACCTGGAATGTTGGGGGATTGATGAGTTTGGGACTTTGTATAAACTCAAAGAAGGAGGACTTTATTGGAGAGAGATTCAATATGTTGAGAAAATTGGAAAACTTGAAGAGTGAAAATACCAGACAGTGGTTCTCTACCAAGGTTCCTGTATTAGAATCACCTGGGTGGTTTTAAAAAATGTTGATGCCTATGTCCCTCTGCAGAGCAGTTACATGTCAGCTCTGCCTGGGCATCAGGATTTTGGAAGCTGCTCCCCCACCAGGGTGATTATAATGTGCACCCAGAGTGAAAGTCATTCTGCCTGATGGAGGAGGAGAAAGGTCTTGAGAGACCCAGGTGCCGTTGGAAGGAGGAAAGAATGGGCAAAGATACAGATGCACATTTAAGCCCTAAGTTAGAAACAGCACAAAGCAGAGAAGGGAGACAATTAGAAATCTTGACTTGGAAGGCCTTCCTCTTAGTAGAGTAAAAGCTGTGAATCCCACAGAGAGGGGGAAAGGAGGCTTGAAAGCCTGAACAATTAGAAAAGGGTTAGGGACAAATAAGTCTTGGGGAATGTGGCAGAAGTTACTGAGATGAATAAAAGGATTGCCAAGCATCAGTCAGGGCCACACAGAGGAGAGTAGCCTAAATGTGCAGTCGATCTGGTTAGCAGCTTTCTCCAGGAACAGTTGACAGTGATGCAGATTATCTAAGTTTTATTTAGAAGAAGATATTAAAAGGGTATTCCTCCATTCACTGGGTATTAGCACAAAGTAAGTCCAGGGGACACGGCTGCACTAGGGTGGCTGACTGGAGAGGTCAGGCTTGGCTTACTAAGCCCTTCAGGGGCCGTGTCTCTCTGTTCTTCCCTACTTGTCTCCTACTGCAGCAACAC
Organism: Panthera leo; assembly: GCF_018350215.1. Classification (NCBI taxonomy): domain Eukaryota; kingdom Metazoa; phylum Chordata; class Mammalia; order Carnivora; family Felidae; genus Panthera; species Panthera leo. Next base: position 30,811,486 of record NC_056688.1, read on the forward strand.
CTCCCCAAGGATCCACAGTTCGGCCAGAGACTGTCTTTGTTCAGGACCTCTCCCACCTCTGCTGCTTTACTTTTAAGGTCTGCTCTGCCTGAGTGCCCTTTTCTCTCTCTCTAGCACTTGATTCCTCTATCTGATTTAGCACTTGCTCTGTGTTCTAATTTTTCTGTTTGTTGACCCACCCTCCCCTGTGGACCGTGAGCTTCCCATGAGACTATATCTTATTCATCCTGTGCCAAACAATAAACGTTTGCTGAATGAAGAGCTGACTTACTTTCTCCATTCCCTATTTCTCCCATTTAACTCGAGGGACTTGGAAAATGCTTATTGATTGAATATTGTTAAGTAAACAGGCATGCAAATAGAAGAGTGTAAGACAAATCCCTGTGCCTGAAGAGCCACGAGTTAGTTGAAGAAGTAAAACCCATACACAAATATACATGGTAGGCAGTAGTAAGGAGCATGAAAGGCATAGGATAACTTGCTATAGGCATATAAAACAGAAACCATTTTTATTTAGGGCAGTGTTCTCAGCTCAGAGGATGGGCTTGAAAAGGGATTTGAGGGAAGGTCTTTGAACTCCCTGGAGCTACAGTTACAAAATTTCATGTTATAAGTGCATGTTAATTTTTGTTTGTTTTGTTTGTTTGTTTGTTTTTCCGGGAGAAGGGTCCACTGAGGTAAATTCTCAAAGGAATACAAAACCCCAAAGGTGAACCACCGTAAGGGCTTTTCTCCAGTGGCCCTGTTTGGTGAGTAAATAAAGGCAGCATCTAGAAACCAGAAGTGTTCACCATACGTCTATCTCCTATAGGTATTTCCTTCGAGCCACCATCAGCCGCCGTCTCAATGATGTTGTCAAAGAGATGGACATTGTAGTTCATACACTCAGCACATATCCAGAGCTGAACTCTTCCATCAAGATGGAGGTTGGGATTGAGGACTGCCTGCACATTGAGTTTGAGTATAATAAATCCAAGTAAGTATCTGGGGCCTCATGGTTGTGAACTATTGAGGGAGGTTAATAAGATAGTACTTAATGAGAATGCAAGCTGGTGGAGTCCTGGCCTTGGCTGGCTTGAAGTGACGTGTTCACTGACATGGTACCATAAATATATGTGCCAGGCTGGTGAAAGGTAGATAGAGTAGGAAATCAAACTTCATTCTACTTAAACTAAACTGTTTGCAATTAAAAAGGTACATTTAAGTCAAATACCCCGCATTGTCTTTCAGAGTCAAGCTAGACAAACTTTAAGGTTGTTTTGGATCCAGGTACAGCTCTTGCCTTCTACTGATGACCACGAAGCATCTCAGAATACCATTCCTGTTATCATTTGTGTGTGTCTTTACAGATCAATGTGAAGAAACCAAACACTGACCACAGTTTGTTGCTTCCTCCTGAGCTTAAATGAATTGTAGCAAAGAACACCTTTTTATAAAGGTCTTTAAATTTTAGCTGGCAACTTGGGAAGCCATGTCTATTTTAAACTGTGTTTGCTGTCTGAACATGAAACTATTTAAGCGCTTATAAATCACAAAACTTACTGACACTTCAAAAATGTACCACAGACATCTTTCTTTTCAGTATAATACATTCCTGAAAACGTTTGAAAATCAAACATGCAAAGTAAAAGTGTATTCTATTCAGAGAGAGCTAAAAAAAGAAATTAGAGTCTCTAACTAGGGTTCTCACTAGGGAGACCCTCACATCAGACCCACTGTTTTCAAGAGCAACAGGGTTGTCAGGGGGAGGCAGGGGGGTGTTGTGGAGCCAATTGGCTCTCCTGTGAAGGGAGAGGAACAGAGCTTTTTAAAAAACTAGCAACATACATGCTTCCTAGAACAGGGGTGAGGGAAAGGCATATTTTTTTCCCCTGCCCTCTGGCCTGGAATGACTTGTGACCCAGAACGGGCCCTGCTTGGCTGGTCCCACCTATGGAATGGGGTGGGGTGAGCTGGGAGGGGGTGTTGATCTGGGCCAGGCAGGGACACGTAAGGAAACAGCCTTCTTCCCCTTTCTCCTCACAGTCTCAGGGCTCTTTGAGCCTTCTGGAAACGAGCCACCAAAAGTGCATGCCCACCAGTGCTCCAGCCACCTGGTAAAAGGGGTAGTTGGCAGGCAGTGCTACCTTGTGGAGCTCAAAATAGCTGTCAGTCAGCAATATGTTCAGGACCAAGCATGGTATGTGAAAGGCACTTCAGAAAGTTTATTTCATAACATCAAGAACTGGGTGTTCAAACCTGTCCTGCCCTCTCAGCAGGCTGTGCTGTGCAAAAGCAGACAGTCTAATGGAGAGCCTAATCCCATTCTGCCATTAAGGATTGCCCTTGGGGTAAGATTAGCAGGTAACACTTTTATGCCTCAGGTTTCTCACCTGAAAACTGGAGTCCTGGATCAGGATAATGGGTTTCAAACACATACAGAAAGGATGAAGTGAAAGAAGAGCCAGGAACCAGGGTTCTATGCCCTCCAAAGGAGTGAAACTTTTATGTTTTTCACATTTTAGTGCTTCCGTGTAGGATTTCATTGAGAATAAAGGAATTTCCAGGGGCACCTGGGTAGCTCAGTTGGTTGAGAGTCCAGCTTCAGTTCAGGTCAGGATCTCAAGATTCATGGGTTCGAGCCCCATGTTGGGCTCTGTGCTGACAGCTCAGAGCCTGGAGCCTGCTTCAGATTCTGTGTCTCCCTCTCTCTCTTCCCCTCCCCCTCTCGTGCTCTATCTCTCTCTCTCTCAAAAATAAACATTAAAAAAGATTTAGAAGAAAAATGTTTAGTTTTTCAAAATTTGAAAACCCCTAGAATCTACGATCTCTCCGCATTCCTTCTAAAATGCTGGGAGTGGCCTACGTGCTGCTTTTGTAAGTGTTCTTAAGTTATCTACTGAGAGTGTCTGCAGTCTTCCCAGTTAGACTGTAAGCAGAAAGGCAGAATGAAATAGAGGGGAGAAGACAAGCCTAGAAATTAGGCACCTGGGCTTACACCCTGTGTCTGTCCCCTACTCAAATCTGGTGCAGGTTTGAACCAGGGGTTCAAGATAGGGGTTCTATCTTCTTTGAACTTTCTTTTCTTCACCTGTAATATAAGGAGGTTGAATTCTAAAGTCCCTGCCAATACTTACGTCCCATGATTCTGAGCTTCAGGTTTGAAGATTTTCCCCTCTGCCTGCATGTGTACACACAGACCACTGGTACTACAGACTGACTCAAAAGATTGAAAGGTCAGAAAGCATCGTGCAGCATGGCTGAATTCACAACAGCTCACAGAGCACACACCATGTCAACAGGGCCCAGAGAGAAGGTGCCCATGGAGCAGTACGCATGCCCTGGCCTGTCACATCCACAGCAGACGAAGCTGCTTGCTGCAGGCCACCAAGGCCCACTTCCCAAAAGACGTCTTGTGGAGTTCAGAGACAGAGAGCAAGACCTGATTCCTGTATTTGTGGGGCTGGACTCCCATACATCAGGACATTTGAGACAACACATACACAAATACACAAGGCATAAACAGAATTAAAGCACTGGGGAGATAGATCAGATGAGCATATAACATGCAGGAAAGATGTCCTGTGCTTACGTACGGAAGAATGGAAGGGATAGGGACTACTGTGATTCAAGTAAAGAGCATAGTGGGAAATCATTCTGCAGTGGCAGTTGTGGTGAAAATATGAGTGAGTGTGCACCATGACTCCCCATCTTTAGCCAGCCTGCATGGCGGCGCCCCTGTCCTAAAACCCAGAAGGCCTGGAAATGTGCACAGGTCAGCTGCTGTACACACATCTTGTTTTCTGTGCTTTCTCTTCCCCAGATACCACTTGAAAGATGTCATTGTAGGGAAGATCTACTTCCTGTTGGTGAGAATCAAAATCAAGCACATGGAGATAGATATCATCAAGCGGGAAACGACGGGCACAGGCCCCAATGTGTACCATGAAAACGACACGATAGCCAAGTATGAGATCATGGATGGGGCGCCCGTGAGAGGTGAGCATCTTCGCCCCCAAGCCCACAGCCACCTCCCCTGTTCTCCCAGGCCCAGCATGGAATTATGGAGGGGCCTGGGGTGGTTATACTGCTAAAGTAAGATTGCCTGTTCACCTATAATTTCTCATCTCTAATTGTTTACTGTGGATCCCAATAAAGAGGAAAAGAAGGGCTGGGTATGTGGAACTCCAAGCTCCTTCTCTACCTTCACCCAGAAGAGCTCCACCTTGGCCTTGTTTACACATTGAGCTTGTACTGGAGATTTCATCTTAAGAGTTAACAAGTCTTAAAAACAACAACAACAAAAGCTTGAAAAGTACTGGTTTAGCAGATAGTTTGCACATTTTACCTACTGACATTCTTTGCTACTAGGGAGCAAGATATTAATGCAGAATAACCACTTTTGTTCCTTAGTTCTAGCTCTTGTGAAATGACTCATTCTCTGAATTCATTCACCAAGTGCACATACTCCATCCAGCACTACCAGGTGCCACAGACCACACCGGGAACGGGACAGAAACAGTGAGCCTCCGCCCCACCCACCCCAGAGCTGACATTACATCTGGAGTGAATGGAGTTGCAAGCTTTGTTATTTGGGGAGTCTGTGATTATTTGGGAGTAGCAATCATTTATGTTCTTCTGGCCCTGCAGCCATTGATGATGAAGAATATATTTTTTCATTTAGAAGTGCTTGGTGATGCCAAGGTTTTATTCAGTTTATTCCTACATGTCTTCCATGTGGAAGGAGGGGACAATGACAGCTGATTCTTGGGCATCATCATTTTAGGTCCTTGCGGGGGATAGGACTGAACTCTCCTGACTCTCTGCATGTTCCATTTTTTTCACCAGCTGTACAAGTAAACCCACTTGTCATTTCCCCTGAGAAATAAGACAAAACAGTAGATAATTAAAAGTGCATTTATATTTAGCTTAGACTACATTATAAGTTTGGCCTTTCTCAGTAGAATTACTGTCCTAATTTCATTTCTCTTAAATTAGGAAAGGCACAGTGTTAGAGCTGGAAGGGACCTAAAATATCATGTAGTCTGATTCCACAATTTTTCACATGAGAAAATTAGGGTCCAGAGAAAGCAATGGACTTACACAGAAGTCATACAACTGGTTAATGGAGAACTGGGACCAGAATGAGGATTTTCTCTTTTTCAGATCACTATACCACCCTGTTTATCCATCTTAGAGTGGGATGTGTTTTGCGGGGCATACACCATTTAGGTTGGAGGAAGGTGGCATTGAAATTGCTGACTGACATGATGAGTTAGCTGGGGCTTGGCAATCGGCCTGTTAAAACACAACAACTGGGGCGCCTGGGTGGCTCAGTCGGTTGAGCGCCGACTTCAGCTCAGGTCACGATCTCATGGTCCGTGAGTTCAAGCCCCGCATCGGGCCCCTGTGCTGACAGCCCGGAGCCTGTTTCAATTCTGTCTCCCTCTCTCTGACCTTCCCCCATTCATGCTCTGTCTCTCTCTGTCTCAAAAATAAATAAACGTTAAAAAAAAAACAAAACAAAAAAAAAAAAAAAAACCACAACAACTAGACACATTACATATAATCAAAAGATGCTTAGCAGTAGTATCCTGTGCTGTTCATACTCACTGGTCTCTATGTTGGAACAGTGAGAGAAGATGCAACAGGACCTGGAATCGAATTGCAGAGTCACGTTTTTGCTTCAGAAGATCACTGAGCCAGAGAATGCAACTTCCCAAAGGCTAGAAGCATTCCCTTGAGTGTGCCATGACACGCTCAGGTGGCGCCTCCCTTGCTGTGGGCAGAGAGTGACTTGGTGTAAGGTAGGGTGGGTCACTTTGCCCTTTGCTCTGACTTCTGCCTGGCCCTTCCAGGAGAGTCCATCCCGATCCGGCTCTTCCTGGCGGGCTATGAGCTCACCCCCACCATGCGGGACATCAACAAGAAGTTTTCCGTGCGCTATTACCTCAACCTGGTGCTGATAGACGAGGAGGAACGACGCTACTTCAAACAGCAGGTGAGGCCCAGGTACCTCCCTGAGACCCCTGGCTGCCCTAGAGCCAGCACAGAAAGGGTATCATCCCTGTGAAGATCAGGTTCCATTTCTGACAGATTAAGTGGAGTGGTATAGGGGAGAGAGACCCAGGTGCCACTTGTTGGTTCACTGAGAGGGAATCCCATGACAAGAATGAGGGTCCCTACTTGACACCTCAAGTTCGCTTTTGCAGGCCTAAGGCCAGTGACCACTCTGCCCTTCCTGCCCACACCAGAAGGAGCCCTGGGTGGTGTGGACAGTGGCTGTCTTTGGTGAGAGAGGAGCAGAGGAGGTTTTGCTAAGATTCCTGGGAGAAAGTTAGAGCCTCTGGGAACCCCACCCTCATGCCTCCCTCTCAAGATAACATGTCACCTCCTTCTCCCAATTCTGCAGGAAGTGGTGTTGTGGCGGAAGGGTGACATTGTACGGAAGAGCATGTCCCATCAGGCAGCCATCGCCTCACAGCGCTTCGAAGGCACAACCTCCCTGGGTGAGGTGCGGACCCCCAGCCAGCTGTCTGACAACAACAGCAGGCAGTAGGCCCCCAGGGCCAAGAAGCTGCTGGGCTTCCACCCAGCACCCCCGTCTACCAAACACCAGCGGCTGGGGGAGGGGAGGACGGTGTGATGTTCAACTGACCCGTTACTTGCAACCTGAAAACAAATCATGTTTTGACTTAAATTCTTTTTTTCTGAAGAACCTAAGGGGCTTGGGTTGGGAGGCAGTCTCCTTGAGATTCTGTGGCTGATGTGAGAACAGGGAGAGGTAGCATCCTGGTAGCTGGTCTCTCTGGGGAAAAGAGCCTTTTGTTGAGGCCTTCCATGGGGGGCTGCCTCACATCTTGCAGGGGAGCAAAGAGCAGGCATCCTTGGATCCTGGGTCTCTGAGCTTCCTGATACAGGAAGCATGTCCTGAGCATGTCCCTGGGATTCTGAACTGCCAGCGGGGCCAGGGGGTAGTCCTATCTTATTCTCCCCTCTGCTGTGTCTGAGGTAGTGGCCAAAGAAGCTGGTCCTTCCCCATCCTAAATGGCAGCAGGGAGACTCAAGATCGGGAAGCTACCTCTTTGGGAGTCTTGGATGTGGTGCTTTGACGTTTCCACAAGCCACCTCCTTTCTGGCCTTTCTCTCACTGCTGGGACCCAAGCACCTCCCTTCTCCATCTTCTACGGACTCTTGTCAGTAACGTCCTGGAACAGAAGCTTGTGGAAGGGCCTTTGGCTGTTGTCCCCTCACCTGTGAGAAATTCTGGGCACAGAGACACCTGGGGTTAGTGTCATGCATGGATGGCAGCAGTGTTGGATATAAGAGGCCAAGACAGAAGTATGGTGACTATGTGTGGTTGCAGTCTGCCTGTACCCCATGACTGCACTCTCCAGCCCTGAGGGCTGGGTGGCTCTAGGATACTGCTGTGTGCCACAGCAAGCCCAAATAAGGGCATGTGTTTCCTCTAAGAGATCCCGGGAAGGCCTTGATCTCTTTGCTTCCCTAAGAATGGATCCTCATCACTCCTTGCTCTCCCTTCATTTAATTTGTGGGAAGTAGGGCTTGTAAGTTTTGTTCTTACTGTCACCCATGCCCCTTCATTCTCTGAGTTTCAGGAGGGAGAGGAGAGCCTCAGCAGAAGACTCTGCTACACAACTTCAGAATAATTCTGCTTGCCAAATTATGTCTTCACCTTCACCAGTTGGCTGACCAGACTTTAGGACCATTGATGTTTTTGTTTAAAAACATACAGAAACTCTTGTGGGTATTCTTGTTACATGAAAGGAAAGGGGACCTTCCCTCTGTTGCACTGTGCTCGGGCCTATTGGAGTAAAGGTGTTGACATCCTTTTCTGCCTCATCTGGAAATGACCTATTGGCCTTCCTTCCCTTCAGGCAGACCCCATTGGCCAATAAGTCCAATATCTGTGGGTCTGAGTTCTCTATAGTTTGGAAAGCAGGGGGTTTGGTTCCTTTGTCATCTTTTAGTGTGGAAAATGGGGACTCCTCTTTTCCTCAGAAATCAGTGTAGTCGTGGGCCTCTGACTGGGCAGGGCTCATGGGTCAGGACTGAGACTGGGGGGAGAAGACACTGGGATGACACTAGAGGTTGACTGGGGACAGCAGAACCACAGAAGGTAAGGTGGCTCCCCCCCATGCTGGACCCCGAGTTCAGGTGCGACGGACAATCTCATGGGAAGAGAATCACCCATCCAGCTGCCCCTGGATTATCAAGTTTGGAGTTTAAGGATATGGGGGAGGCAGATTGTGTGCTCCTTGGCTTTTCCAGATCATGAGATTAGGCTCTGGTGTGCCTCCCATAACAGCTGGTATTCTAACTAGAAAGTTCCTCTGCCTCCCAACTGATAACCCAAATTCATTTTCCAACTTTCATAACATCTTAAACTTTTTTTTCTGGGAGAACTAGAAGATAGAATTTGCTTTTATTCTATCAGGAGCTGTGCACAAGCCAGGTCTTCTGTTTTCTCTCACTCTGCCCCCATTCTCTACTTCTCTATGCGACTGTGGAAGTGAGGGGAGGGACCGCCCCCTCCTTTAAAGGTCCCCATACCTGGGAGTGCATAGGTACTAAACCAAGCAGTGCAACTTGTAATTAAGCAGCTGCAGTGTTTACATGTTTCTTAATGTGTCGTCTTTTCAATGGCTGTATTTTAAAAAAAAAAAAAGAAGAAGAAAAAAAAGAACACTTGTTTCAATTGTCTCTCTGATTAAAGGAAGCCCCTGTGGCTTGGAGGCATTGTGCCCATGGTCCACCAGGTTCTGTGGTTTCTTCTGTCTTATACTGTCTTATACTCACACAAAAGGGGAGACAGACACCCACCCTGATCCAACATGACACCTGCCCTCTCTGTGGCTGTGGCCCCTGGCGAACACTGATGTTTTATTCACACCCATTTTAGGTAAGCATATGCTGAGAAAGGAATCCCAGCTGTATTCTCACCTGGCAACCTGTGCTGATGTTGCTGGTGGTTTAAAGCCCTATGGGACCCAGATGACTTCAGGGGCATCTGAGGAAGGCTGGTGTAGAAAGACAAAAGTTCATTTCAGTAGGGGTAATAGACAGAACCCTGCACCCTGGAATTTGCTACAGTAAAGGAAGATGGTAGAGGGTAACCCTGCACCTTACTGATGGGCAGAAGATCTGCAGTGGAGTAGTCTACCACACCCAGTGCTACTTTAAAAGAAAAGCTTCCCAACTTTGATATTAATGTTTTATTGAAAAAGGTACATGAAAATCACCTACGTACACAACCCCAGGTCAACATAACAAGAAACCCTTCTCACACCTCCTTCTGTCTTACAAAAGCTTGAATTCTTTGGAACAATGTCTTGCCTATTCCAGCAACATGGTCCCAGTTAACTTGGTTCCTTTTCCTCCAGGCTCAAAATAAAATCGAACTCCTCTACCAAAAAAGGGGGAAAAGAAAGCAAAGAATTAGGAGGTGTGTCTCTTAAACAGGGAGGTTGTGTCAGACATTTCATATTGTTACTGAGGTAGGTTGTCATTCATTCAAAAACTATGGAATGTTTTACTATGTGCCAAGCACTGCTGGGCACATAGTAATGAGTAACTCCAGACCTATTTCCTCCTTCGTGGATATTATAGGTGAGTAGACAGGCTCAAAGAGGTTAAATACTGTGCCCAAGCTTAATCAGTAATAAATGTGAGTTCACGTAGTCATTCTAGTATGTGAGTAATATAAAAGAAAGGGCCCACTCTTACCTTGGGTCAGGGGCTGAATTGAGAGTCTCTGGCGACTGAAGAGAGCCATATTTTTTAAGGGGCCTCCAGTGGCTTTGTGAGCTTGGTGATGGGTTTTGAGCTCAGCCAGGGTGATGAAACGCTTCATCATCCGAACAAATTGTACATCCACCTATGTGACAGAAAGTGTATGGGACAGAAAGACACGTGCAGGTAGATTCTGTCCACTGTGTGCTTTAGCTTCTTATGGGAGGTTCTTATAGGTAGGGCTGCCAGTGTTCTGTTCCTATTCCCAAAGCCAGGGTAACCTCATCTGAGTAAGAACTGGACTCTATACCTTGACCTAAAGACACCCCACACCTTCTTCCTCCCTCTCTTTGTCCATTCTTTTCCTTTCATGAAATAGGAAAAATAGTAATCTTTACCATGGACCATTTGGGGTTGTCTTCCTTGCTGGATGGGTCATAATGGGGATTGTTTTTCTCAAACTGTGTGTGGTCTGGGTAAGCCTCCTTTACAATCTGAAAACAAAACCAAGTCTCCAGTCATTTGCCTGGACAGTCAGCTCCATGGCCGTTTTTTAAAAAAAATTTTTTAACGTTTATTTATTTTTGAAACAGAGCAGGAGTAGGGAGGGGCAGAGTGAGAGGGAGGCACAGAATCCGAAGCAGGCTCTAGGCTCTGACCTGTCAGCACAGAGCCCGATGTGGGGCTCAAACCCATGAACCAACCGTGAGATCATGACCTGAGCCAAAGTTGGATGCTTAACTGACTAAGCCACCCAAGCGCCCCTCCAGGGCCAATTTTTAATTCTAGTCTGACTTTCACTTCTGACCCTGCACATTCTAACCTCTTCAGCTGTGCCGTAGAGCCAATGAAGGCTCAGATATCTGGAAATAATATACAGGCAAGCATAGGAATCAATCTTATTTTGATAAAATCTTAAAAGTAATGTTCTAAAACCAAGTATTAAAGGTTATTATTGGTGCCACTGTCTTTCCACCTGCAGTTCATAATTTTATCCTAGTAACTTCTGATCTGGAAGAGCTATCATCAGGCCTGTTTTTGAGTGAAAGACCAAGGCACAGAAATGAGAAGTCTGTACCAGCGGGACCTGAAATGAAGGCCTTGTTATAGTCCTTGTCATACTGAAGAGGCCTGAGTGGTGACATCAGGGATGGGGAGGAGGGTACTTCTTTTTTGTTAACTGATTTAAGCTTTGTTCCTTTATATCTACATGAGTAAGTTTCCCTGAAGGGAGAGGGATTAAGACCAATGCCTATACAACTGACCTTCACAAGTCCTGCGATGCCTGGCTCTTTGCAGTTGCTATGGTAGAAGAAAGCTTCTTGCTCCAGCTTCATGGCTCGAAGGAAGTTCCGGGCCTGTCCCAGGGGAGAATAAACAACTACCTTCCTCCTCACCCACTGGAAAACACTAGCTGTTAGTGGAAATCAAGTCTGCTTTCCTTAGATGAGGTTTTCTTTTCTGCAGCTTGCCTTTACTGAAACACCCAGACTTGTATCCAGACCATTTGCAAACTGCATGCAGAGTAATTAAGGTATTTTTGAATACATTTTCTATTTTATTATCTGGGCCATTGGCCAAGAGATTTTGCTACTGAATAAGTCATGGAAGGAGGCAGGCATTTACCCAACGCCTGGGTCTCAGGCCCTGCTTTTACCCTCTTACCTGGTAGTTGCGAACACCATCCCAGCATGCTGTCTGCTTGGGCTGTGCTTTAAGATCCTCGATGCTGAACTAGGCAACAGGAAATGAACCCATTCATTAAACAATTTTGACGCCAACTGGAAACAATATGGAAGTAGATAGTTTCTTCCCCTACACTGAGGGTGCTACTTGCTATAGTGGGAGTATGTAGTTTACTGGGAAGTAGTTCCGCAAAGCCACTTCTGTTGGGCACATGTAAGTAAGCCTTGTATTAACTTGTTATCCTTGTTAATTAAGAAGATCAGTTGAATGGATAATCCAGATGATAATGTGTTTGTTATTTGTATTTTACTCATTAAGGTACTATATATTTCTTCTATAATATTTTTCTCCAAGCTATTATTAAAATTGGTTTATATTAATTCACTGAATAAATATTAGCTGTTGGCAGAGAAATATGTAGGATTATGGCAGGTGGCAAGAGTAAGGCAACATAAGATTGAAATGTTGCCCAGGTCAGGGTTTGGCAAACTATAGGTTTTAGGCCTGATTTTGTAAATGGTTTTATTAAAACACACCCACACCATTTATTTACATGTCGTCCATAGCCACTTTCTTGCAACAGCAGCAGAATTGCAACAGCAATGAGAAGACCTGAAAACCTAAAATATTTATTATGTTGCTGGTAATAAACCTTGCTGATTTTATTCCTTATTTCCTTATTATCTTTCCCTTAACTCTACCCTTCGGAGAAGCTGGTGGACTCTGTGGTGTCCCATATTTATTTCTTATCTAAAAAAACAGCTTGAAGGGATTAAAGACAGGTACCTGGTCTCACCTTCACATCTACACCTTTCTCTAATCGGCTTTCTGCCTCTGACTTCATCAGCCAGTAACTACTTAGATACTTCCCACAGGTTTTGGAGGCTGAAGTCTTCTGAGGGCTGGAGTTAACCACTTGAGCCGATGCCCCCACTGGGTTCTTAGTCTTGGTACGTTTTCCTGCCGGTCCCTTATTGTCTGCAATAGAAACAAACAGCAGAAACTGGTCATGCTGGCTGAGAAGTAATGTTGCATTGTGGGGAAAGCACATGCTTTGGAGTCAGACCTGGATTCAAATCCTGGATCTGTCAATTACTAGCAGTAGCAACTGAAATGCTGAACTTCAGTTTATCTATAAAAATGGGACAGGAATGCCCATCTTCACAGGGTATCTTCTGGATTATCCATTCAGTGGGATAAGAATACCTTACATGGTTGTGGGTTAGGATTGACAGTCCTAGCAGAGTTCTGACTTGTGTTAAGTAATTTTCTTTCTTTACCTCACTCTCTTCTGTGCCCTTGCTGAGGCTATTTCTCTCCAATGAGGAAACCAAACACCTACTCCACAAACTTGTTTTAGAGATTAAGTACAATAGTGCTAACAATGGGTTTAGACAATGCCTGGCATTATAATAAATACTCAATAAATATAAGCTATTATTATAATTATCATCTCATAGTTCTTTTTTGCTTGCTCACTGTGCTTTGTGGCCTGCTTCCTTCCAGCTCCTTGAAGGTGCCAGAAGAAGCTGGATAAAACAGCTCATTCTGTACTTTGTAGACTTGGCAAAGATGACTTTATCCTAAGAGAATTAGAGAAAATGTTCCTGGAACATATTAGGCACTCAATAGCTTAATATGAGTTGTTAAATCCATACTCTATGACAGACCCTGAGCTCTATTTGTTACCCTAACAGTAACTCAGTTAATCTGTATAATGAGATATTCTGTTCATCTGCTAAATGTGTCCCAGATTACACACTTAGTAAACAATATAATCAGGAACTGTCCCCTGGTCTATCTGGATCCACCCTTAATGACTGTACCACACTGCCTCTGAATTTAGTCCCATCTCTCCTACATCAGCCCTCATTAAGTATCATTTATGGGTGTCTAATACTCAGAACCTCCCTAGCCTAGTTGATCAGGTGGTCCCTTTGGAGGTAAACACACTGCAAATACCATTATGTGTTGTTAAATAACACAATGTATTGTAGTCAATCTGGAACTTCTGCCATTCCCAAAAGTACTTTAATTGCTTTTTTCTGCACTTCATCTACTTAGAATGCCATTCATTCTTGTGAATATAAAAATGTCATTGCATTTTCTCTGCCTGAGGAAAGACTTCCCGTTCTTTAAGGCTAGATTCAATTCCACTTCCGTTTCTGGCAGTCCTTACTGCCCTCACACCCTTAGCCATCTAGTTTCCTAGACCTTTTCACTCATGTCTGTTTGCATTCTCCATGACAGCAGAACTAGGCTTTTTTTTTTTTTTTTTTTAATTTTAATGTTTTATTTATTTTTGAGAGAGAGCGGGACCGGGAGCTGGGGAGGGACAGAGAGAGAGGGGAACAGAAGATCTGAAGCAGGCTCTGCGCTGACAGCAGCAAGCCCTATGTGGGGCTCAAGCTCACAAACTGTGAGATCATGACCTGAGCCACTGTCTGACGTTCAACGAACTGAGCCACCCAGCAGAACTGTATGTTATTGACCTTAGTACAAGCCACCCCTTATCTACTATTGCTTTAATGAACAAACAAGAAGCTCTGGGTATAAGCTTGGTGGGAAGAATAAAGAAGATGGAAGTCAATTAGGAATAACGTAACAGAAAATCCGCGAAAGGATTCTCCCGACAGACAGGGAGTTGAAAGTGAGCAGTACGAAACAGGTCCTAGAGAAACTAGGGCCGCCTTTTTGCAGCCTAGGTGCAGCTCACCTGGCCCAGCAGGCTCGGCAGACCCAGCAGACCCAGCCAGCCTCTTCCGGGGTCTCGGCATGGTGCCCCTGCGAGGGCTGAAGTGCAGAGGATTCTGGAATCAACCAAGAGTACAAGAGGCAACTCTGAATCTGCCCCCAGAAACCTGTGCAAAGCGAGATGCAGACAATGAGAGGAAGCGGAGTTTCAGTCCCCAGGGTCTTTTGCGGACCTGGACTTGGGCCCGTCAATCCTTCCCCCAGTTATCTATTCCATCTTGCATAACCTGCCGCTAACGTCTCCTCGGTTAGTAACCTGATCCTTCTCCCATTTATTCACCATTCTCCCGCTACACTGACCCAACCGCACAGCCTACACAACCCCAACCAACCACCCCAGGCTCCAGCACCTGGTCACAGCGTCCCAGTCCGGAGCATTAAGTAAGACCCGGCTCTGTTGCGCCGACACCCCGGCATCTCTGGGAATTGTAGTCCTGCCTCTGGAGCAGGCTTCCCTGAATCTGGGCTGTGAGGGTCGCCGGATGCACTACAACTCCCAGGGTGCACTACGGGCCTGGCTCCTGCAGTAGCGAACGCAACCCGCTTGCAGATCCTGTGTGGAGCAGAGGCTACTATGTTGCTCAGAGGCTGCTGGAGGCTGGGAAGGCCGCTCATCTGCCTGCGTGGTGGTCTGCAGGCCCCCGCCCAGAGCGGCCGCCGGAGCTTGGTCTCCTGCATCGACCGTAAGTCTCTCCCCCGGTGTGCGGGGAGGGAATGCAGTGGTCTGCGCGCCCGTAGAGCGCATTGTCACCCCTGGCTTGTCGTGGGCCGTCACCGGGGTCATCACCCCAAGGCCCACCTGCCCTCTCCCAAGTCGGCTTCCCTCGCTGGAGGGTCTCCCCATCCCGTCCACCTGGCTGGCTTTCCTTGGCCGCCCTCACTCTCTGCTGTTTCCATCTGTTGCGCCCCTGGCCCTCGTCTATTACTCTTCCACCCTATCCCCTCCGTGGTCGGGAAGCCAGGCGTCCGAATTTGTGCTCCAGGCCTTCTGCTTAAGCCCTGTCTTTCCTCCTGCCTACTTCACAGGGGCCCTCTAAAGATATATTAAGATAGGAAAATACTTTGTAGTTACAGCTTATTCTTTGCTGCTGATGCTGTTTGTTAATTGTTCAAATCTCCTTAAACGTAGTTGATATTATCGACTTCTTGATACATTTAATAAGTTTACTTGTGAAAACAGTAACTAAGGGTTTTACAATTATCCTCACAACTCTGAGGTAGATTCTGTTACGATCCCTGCTTCCTGATAAGGAGTGGATATAGAGGTGCAGAAACTCATGACTTTGTTTCATTTTATTTTGTTTTAATCATAGGTCATTTAAGGGTCATAAAGGTAGTAAGAATGTAAAAAGCCTGGTGCTGGTTGTGCTAGATGAAGGAATGCTCCTTCCTTATGTGACACAAGATTTGCTCACATAAGTTTTATGATGTAACACCTAAAACCTTTTACTATTGAAATTCCTGCAGGGAAAATAATTATTATTGCAAATGGGAAACTATGAGAATTGACAGACCTGAATGTTTTTAAGTACCAAATAATTTGGATGTGAAGAACAGAGAGTGATAGGGGCCTAGGCTGACTAGGGATAGATACCCAGCCACTTTGTGATTCTGTCAAGTACCTAAGCACATTTTTTCTTCTGAAAAAAACAAAAACAAAACAAAACAAAAACCTTTCGAATAAATGACACTTCTTCATTGTAGAATAGGTGATGAATCCCTTAGATTACACCCAGATCTATAATATACACTAGTATAGAATACTGTTTTCTTCTCCATGTCCTAAAACTCCTTCATAAGTTGCTGCCCTGTTCTAGCATTTAGAATTTGGTAAACAAAATTACCCTTGCTGATACCAAGGCAGGTAAGGAGTTGTTCTGGCAACAAATAGATTAAATATTAAATAGGTTAATATTAAATAACAAATAAGTTAAATATGTTGGAGTACTTCCATCAGCTAGTTGTGTAACTTCAACCAATGAGGTACTTTTTCACCTTTAAAAGAAAGTATCTCTCAATCAGTAAAATTAAAGGAAATTGTCCTTTAATGTATCATTCCACATATTAGAATGTCAAATTAATGGGAGTGATTAACAAATATTTCTTTGTTTCATTGCATATTTTAATAAGTGAAAAGTGATTAAGACAATTATGATTTGTATTGTATTTTATGTATCATATATTACATATATACTCATTATGTATACTTTCCTCATTCTACAGATGAGGAAATTTACTCAGTATATAGTGCAGCCCCCTCATTTTACAATGGGATAACTGAAGTTGATTGGGGTTCCTGACTTAGCTTATTGTGTAAGAGAAATGCTGTATTAGGTCGACTGTCCCAGCTTTGTGGTTCTTGCTCCTGGCAATATCCTTCCCTGACCCCTGTCCTGGAACTGAGTATATATAATCTTGCCCACAGCTTCCATGGGACTAAATGAAGAGCAGAAGGAATTTCAGAAAGTGGCCTTTGACTTTGCTGCCCAGGAGATGGCTCCACATATGGCAGAGTGGGACCAGAAGGTGGGAGTTCTCCTTATGGCTAGATGTTCCAAAAATGCCTCATGTGGTGACCAAGATCTCCTTGTAGTCCTAACTTTTCAGTGTTTATTCTCCATGCACAGTTCTTACTGCAGATTAGAGTACTGGTAATGGCGTGATTCCTTTCCTAGAAACATCCTCATCATCTTGTAGAGACCTGTTGTTTTGTTTTTTTTTTTTAACTAATTATTTAAAATGTTTATTTATTTTGAGAGAGTGTGTGCAAGTCGGGGAGGGGCACAGAGAGAGGGAGAGAGAGAATCCCAAGCAGGCTCTTTCCTGTCAGCTAATATGGAGCTCCATCTCCCCATCATGAGTTCATGACCTGAGCCTAACTCAAGAGTCGGTTGCTTAACCAGCTGAGCCACCCAGGTGCCTAAGACCAGTTTTTTTGTTTTTTTGTTTTTTTGTTTTTAATTATACAAAGATTTGGACACTCTTAAAACCAAGGCAATTCTGATAATAAAAAGAAACTTTAACACTAGAAAACCAGTACTTCCAGAATGCGTTTTAACTGTTATAGGTAACAAATAGCCTGTTATGTTAAGGGAATACTACACTCTCCCAAATGCAAACATCTTAATCCCCCATTGTGCCATTTAAAGAAAAGTCCATCTGTGAATCATTTATTGATGACCCTGTTTTTTTTGTAGGAGCTGTTCCCAGTAGATGTGATGCGGAAGGCTGCTCAGCTAGGCTTTGGGGGGGTCTATGTACGAACAGATGTAGGTGGGTCTGGACTGTCACGGCTCGATACCTCTGTCATCTTTGAAGCCTTGGCTACAGGCTGTACCAGCACCACAGCCTATATAAGCATCCACAAGTGAGTGCCAAAGTTTGGTGAGCACAACAAAGTGCTCATACCGGTTGACTGTGAAATTTTCAGATAAAGAGAGAAAAGTTCATCTTTGAAGGTTGACTGCCGTTGAGGAACCTAACTGTAAAAGTTCACACTAGGCCTGCTATTGCCTCTTGGACTGGAATCTGTCATGTTGTATGTTGCTTGGAGAATGAGGTCTGTCAGCTTTCTCTCAAATCCTAGATTGAGCTGGAACCAAATAGACTTCTCTAGGACAGTGGTTAGGGCCCTGATCCCCTCTTCCTCAACCCAAAGACAAAGCCTCCAGGAATTTGCAAAAGTACCTATATAACTCTTTGATTTTTAGGGACCTTATTGAGCCTAACTAGAAGTAGCATGAACAGCCAAGTGAGAAATACCTTGATCCTGATTATCTGTGGGAACTGTGTGTTCCGGGAGTATGTTTTAACCTAGGCCTTTCCTTTAAATTTGAATTTCCTCAGAGGCAGCTTTTCTCTTCCCACTCTCTCTTCTGCTTCACTCTGCTTTGCTACCTGTGTTCTCCTTCCCCAGACCTTCCCCCTTCAGATGTCTTTTTCTCCATATTAACTCTGTCATTGTTGTTTCTTCTTCTTTCTTTTTTTTTTTTTTTTTTTTCCTTTTGGTCTTTTCTTCTTGGTTTACCTGTCAGCATGTGTGTCTGGATGATCGATACTTTTGGAAATGAGGAACAGAGGCACAAATTTTGCCCACCGCTCTGTACCATGGAGAAATTTGCTTCCTACTGCCTCACTGAACCAGGTGGGTTTGCCACACTGCCAGCAAGATGAATCAGGAGATGCTGCTCAGGCAAAGCATATAACCCTTATTTACCATGAAGTTCAGCCATTCCTGTGGCCTGATGTCACAAGACTCAGAGGCCTCTAGGCCAGAGTCTATCCAGGCTGTCGACTGGAACTTCCTTGTAGGAGGCTCACTGCAAGCCGGTGTTCTGGGAGATGGAAAATGATCTGATTGCTGTCCACCATTTTCACCAAATACAGAGAGTTCCTTTGGCTGTCTGAGTTTCAAAGTAGGAAACACTGAGCTGTTTGTTGTAAGGAAAGATTTCCTTGGAAGTGGAGCCATGCTGAGTGTCCCTTAACTTCACTGACTTTCTCTCCTACCCTCTCTGCTTCCTTTTGATCCCTGCCTTAGGAAGTGGCAGTGATGCTGCGTCCCTTTTGACCTCAGCGAAACGACAAGGAGATCATTACATCCTCAATGGCTCCAAGGTACCAGCATACCCACCTTACAGAATTGTTCCCATCTTCCTGCTGATATCACCTGGATCCTTGCTCTCTGCGAGTTAATATTTCCTGGGATTTTTACATGTTGGGTAGAGAACCTCTGACCTATTTCCCTTTATTTACCTTCACTTTCTCTCTCTTTTTCAAGTTTATTTATTTATTTTGAGAGAGAGGGGGAGAGAGCGCAAGTGGGGGAGGGGCAGAAGGAGAGAGACTCCCAAGCACACTCCACACTCAGTGCAGAGCCCAACACAGGGCTCCATGTCAATGACCTTGAGATCATGGCCTGAGCCGAAATCAAGAGTCAAACACTTAACCGACTGAGCCACCCAGATGCCCCGCTTTCTCTTTCTTCTGATCTGAGTCCAAATAATTTTCCTCATTATTGTTTATCCTTTTTATAGTCTCATCAGCTAGATCCCTGATTCCCCAGTCAGCACAGGTTCTTTTTACCCCTTCTTCATTTCTCTGTGCCACCATATACCTCTTAGCAACCTACTGTTGGGAGAATCCCTATGTTTTCCCAGTTGTTAGGCTGCAGGAATGCATGTGTTTCCTGATCCTTGTGCACCCCCTCTCCAACCACCAGGCCTTTATCAGTGGTGGAGGTGAATCAGATGTTTATGTAGTCATGTGCCGAACAGGAGGACCAGGCCCCAAAGGCATCTCATGTATAGTTGTTGAGAAGGGAACCCCTGGCCTCAGCTTTGGCAAGAAGGAAAAAAAGGTGAGTGGCTAATGGACATGAAGCAATTCAAGTTCAAGCAATTCAAGAATTTGTTACCTGCCAGACCTATCTCTGTTCTATTTGTTTTGTTTGAATAGGTTCACATACTTGCTAACTTGCATTGGAGGCAGTTGCTCCTATTACAGTTTCAACAGGAGCAGGTGAAATAAAATAGGGCATGTCTACAGAAATACTATACCACTGGCAAAATGGTGGAGTTTGTCAGTAAGTTCCATAAGCCACCTGTCATTTTAGTGTGAGGGATTTCTCTATTGTCTGCCTCACCTCCACTTTTGACTTGTGTTTTTTTTATTTCATTTTTTTTTTAAGTTTACTTATTTTTGAGAGAGAGAGAGAGAGAGAGAGAGAGAGAGAGAGGAAGAGTGCGAGCCAGGGGAGGGGCAGAGAGAGAGGTAGAGAGAGAATCTCAAGCAGGCTCCATACTGTTAGCACAGAACCCAGTGCAGGGCTCGAACTCACGAACCATGAAATCATGATCTGAGCCAAAATCAAGAGTTGGATGCTTAACTGACTGAGCCACTCAGCCATAGCCCCTGACCTGTGTTTTTTATCCAACTTCTTATTTTAGTGCACTCTTTTATCCCAGGAAAAAATACTTACAGAAGATCTGTTGGTGACTAGAGGTCTCAGGAATGAAAAGCATATCAGCCACTTTTCTTCTTTAAATAAAAATAAAATAAAACTCATTGGAGATGATTATGGGTATTTCAATAATGTAAGAAGAAGGGTGTTTCCATAGGTGGTTTGGAAAGACATTTCTAGGATTAAGAAATCCCCTAGTCAGGCCATGAATAGTAAAACTATGATTACATAACTGTAGCTGGTGGTAAGATGAGACCATTCAGATTTGTTAGGGCAGGTGACCAGAATTGTCATCTGCCTCCAATATGTACTTTTACAGTTATGACTTTGGGGGAGATTTCAGGTAATGAAATGACCCCTAAATGTACTTCTCCTTTCATAGCTCCTAGGGTTTCCATATTTCCCTTCATGAGCTTTCCTGATATTTTATAAACTGCCAAAGAGTTAGAAGTATTAGTGCCCCTTATCTTTTATAGGATAATAGGTTTTTACTAGATTCCTGCCATGTACAAAGCCTGATGCTGGCTCCTGGGATGGGGAGGATACAAAAGTCACTCCTAGCCTTGTCTGAAATTATAAGACATATTCTGTCTCACGTGTATAATGTATGTGAAGTTATACAGCTATAGGATATCTTAATTCTAGGAATGTCTGCTTTGGGCCATATGACATAGATCAACTTACATAGTCTGGCACATAATTTTACAGGATTGAGTTAATGCTGATTCAGGTTGTCTGTGCTTATAAAGGTTGTGATGGTTGTTTCAATACACAAGGGTAGTATCCACCTCAGTATTCTGTTGACAGAATACCAAAGCTATCAAGTTTAGTGCCTAGAGAAAAGTTGTAAATAAGTTCCAGAAACAAAAAGTATATCTTTTCTTCCTTTCATTTTCTATTTTCTCTCACTTTTTAAGTGTATACATTTTCTTTTTTTGTTGTATTTTTTTAATTATTAGTTTTGCTTTATGTTTCAATGTAAGGGAAATCTGGAAGGACATCTCTTTATGCATTTGACAGCTGGTGAGTGCCTACTGTGTGCCAAGCATTCTTCTAAACAGTAGGGATGGAGCAGTGAACAAAGACAAGCTCTGCCCCCATGGAATTAACCTTCCAGCAAGCAGAGATAAGCCACAGACAGGTGAATAAGCAAGGTGACTTCTGGAAGTGTTCTGTGCTGCAGAGGAGATAAAACAGGTTGATAGGATACTGATTGAGGAGAGCTTGGGAGCTTCTACAATAGACCTGAACTCTGAGAGGTCATGACTTTTGAGATGAGATCCCAAGTATATTAGAAGGAACAACCATAGGAAGAATTCTGGGCAGAGACAACAAATAGACAGATGGCCTATTTGGGAAATGGAAAAAATGTTCAGTATGGTCCTAGAGAAGTGAGCAAAGAAAAGAATGGTGTAGGTGTAGGATGAAATTGGACAGCAAGCAGGGCCTTGTAGGCCGAGATGAAGAGTCACCCATTGATCCCCATGGTTGACCTGACTGTTCTGGTGACCCAAGCAGCCAGCCTTTCTCCCTGTTCCATGCCATCTTTCGTGCAAGGATGGCTGTGACTTGGCATATTTAACACATTATATAGCTGAGAGCTTTAAACTACTAGTTTTGCATTGACTTTATGGGAAGGTAATGAGGACTTTATATTGGATTTAATTGTTAAAAGGTTTTGCATAGAAGAATGAGTTTTGTCATGGGAGGGCTGGAAGTGAGGACTCCCAGAAGAGGGAATAAAGATAATATGTAGGACAGAAGTCAAGAGTGACAGAAGGAATGGGCTCTAGTGGTAGTGGTCCAGCAGTTCAGGGCCTTCAGAAAGGGAAATGGGATATCTGTTCTCACTGGCTAAAGCTACTCAGGGGCCCAGATAGGATTAGGAAAAGAATTCTCTGCATAGGGGAGGAAGGTAGATGTTTTTATAGTAAGGGGTTAGAAGTGAAGAGGTAGCAGGTATTTGTTTTGAGCTCTTTAGAAATATTATTAAAATAATAATTTTTGTTTCAGTCTTGCTTTCAGGTGTTTATTTGGGGAGATAAGTTCTCAGGTAACCCCTATACAGGCCAATATTGGGAGGTTTGAGACTTGTAGAGATTATGGGAGCCTAAAAGAGAAGTTCAGTGTTGGCTCAAGTGACCTAGAAGGCCTCAGGAGGTTTCATTTAAGCCAGACTTTGATAGAGAGAGCAGAATAAGCAAAATATGGATTGAAAAAAACCTAGTGGAACAGTACACAGACCAGTTTGAATTGAGACTACCAATAGGTGACCAATAGAAGAAAAGGCTGGTAAAGAAGGACGGGCCCAAATTGTAGAAGACCCTAAATGAAAGGTTGAGGAATAAAGTTTATTTGCCAACAGAGGGAGCTATTGAGTGTTTTTATGTAAAGAAATGGTCAAGTAAAGGCAGTAGTGTTTACAGAGCTATACGAGAAGTGGGAAATTTTACATAGTCTTGTGCTTTTAAAAATCTGCCTCATTGAGCCTTAGAGTTCTTTGAAACCTTGAAGTACCTTGAAGAAGAGATGAAGAGGATCAAGTAGTGAGGGTCTTTATCTATTTATATATGAGACTTCTGAATAAGATTTTATTTGAAGAAAGTGGCCCTGCTGGCTTTCCAGTCCAGTTCTCTTGCATAAAGGAAAACCGAGGCCCCAAAGAAATCAAGTGATTTGTTCAGAGATAAATACAGCTAGTTAGTTTCATAACATGGACTACATCTTAGGTATTTAGAATTCTCTCTGGGCTCGTGGCTGACATATTCAGCGATGTCCTGGTAAATCAGCTCTCCAGGAAAAACAAAAACCAAAACACTCATCTGTAAAGCCACCAACCTGTTATCACTGAATGCCACGTTAGGAAAAGATGTGTGTAATTGGCTCATGTGAGCTGCTGACAGCAAGTCGTTAGATCTCTCTGCAGCCAAACACTCAACCAGGTATTGCCAGCACAGTGAGTGTTATTCCTCTCATCTAATGATAACACTCTTAGAAGTAACACTAAACTTTTAAAAGGAGAAGTGTGACTGTTGTTCTTGATAATCCTTGTTATCCTTATAGAAGGACAAATCAAATAATCCTTATATTGTCTATGTTTTTTTTTAATGTTTGTTTATTTTTGAGAGAGAGAGAGAGAGAGAGAACACACAAGCAGGAGAGGGGCAGAAAGAGAGGGAACAGAGGATCCAAAGGGGCTCTGTGCTGACAACAGAGAACCCAACACAGGGCTCAAACTCACGAAATGTGAGATCATGACCTGAGCAAAGTTGGACACTTAACCAAGTGTGCCACCCAGGCGCTCCCCCCCCAACTTTTTTTTTTTTTTAATAAAAGAATATACTTGTAGAGGCACTAAAAATGAGGACAGTTCTGCCCCAATCCTCAAAGAAATTGTGAGAAATGTTTGTGGATAGGTTAGTCTGGTAAAATAGACATTAGAAAGCAGATAATATGTTAAAAAATGTTTCACTGAAAAAACAATCTATGACAATTGACAAGTGTTTAAGTCTGAACTTTTGTATTGTCTCTGATTTTAAGTTCTCAAGGTCTAAGTCCCAGGATAATGGAACCTGTACTTCACAGGGTTTCATCAACAGAGAACGGTGCCCTAAATGCTGCCCTGTTGGGCAGCCATACAGTCCCTGATTTTTGCCAGGTGGGGTGGAACTCACAGCCAACCCGCGCCGTGATCTTTGAAGACTGTGCAGTCCCCATGGCCAACAGAATTGGGGATGAAGGGCAGGGCTTCATCATTGCCATGAAAGGACTGAATGGAGGGAGGATCAATGTTGGTGAGAACACAACAGGATGGGGCAGGGAGGTAGCGGACTCCAGCAGGCAGCACTGTGCTGGCTCACTTGAAATGTTGGCACTCTTCCTTTCCAGCTTCCTGCTCTCTAGGAGCTGCTCATGCTTCGGTCATCCTCACCCGAGACTACCTCAGTGTTCGGAAGCAGTTTGGAGAGCCTCTGGCCAGTAACCAGGTCATTTCCCAGATGCCCTTGCATTTGTTTTCAGCTCTGTATGAGATCTGCTTTGTGGTCCACATCCTCTAGGAGGGTGAGGCTGTGATTTCTCATTGGAATTCTGCCCCCATCTTAGAACTTATGTTCTAATTTTATCAGTAATCTTTTTCAGGAGGTAATATTGAAGTGCAGGGCAAGCGAAGTGGTCTTAGAACTCACAAGGTGATACATTTTCTCTGTAGAAGATACATTTCTCTGCAAAGTCTGAAGGAGACTTTGAAGCTTGGGGTCACTTAGAAAGGGTACCTCATCAGAGAAGGCTTGTGGAGGACCCCAGATCAGGTGCTGGTCTAAGCCTGTCTATCTTGTCTGGTTCTCTTCTCCCCTGTTGCTGCAGTACCTGCAATTCAAACTGGCTGATATGGCAACAAGGCTGGTGGCCTCGCGGCTGATAATCCGCAGTGCAGCAGTAGCTCTGCAGGAGGAGCGGGAAGATGCAGTGGCCCTGTGCTCCATGGCCAAGCTCTTCGCTACAGATGAATGCTTTGCTGTGCGTGATGGTGCCCTCTGGCTGTCTTGGGTGGACAGGGGCCAGCTTTTGGGTCCAGGGATGTTGAGAGCCATTAGTTAACTCCTCGGATGCTGCAGAGATTGCCTTGGGGCTTACGGATATAAATGAACAAATGAGAGGTCTGCTTGGGAGCTGACTTTTTATCTGCCCTGTGCCATTGCACACTCCACTGTGGCACTGTTAATTGATTGTGTTCTAGATGAGACACTTCTTTTGGAAGAAGGTTCAGAGCCTTCCAGTGCCTCTTGTTCAAATTTAGCACTATGCTGTGTTTAAAATGTCAAGGGTTAAGCCGTTTCCACATGAGGCTGCATTGCCACTAGATGACACCATGACTTCACATAATCCCAGCCAAAGTGCTTGTGGGCAGCCTCTCCCCTGCAGATAATAAGCAAGAAAGGCAGAGCTTTCTGAGTTGCCCACCTGGTGGGAACTGGTAAGTTTAGTAGTTGTTGTCCAATCACACAGAATATAGAGCCCCTTTTTGAGCTTGGCTGGTTATCTGTAGGTTGTTCTCCCTCATATTAGTTTATAGGAGGCTGGGGTGGAAGGAGAAGCCACTTGTTCCATAGTCTTCCCAAAATCAGAGATGTGTAGTCCCTATCTCCCTGCAGATCTGCAACCAGGCTTTACAGATGCATGGAGGCTATGGCTACCTGAAGGACTATGCTGTTCAGCAGTATGTGCGAGACTCCAGGGTCCATCAAATCCTAGAAGGTAAAAATTGCCAGAGGTTATTCTCCAGAATGGTTATAGGGTCACCACTTTCCCTGGCCTGTCTGTCCCTATGCTGGCTGGTTCTCAGATCCTGTCTGTCTTTTGCCTTCCTCCTTCCTCTTTTTCCTGACCCTACTCTGGAAGTGCTTTTTGATGCCATACAAGAGCACTATCCTGGGAGTCAGGAGGCTCTGCTTTGTCACCAGAAATAAGCTGCCAAATCACTCCATTTCTACTCTTTTTCTTTGCAAACTTTAGAGAACATTCAAACTCAGGTAATACATGAGAAAGCATTTTGAAAACTGCAGCAGTAACTGTTCTTTACTCTCATAAAGTACTTGGTCCTCAAGGATCCCCAAACTTCGGTACAGTAATTAACACAGCAAATGTGAGCTAATTTGATCACCAGGAACCTCTATAAATTCATATCTTTATAATATGACTAATGGATTTTTCAGTAAACTAAATCATATGGGTATCTTCTTGGTAATCACAGAGTGGATTGGTCTGGGAAATGTGTAAGCTGTTGGAGTATGGCTCAGGGCATGGCCTTCTCCACACTCCACACCAGTGACTCCTGTCCCAGTTAGTGTAAACAGCCAGGGGTGCTCACACTGTAGAAGAGCCAGATGGGGCAGAGGCTTGTCTAAGTGACTTTCAGTGGTGCGATGTGGGGCTGCTTCCATGGTGGCAGAGGAGAGGCTTGTGGGCATTGGTCTCTCTGCCATTTTCAAAGCATTCTTCTCAAACCTGAAGAAGTGTCAGAATCACCTAGAGGGCTTGTGAAAACAGATTGCTAGGCTCTGTGCCCAGAAGTTCTCACTCAGTAGGTCTTGGGTAGGCCTAAAAATTTGCATCTCTAACAAGTTTTCAAACGAGACTGTCACTGTGTGTCTGGGAACACCACTCTGAAACTGAACCCACTGCTCTGGTGTGATGACCAAATCACAGTTTGTAAAAGTTAGAGTTCGCTTTCTTCTGCAAACCCCATTCCTGAAGCACATCGATGAGGTCAGTCACTCTTGCTCAAATTCTTCTGATTACTCCTGTGGTTGTTTCCTTACCCAGCTTTTATGAGTGTGTGAGACTTCACCTTTATTCTAACTCTGCCTTTTAACCTTATAAGAAGAAATGGGAAAGGCCAGATACATAGATTTCAGGCCATGCCATCATCCACTTCTAGAAAATTTGGGGCACTGGTCTTGATCACTTTGTTTCATTGTGGACTTCGTTACTGGATAAATCTGAAATTTTGGCTTGGTTTTATTCGAGATGTGTGATTACTCATTCCTCATGGGGGTTCATATTTCTCTTTGCATTAAAACCCACTGTAAAAATGAAGCAAGAAGTTGACCCCTCCTTTCAGGGAAAATGTTTTTGTTTGTTTTTTTAAAATTCAGTGTTGGGGTGCCTGGGTGGCTCAGTCAGTTAAGCAACTGACTTCGGCTCAGGTCATGATCTCACGGTTCGTGGGTTCAAGCCCTGCGTCAGGCTCTGTGCTGACAGCTCAGAGCCTAGAGCCTGCTTCAGATTCTGTGTCGCCCTCTCTCTCTGTTCCTCCCCTGCTCGTTCTCTGTCTCTCTGTGTCTCTCAAAAATAAATAAACGTTAAAAATTTTAAAAATAAAATAAAAAATTCAGTGTTTTTGTTTGTTTGTTTGTTTTAAGATTTTATTTTTAAGTAATCTCTACACCCAACATGGGGCTCAAACTCACAACCCAGAGATCAAGAGTTGCATGTTCCACTGACTGAGCCAGCCAGGCATCCCTAAAATTTATTTTTCTGATTACCAATGAAATTGGTATATTTATTGTTGAAAACTCATAAAATATAGGAAAAGTAAAAAAAAAAAAAAAAATGACTCATGTGTCCACATTCAGAATTCATATTTTAGATTATTTATATATGTAAGTCCAAAATATCTCCTTTGGTGCTTTTTCTGTGCTTTTGTAGGTGCATTTTCTTAATGTGAGGCATAGTGGCCATACAATATTATAATAGTTTCAGGTGGACAGCATAGTAATTTGACAATTGAAATAGTTTGAGAAGGAAAGGTATTAACTCTTCTTTAATGTTTGTAGCTGTCCAGTCCTTGACTTTTCTTTGTTGGGAGGTTTTTGATTGCCAATTCAATTTTGTTACTAGTAATCAGTCTGTTCAGATTTTTTTAGGCTCCATGCTCAGCACAGAGTCCCGTGCGAGGCTTGAACTGACATCCCTGAGACAAAGACCTGAGCTGAGATCAAGAGTCAGACACTTTATTTTTTTTTTATTTTTTAATTAATTTATTTTTTTAATATATGAAATTTACTGTCAAATTGGTTTCCATACAACACCCAGTGCTCATCCCAAAAGGTGCCCTCCTCAATACCCATCACCCACCCTACCCTCCCTCCCACCCCCGATCAACCCTCAGTTTGTTCTCAGTTTTTAAGAGTAGGAGTCAGACACTTAACTGACTGAGCCACCCAGGTGCCCCCAGCCTGTTCACATTTTCTATTTCTTCCTGATTCAGTCTTGGAAAATTGTATGTTTCTAGGAATTTATCTGTTTCTTTCTTCAGGTTGTCCCGTTTTGTTGGCATATCATTTTTTGTGGTAGCGTCTTAAATCCTTTATGTTTCTGTGGTGTTGGTTGTAACTTCTTACCTTTTATTTCTGATTTTACTTATTTGAGTCTTCTCTCTCTCTCTTTTTTCTTTTCTTTTTTTTTCTTAATAAGGCTGGCTAGGCGTTCATCAATTTTGTATATCTTTCCAAAGAACAAACTCTTGGTTTCACTGATCTTTTCTATTGTTTTTTTAGTCTCTATTTCATTTATTTCTGCTCTGATCTTTGTTATTCCCTTCCTTTTACTAACTTTGAGTTTGTTCATTCTTTTTTACAAATTCCCTTAGGTATACAGTTAGATTGTGTGTTTGAGATTTGTTTCTTTTTTTTTTTTTTTTTAATGCTTATTTATTTTTGAAACAGGGAGAGACACAGAGAGACAGAGCATGAGCAAGGGAAGGGCAGACACACACACACACACACACACACACACACACACACACACACACAGAATCTGAAGCAGGCTCCAGGCTCCAAGCAGTCAGCACAGAACCTGACGCAGGGCTCAAACTCACAAACCATGATATCATGACCTGAGTCCCAGCCAGACGCTTAACCAACTGAGCCACTCAGGCAACCCTGAGATTTGTTTCTTGAAGAGGGCCCATATCAGTATAAACTTGCCTGTTAGAACTGCTTTTGTTCTGCCCCAAAGATTTTGGAATGTTGGCTTTCCATTTTCAGTTGTCTCATGCTATTTTATTTATTTCCTTTTTGATTTCTTCATTGGCCCATTGGTCGTTTAATAGCATGTTGTTTAGCCTCCACATGTTTTACACCATTGTGGTTGAAAAAGATGCTTAATATGATTTCAGTCTTCTTAAATTTATTAAGACTTGTTTTGTGGCTTCACATGTGATCTGTCTCAGAGAATGTGCACTTCCATGTGCACGTGAACAGGATATGTGTTCTCACCTTTTTGGATGGCATGTTCTGTATATATCTGTGATATCCTCAAGTCCTATCTGTTCTAAGGCATCATTCAAAGCCATTGTTTGTTTATTGATTCTCTGTCTGGATGACCTATCCATTGATGTAAGTGGGGTGTTAAATTTTCTTACTATTATTGTATTACTGTTAATTTCTCTCTTTATGTCCATTAGTATTTGCCTTATATATTTAGGTGCTCTTGTGTAGGGTGCATCAATATTTATAATTGTTATGTCCTCTTGTTCGGTTGATCCTGTTATCATTATGTAATTACCTTTTTCATGTTTTGTTATAGTCTTTATTTTAAAGCCTATTTTGTCTGATATAAGTATTGCTTCCCTAGCTTTTTAAAAAAATTTCATTAGTATAGAAGATCTTTTTCCATCCCTTCACTTTCAGTCTGTATGAGTCTTTAGGTCTGAAGTAAGTCTCCTATAGGCAGTTTATAGATGGATCTTGTTTTTTAATCCATTCAGTCACCTTTTGTCTTTTGATTGGAGCATTTAGTCCATTTATATTTAAAGTAACAGTAATATTGATAGCTATGTACTTATTGCCATTTTGTTAATTGTTGTCTGGTTGTTTTTGTTCAGTTTCTTTTTTCTTTTCTTTCTGTCTTCCCTTGTGATTGATGACTTACCTTAATGTTATGCTTGGATTCCTTTCTCTTTATTTTTTGTGCATCTCTTACAGGTTTTTGGTATGTGGTTACCATGAGGTTCATGTATAACACCGTATGTATATAGCAGTCTATTTTAAGTGATGTTTGCTTATATTCAAACACATTATAAAAGCACTACATTTTTAGTACCTCCCCCATTTTATGTATTTGATGTCATATTTTATATCTTATTTTATGAGTCCCTTAACTAATTTTTAGATATAAGTGATTTTACTATTTTTTTCTTTTAACCTTCACACTGGCTTTATAAGTGATTGATTTACTACCTATATTACGTTTGCTTTCACCAGTGAAATTTTTCCTTTCATAATTTGCTTACTTCTAGTTGTTGCCTTTTTTTTTTTTTTTTCAACTTAAAGAAGTTCCTTTAACACTTCTTATGAGGGCAGTTTAGTGATGATGAACTCCATTAACTTTTGTTTGTCTGGGAAATCCTTCATTTCTCCTTCAGTTCTAAATGAAAACCTTGCCAGTAGACTATTCAAGGTTTTAGGTTTTTTCCCTTTCAGCACTTTGAATATATCATGCCACTCCCTTCTGGCAGCAAAGTTTCTGCTGAAAAACTGCTCTTACCTTTCTGGGTACTTTCCCTTTTATATAACTATTTGCTTTTCTCTGGCTGCTTTTAAGATTTCTCTTTATATGTAATTTTTACTATTTTAATTATATTATATTATATTATATTATATTATATTATATTATATTATATAATATATATTATATGTCATGGTTTATCTTGTTTGGGGCTTCCTTTGCTTCCTGAAACTAGATGTCTGTTTTCTTCCCCAGAGTACGGAAGTTTTCAGCTATTACTTCTTAAAATCAGTTTTCTGCGTCTTTCTCTTTCTCTTCTCCTTCTGGGACCCCAATAATGCAAATGTTAGTATGCTTGATGTTGTCACAGAGGTCCCTTAACCTATTTCTTTAACTCTTTTTCTTTTTGCTGCTCATCTTGGGCACTTTACACACTACCCTGTCTTCCAGATTGCTGATCCATTCTGAATCTTCTGATGTTAATTCCCTTTAGTGTATTTTTCATTTCAATTACTGTACTCTTCAACTACTTTTTGTTTTATATTTTCTGTCTCTTTGCTGAAGTTCTCACTAAGTTCATCCAGTCTTCTCTCAAGGCCGTGAGCATCTTTATGATCATTATTTTGAAAGTTTATCAAGTAGATTGCTTATCTGTTTTATTTATCTGTTCTATTTATCAGTTCTTTTACTGAGGTTTTACCTTGTTCTTTCATTTGGAGCATATTCTTGTCTTCTCATTTTTGTTTTTGTGTATTAGATATCCCAGCTGTGTCTCCTGGTCCTGAAAATAATGTCCTGTATAGAAGGCATCTCGCTGGTCACTAGAACCAAGCATTCCAGGGGTGTCCCCTATATAGGATGTATGTGTCCTACTGTTGTATCTGTGCTGGTGGGTGGTGTTAGCTCCCACTGTGGCTGGCTACCAGGCCCAGCTCTGGGTCGTCTGGGGGTGCTAGTGGGCAGCAGTCACTTTGGGCAGGAGCGGGTACTGATCCAAGGTGACCTGCTGAATATGGTGGGTGGTATCTGCTTGAAGAGACATCTATCTGCTGGGTTGAGTGTGTTAAGCAGGGAAGGTCTGCGGAGGAATGCCAGGGTGGGACAAACAGTGCTAGCAAGGTAGGTGGAGAGTGTCAGATCTTGGTCCCGCAAGCATCTCGCTAACTAAGCTGTAGGAGTACAAGAAAAATGCACTTGCCAACACTTTCATTCCCAAAGTTCCTACAGATCCCTGTCCCTCTGGCACACACTCAAACATTAGTCATTAAGTCTCCCTCATGTATGGCCCAGGAGCTTTTCAAACAACTACCTCTGTCCTGAGCTCCGAGTGACTGATATTGTGTGTGGGCCCTTTCAGTTTCCTGTAGCTCCCTGGCTCTCCTGGAGTTAAGCCCCACTAATTTGCAAAGCCAGACAATATGGGGCCTCATCTTTCCAGTGAAGATCCCCAGGGCAGAAGGTGCCTGATGTGAGACTTGAACTTTTCACTCCTCAGGAAGGACCTCCACACCTGTGATATCTTCCTGCTTATGGGTCACTACAATGGGGTGTTTTGGCTCTTGACCATCTCTGCCCTTCCTACCCTCCTCAATGTGATGTTTTCTTTATATCTTTAGGTGTGGAATAGCTGTTCTGCTAGAGTTCAGGGTCTCAGAGTTAGTTGCACTGTATGTAGTTTCAGCCTTAGTGTGTCCATGGGAGGAGGTAAGCTCAGCATCTTCCTACTCAGTCATCTTCCCTCTCCCAAGAGAGGTGTTTTTAAGGGTACGTTTATTTCTTACTTCCTGACATTTTTCTGTGCTTTGGAAAGCAGTCTGTGATAATCCCATCCCTCTCAGTGTTAAAGCAACAATTGTAGTTTACACCTACTCCTATCCTGAGTGAGGCTTGGAGCACCCTAGTTAGAGGTTTACGGAGCTCTCAGACTTTGCAACTAAATCCTTATTCTTTCTGTCTTTGCAGGTAGCAATGAAGTGATGAGGATGCTGATCTCTCGAAGCCTGCTTCAGGAGTAACACCCAGACTTGATGTTCAGGCATGACATTTAATGTACAACTTGAATGAGCATTGAGTGGTTCATGTGGACTGTTGTGTTCCAGTTGAGTCATGGATTAGATTGGAGGCCTGAGCTCTTTCACCTGGGCCCTTCATCTGTATGTTGGGAGCAGCATCAGCTAAAGGACTGGGACAGAGTCTTGAGCAGAACTGGAGGAGCTGCCCTGACTGGGAGTATCACAAGTAGACATACTACCTTGTTTTCCTAATGCAGAAAGGTGACCAGTAAAGATTCATCACCAAATCAACGTTCTCTCTTGGATCTACATTGTCTTGACTTGTGTGCATTTTGCTGGTTCCCCGAATCCTGCTTCCAGGGGTCTGGATATTTCCATTGAGGGTTTTTCCTGATTATAAAGCAAAGGTGTAGGACAGGAGAAATGGAGAAAAATGTAGTTTTATCTTTTGCTGTCCTCTGAACCTCAGCTAAACATGCAGAAGGTTTCTGTGGGTTGCATTTTCTTTGTAGTACTGCTGTGAATGTGAATGATGATAATATGAATATTCAGGCAACCTAACTCCTAAACTGTGATTTAGGGGATAACCATACTTGTAGACTTGTGAACATCAAAGGCTGAGATTATGTGGAACTCTGAATATTTGTTGTATTCTTTTTTAGAAGTATATGATCTAGGAATGTTATTCAAGTTTCTATAACCCTTCCTGATAAGTACTTTGAGCATATTTTTTTTCTGCATTTTTCTTTCCTTTCTTGAAGTTGCTCCTCTTTACAAATATTTTAGTCATTATAAATATTTTAGTCACTATATTGATAAATAAAATCTATCCCCCTCAGTATCATCTCCAGTTCTGTTGAAGTTAATTTTTATTTTTTAAAAAATTTTTTTAATGTTTTATTTATTTTTGAGAGAGAGGGAGAGACAGAGTATGAGTGGGGGGAGGGTCAGAGAGAGAGGGAGACACAGAATCTAAAGCAGGTTCCAGGCTCTCACCTGTCAGCACAGAGCCCGACACAGGGCTTGAACTCATGAACCACGAGATCATGACCTGAGCGAAAGTCAGATGCTTAACCAACTGAGCCACAGGTGCCCTAAAGTTAGTTTTTATTTTATCCTCTAAGCCTTTACAACAATTTTAAAAAATTTTTTGATATTTAATTAAACATTTAACTAGATTTTGGAATAATAAAAAATCTCTTCTTAACCAAAATAGCTTATAAATAATAGGCTCCTTATATTACTAATGGATTTTTAAATTAAGAATTGTTTATGGGTTACCTGAATGGCTCAGTCGTTGAGTGTCCAACTCTTGATTTTGCTCTGGTTATGATCTCACAGTTTGTGAGATCGAGCCCCATGTTGGGCTCTGAGCTGACAGTGTGGATCCTGCTTGGGATCCTCTCTCTCCCCACTCATCCTGCCCCTTTCGCACTCATGCTCGCATTCACTCTCCTCAGAATAAATAAACATTTAAAAAAGAACTGTTTATAATTTATGAAAGTAGATTTAAAGTAATATTTAAATGGAGACTTTTTGGAGAACCCTGTTATAAATTATGATCATTACAAGTGCTCATCATAACAAGTGCCCTCCTTAATCCCCATCACCTATTTAACCCATCCCCCTACCCATATCCCTTCTGGTAACCATCAGTTTGTTCTCTATAGTTAAGAGTATGTTTCTTGGTTTGCTTCTCTCTTTTTTCCCCTATGATCATTTGTTTTGTTTCTTAAATTCCACTAATGCATGAAATCATATGATATTTGTCTTTCTTGGACTGACTGACTTCACTTAGCATAATACTCTTTAGCTCCATTCATGTTGTTGCAAATGGCAAGAATTCATTCATTTTATGCCTGAGTAGTGCAATTGCTGGGTCATAGGGTAGTTCTATTTTTAACTTTTTGAGGAACCTTCATACTGCACTGGCTGCACTGGTTTTGCATTCCCACCAACAATGTAATAGGGTTCCCCTTTCTCCACATCCACAGCAACACCTATTGTTTCTTGTGTTGGTGATTTTAGCCATTCTGACAGGTGTGAGGTAATATCTCACTGTAGTTTGAATTTGTATTTTCTTCATGATGAGTGACATTAAGCATCTTTTCATGTGTCTGTGGCTCTCTGTAGGTCTTCTTTGGAAAATTGTCTTTTCGTGTCTTCTGCCCATTTTTTGATTGGATTATTTGTTTCTTGGGTGTTGAGTTTTGTAAGTTCTTTTTGTAATTTGGATACTAACCCTTTATCTGATATGTCGTTTACAAATATCTTCTCTCATTCCATAAGTTGCCTTTTAGTTTTATTGATTGTTTCCTTTGCTATGCAGTAGCTTTTTTATCTTGATGAAGTCCTAATAGTTTATTTTTGCTTTTGTTTCCCTTGCCATAGGAGGCATCTCTAGTAAGAAGTTGCTACGGCCAGTATCAGAGAGGTTACTGCCTGTGTTCTCTTCTAGGATTTTGATAGTTTCCTGTCTCATATTTTGGTCTTTCATCCACTTTATTTTTATATATGGTGTAAGAAAGTGGTCCAGTTTCGTTCTT
Source organism: Panthera leo (assembly GCF_018350215.1). NCBI lineage: Eukaryota > Metazoa > Chordata > Mammalia > Carnivora > Felidae > Panthera > Panthera leo. Next base: position 30,846,189 of record NC_056688.1, read on the forward strand.
TTGCATGTTGTCCAGTTTTCCCAACACGCTTTGTTGAAGAGACCATCTTTTTTCCATTGGATATTCTTTCCTGCTTTGTCAAAGCTTAATTGACCATATCTTTGTGGATTCATTTCTGGGTTTTCTATTCTGTTTCATTGATCTAAATGTCTATTTGTGGCAGTACCATACTGTCTTGATCACTACAGCTTTGTAATATAACTTGAAGTGTGGAATTGTGATGCCTCCAGCTTTCCTTTTCTTTTTCAAGATTGCTTTGGCTGTTCGGGGTCTTTTGTAGTTTCATACACATTTTAGGATTGCTTGTTCCAACTCTGTGAAAAATGCTGTTGGTATTTTGGTAGGGAATGCATTAAATGTGTAGATTACTTTGGGTAGTATAGACATTTTAACAATATTTGTTCTTCCAATCCATGAGCATGGAATTGTTTTCCATTTCTTTGTGTCATCTTCAATCTCATTCATCAGTGTTTTCATAGTTTTCAGTGTACAGATCTTTTACCTCTTTGGTTAGGTTTATACCTAAGTATCTTATAGTTTTTGGTGCAATTGTAAATGGGATTCCTTCATTTCTCTTCTGCTTCATTATATATTGGTGTATAGAAATACAACATATTTATGTATTTTTGTTTTGTTTCCTGTGATTTTACTGAATTTGTATATCAGTTCTAGCAATTTTTTTGTGAGTCTTTTGCGTTTTCATTATAGAGTATCATGTCATCTGCAAATAGTGAAAGTTTGATTTTTTTCCCTGCCAGTTTGGATGCCTTTTATTACTTTTTGTTGTCTGATTGCTGAGGTTAGGACTTCTAATACTATGTTAAATAACAGTGATGAGAGTGGATATCCCTGTTTTGTTCCTGACTGTAGAGGAAAAGCTCTCAGTTTTTTTTCATCATTGAGGATGATTTTAGCTATGGGTCTTTCATATATGCCCATCATTATATTGAGGTGTGTTCCCTCCAGCTGCACTTTGTTGAGGGTTTTTGTCATCATGAATGGATGTTGTACTTAGTCAAATGCTTTTTCTGCATCTGTTGAGAGGATCATATGGTTCTTATCCTTTCTTTTATTAATGTGGGGTTTCATGTTGATTTATTTGTGAATATTGAACCACTCTTGCAGCCCAGGAATAAATCCCACTTGATTCTGGTGAATGATTCTTTTAATGTACTATTGAATTTGGTTTGCTAGTATTTTATTGAGAAGTCCTAATTTCTAATACTAATTTCTCACCTAATTGGATGACTTTAGGTAAGTCTCTTAATACCCTTGGGACTTTTTTCCCCTAGTAATTAAATGTATTTCTGTTGGTCTAATATTTTTTTTAATTTATTTATTTTTTTTTAATTTACATCCAAATAGTTAGCATATAGTGCAACAATGATTTCAGGAGTAGATTCCTTAATGCCCCTTACCCATTTAGCCCATCCCCCCTCCCACTACCCCTCCAGTAACCCTCTGTTTGTTCTCCATATTTAAGAGTCTCTTATGTTTTGTCCCCCTCCCTGTTTTTATATTATTTTTGTTTCCCTTCCCTTATGTTCATCTGTTTTGACTCTTAAAATTCTCATATGAGTGAAGTCATATGATATTTGTCTTTCTCTGACTAATTTTGCTTAGCATAATACCATCCCATTCCATCCAAGGTCTAATGTGTTTTTGATTGCCTCCTACATGGATGAACTTTTCAGAACAATGGGAAGGATGCATGGATAAAACAGCTGCATCTCCTGAGTCTGACAGGTTGAAACACTACCTTACATTGTAATGTATACAAGGATAGAAATGTATCCAAAGCAAAAAGTCTGTTTTGTCATTCACTCTGGACTGAATGTTGGCTTCACCCTAAACCTCATATGTTAAAGCCCTAATCCCCAATGTGATGGTATGTCTACTAAACATCACCCCACATGTAGTTTTCTTTTGTAGGTGGAGCCTTTGGGAGGTTATTGGGTCATGAGCACCGTTATGGGAAGAGACATGAGAGAGATTATCTCAGACTCCACCTTTTGAAGGCATGGCAAGAAGGTAGGCACCTGCAAAACAGGAAATGGGTCCTCACCAGACACTGAATCAGCAGCAAGTTGATCTTGGGGACTTCCCAGCCTCCAGGACTATGAGAAATAAATGTTTGTCTTTTTTTTATTTTATTTTATTTTATTTTATTTTATTTTATTTTATTTTATTTTATTTATTTTATTTTTAATGTTCATTTATTTTTGAGAGAGAGACAGAGTGTGAGTGGGGAAGGGGCAGAGAGAGAGAGGGAGACACAAAATCTGAAACAGGCTCCAGGCTCTGAGCTGTCAACACAGAGTCTGACATGGGGCTCAAACTTGGGAACAGTGAGACCAATATCTGACATGAAGTTGGACGCCTAACTGACTGAGCCACTTAGATGCCCCGGTAAATGTTTGTTTTTAAACCATTCTATCTATGGTATTTGTTACAGCTGACCAAGATGACTAGGGCAGTCATTCATACAATTTGCAAATATTGAACCACACTTGTGGCCCAGGAATAAATCCCACCTGATCCTGTTGAATGATTCTTGTTTTTTATCCATTTCCACACCTTATGTCTTTTTATTGGAGCATTTAGTACATTTACATTCGGATAGATATGTATTTAGTACCATTTTATTGCTTGTTTGGTCATTGTTTCTTGTCTTTGTCACTTGTGGTCTTTCCTTTCCATTCAAAGAGTCCCCTTTAATATTTGTTGCACGGCTGGTTTAGTGGTCATGAACTCATTTAGGTTTTTTTGGTTTTTTTTTTTTTTTTTTTTTTTGTCTGGGAAACTCTTTATCTCTCCTTCTATTCTGAATAATAGCCTTGCTGGATAGAGTATTCTTGGCTGCAGATTTTTCCCATTCAGCACTTTGAATATATCATGCCCCTCCCTTCTTGCCTGCCAAGTTTCTGCTGAGAAATTTGTAGCTAGCCTTATAGGTTTTCCCTTGTAAGCTAAGGATTACTTTTCTTTTGCTGCTTTTAAGACTTTTTTCTTCATCATCACTATCTTTTGTATATTTAATTACAACATGTCTTGGTGTGTTGGCCTGCTTTTGTTGATTTTGATGGGTGTCCTCTGTTCCTGGATCTGGATGTCTTTTTTTTCCCCCAGATTTGGGAAGTTTTCAGTTATTATTTCTTCAAATAAATTTTCTTCCCCCTTTTCTCTCTCTTCTTCTTTTGGGACTCCTATAATACAAATGTTATTACATTTGACTGTGTTCCCTAAGTCTATTCTCATGTTCCATACTTCTTCTTTCTCTCTTTTGTTCAGCTTCATTATTTTCCATTATTCTGTCTTCCATATCACTGACTCATTCCTCTGCTTCTTCTAGTCTTGTGTTCATTGCATCAAGCCTGTTTCTGGTCTCAGTTATGGCATTTTTTTTTTTTTTTTGACTGATTCTTTTTTTAATCTCTTTTATCTCTGTTGTAGGGGTCTCCCTGAAGTCCTCCATTTTTTTATCTCAAGTCCAGTGAGTATCCTTATGATTGTTGCTTTAAATTCCCCACCAGGTATGTTACTTATATCTATTTTGCCTAGATCTCTGGCCATGACCTTGTCTTGTTCTTTCATTTGTGATGAATTCCTCCACCTTAGCATTTTGTCTAAGTCTCTGTCTTCTTTTTTGTGTTAGAAAAGCCTGTTATGTTTCTCACTGCTGAGAGTAATGGCTTTATGAAGAAGAGCTTCTATAGTATCCAGGGCCTGGCTCTTCAAGGAGGGTGTCTGGTTTGTGCTGTGTGTGCTCTGCTGTTGTGTTTTGGTTACTCTCTCCTTCAGGCCAGTCATCTGCAGAGACTCTTCTTGCCTGCAGTGGGCAGTGTTTGATCCTTGGCCAGAGTGGCAAATCTTAACTAGAGATGCTCTAGTCTGCTTGATAAATGAGACCTGATGCTACTTCAACTAGAACTGGTGCCCTGCAGAACTCTCTGGTCAGGAGACATGGTGTGGACATGTGGCAAGTTTAACAGAGTGGGGCAGTCCTGCCAGACCACATGGTGTGGGACTTGGTGTAAGCAGGTTAGGCAACCACTGTGAGCACTGTCTTGCTCCCGCAAGTGGCTCTGTTTTGATGCTGAAAGGTGGGGGAGGAAAATGACACCAGCCAGCTCCTTTGTCCCCAGAAAGGCATCTCTGCGAAAGCTTCCTTTCAGGGAAGCACTCCACGAAGAAAGAATAATCTCCCCTCTGTATAACCCATGCATTTTTCAGATTGCTTTTTCCATACTGTCCACCTGCGGTTGTTTGACTGCCAGGAACAGCAAGTGCTCTCAGGGCTCTATCCCAGCCAAGCCTACTGACTTTTAAAACTCCGGGCTTAAAACACAAAACAAAACAAAACAAAAACAAAACAAAACTCTAGGCTTTAGGGATGTGGTGTGGGCAGGCCCTGCACTGGTCTTTTGGGGAAGGGTCTTGTAGTGGTGGGATTCAAGCAGGTTTTACTGAGAAGAGCAGTGGCACCAGAGAACAGTGGTGTGTGACTTGGAGTAAGCAGGCTAGGTGGCCAGTGTCAGGGCTGAATTGCCCTCCACAGGTGGGTAGGCATTCAGGCTGAGGGACATTGGAGGGGCAATTTTCCCCAGAGAGGCATCTCTGTGAACACTACCCCTCTGGGATGCACTCCAAGAAAAGCGAATAATCTCCCCCATGTGTGACCCAGGTGTTCTTCAGATCTCTGTTTCCACACTGTCTCTGGGTTGTTTGCCTACCTTCTCTCCAGGAGGAGGGCAATACCCACAGGTCTCTATCCTAGCCAAGTCCACTGACCTTTAAAACTCCAGTCTTTAAGCCCCACTGGTTGCAATAACTTAAAAATCAGCTTCTCTCTTTTTCCCAGCCAGTGCCTTTCGGAAATGTTCTTGTGCACTCCCCTTTGTGCTCCTCTCTCTCTTGCCTTTCTCTTCCCCCACGGCTCCCTCCCCTTTGCAGCACCCATGATCCATTTCTCCCCCAAACCATCTCTCTGCAGTTCCTACCTTCTTTGATGTGGCCTCTTCTCTCCCTGTAGTTGTGGTGTTTATTCTGTCAGTCTTTAGGTTATTTCTGGGGTATTTAGAATAATTTGGTAGTTGCCTAGCTGTGTTCATGAGATGAGGTGAGCCTAGCGTCCTCCTACTCCACTGCCATTTTCTCAAATTCCTAAAGGCCTTTTTAACAGCTGTAGTGCAAGGTAACGATAGGTCTATAGTAGAGAGAGAGAGTGATCTAGCAAAAGTGATAAGTAGGAAGGGATTCATAAAGAAGGTAGGAATTCAAATTAAACTTTTATGAAAATGCATAATATTTAAAGAGAACCAAGAAAGTCAGTTTCAGATAGGAAAGAACCCAGAGCAGTAAAAGTGAAGAATTTGTGTGAGAGCTGTTTGCACCTTTCTTTTGTTGTGCTTTGGCCTTGGTATGGGACAGAAAGAAAATGTAAGTTGAATCTGGATGGAGAGTTATAAAAACCAAAGGGTTTGTTTTATTTTATAAGTAGTGGAGAGGCACAGAATGTTTTTAGTGAAGATATGATGAGATAATTCGTTGATGAGAACATTCTGGAATGCATATGAAAGATGAGTAGGAGTGGGGAAAGACAAAGAAGATAAGGCATACCCAATCCATAGGTTCTGGAAGTAGTCAGGTATGAGGCAATTTGAGCCTGAACTTGGAAGGTAAAGAAAAGACGAGATGTGAGAAGATATGGACTCATGCTTAGAATGTTGCTGTGGAGCATGGAACATGAATATCTCTCTAGTAATTGGGCTGCTTTCTGGCATTTAGTTCTGAGAGACTTCTGTTCAGACTTGAAGCAAAAATAGGTGTTATATTGATATCTGTTTGTTCCCTTCATAAGAAGTTGATGAAATGCTACTTATTACAAATGCAATGCACACTGTCACCCTCAGTTATTATTCAGAGTTCAGTTTACCAGCAGCCTAGCAAGGGATTTGACCCCTGCAGCAAGGACATAGGGAAAGTCAAGCTAATCTCCGTCACTGTTCATTTGGCTGTTCCATAAATAAAACCAAAAGGAGCAGAATAGACATGCCTTAAAGAAAACCTCCGTGCCAAGTGCTATATTAGGTGCAGCATATGTACAGATAAACCCAATTTAACTTGGATGGAGTTTATGGGCCCAGAAAGCTAACAACTAGAAAATATAATTTCAGTGTGTGATAGCTACAACAAAGACATTCACAAAGTGCTTTGGGACACAAGTAGTCTTGTGATCATAACATGATGACCTCAGTCAAAATTGGATTTCCAAGTTGTCTGAACTTTTCAATATCTTTTTAAACTATCTCTCATTATAGTACTCTTACAGTTGAAGGGAAAATCTAATTGCTCTGATTTTATATATATATATATATATATATATATATATATATATATATATATATTTATTTAAACAGAAGAATGTTTAGATCACCTATTAAAAATTTCATCCTTTGTAGATTCAGTAAATTAGAAATGCCTTATTTACTTATTTGCTTTAGTGCTTATGTGGTTATACTTTTATTTTAAAAACACTAGGACCCAGAAATTATACTACTAGGTATTCACCCGAAGGATACAAAAATACTGATTCAAGGGGCACATGCACCCCAATGCTTATAACAGCATTATTAACAATAGCCAAACTATGGAAAGAGCCCAAATGTGTATTGATTGATGAATGGATAAAAATGTGAGATAGATAGATAGATAGATAGATAGATAGATAGATATAGATAGATTGATCTCCACAATGGAATATTACTCGGTATCAAAGAGAATGAAATCTTGCCATTTGCAATGCCATGGATGGAGCTATAGTGTATTATGCTAAGTCAATCAGAGAAAGACAAATACCATATGATTTCATTCATGTGTGGAATTTAAGAAACAAAACAGATGAACATGTGGAAAGGGGGAAAAAAGAGAGGGAAGCAAACCATAAGAGACTCTTAACTATAGAGAACAAACTGGGGGTTGATGTAGGGGGAGAGGGGCTAAATGGGTGATGGGCATTAAGAAGGGCACTTCCTGTGATGAGAACTGGGTTTTATGTGTAAATGATGAATCACTAAATTCTACACCTGAAATCAACTTTACCACATATGTTAACTAACTAGAATTTAAATAAAAACTTGAAAAAAAGAAAACTAAATGCCAAACAAAACTAAACAAAAACAAAAAACTACTATAGGTCTCCTCCATAGATCTCCTCCAAAGCACTTTCCTATCAATTGTCTCACATCTCTCTTGATTTTCACAAGGGGCTCCCTGCATGAATAGGTACTTGAGATACCTTTTGTGTTAAATTGATCTGAATTGACTTGAGTAACAACCCTGCTGAAAACAGCAACTACCAGTGTTGCTATTCAGTTAAGAGACTGGGCTCTGAATTCAGGCCCCCTGGTTTGATTGCCAGCTTTGCTCACTAACCATGTGACTTTAAGCCAAAACACTGAACACTCTGTCCCTGTTTCCTTATGTGTAAATTAGAGATAATAAAGGCTCCTGCCTTGTAGAACAGTTGGTGAATCAAGTGAAAAAATCCATATAAAGAGTACATTAAGCAATCTCAAATATTAGTAGATACTATCAACCTTATTTTATAGATGAGCATAGTGAACTGTAAGGAGATTAAGTGTCTTGCTTAAATTTACACAGGTGGCAGGCTGAAGTTTTAAGACACATCTTTTCCAAGAACCTTTAAAAAGTTAGAATCATGACTAGTATTCAGTTAGTACTGAATACCAGATATTTCTGGTCTCTCTTCCAGGTAGGTAAGTGGCAGGTTTGCATTTCTCTTTTGCCAGCTTTACAGAAACATGTAAGCACATAAACAGATTTCTAAGGTTTCTCCCAGGATCTTACAAGGGACACAGAGCTTAAGCTTCCTTAGCATCACAGTAAATTCCTATCATCCATCGTCTTTGCTTTATGTGAACGTTTCCATATATATTCTTCTACCCAAAATTTATTTTTTCTTTGGCACTCAAGCTCTTATCCCTGGGAATTACAATCAGCCAAACACCATGTGAATGAATGCTCTCCATGTGAGTGTGGAAGGGTGAGGAGTGCCTGCTATGGTGGCGTGATAAATGCACTGGAACAGCACAGGTCCCTGCATCCCCACTCCAATTCCCGATTAGTGACTCACACTATTCTGGCCTTTATACAGAAAATCTGTAAGTATCATCTGTCTCCCCTTTTTCTTTAAACTAGTCTGTGGGCTTAATGGGCCATAAGATTTTTCCACCAGACTTTCAAGTTGTCAGAAATATATCTGATTCATTTCTTTATTCTTGTGTTTTCCTTGCATATAGTAGGAGCTATATAGTAGGAGCCTGACGTTTACTGAGCAGATAAAGAATGGAAAAAAAGCCATCACTACCAATGTAATACTCATTGTAGCAGCTGGCAAATATTATGAAGTATTTGCTAGCAATCAAAAGTCAGCTAACTAGATACACAAGAACTTGGATGTAGCTCCAGGGAAGTTTTGTGAGTGGAAAGGTAAACTCAGAAGGTTGTGTACTGTGTGATCCCATTCATACAGCATTCTTGAAATAATGCCATTATAGAAGTGAAAAGAAAGATAGTAGTTGCCAAGGGTTCCATTAGGGGAAGAGAAAGAGGGTCTACAAAGTGTAGTATGCTGGGGCTGGGGGTGGGCTTGTAGTGAAGGAACAGTTCTCTATGGTGATTGTGGTGGTGGCCATAAGTTGATTTGCAACCCTCCTGGAAGCTTCCAAGGTGTAATCTGAAACCAGCCTTTTGCAGAGGGCAGAGATCTATCAGAGAAAGAGGCAGGTCACTCTAGGTTGGTAGGTTGCAGTTTTAATAAACAAGAGGAATTTCTATATGAGGTTTGTCTTGGGCAGCAGCAAGACAGGTGGATCTCTGCACTGGCCGGTTAAATCTTAAGAGCCTCTGAGTGCCCAGGTCTAGCTGTAGAGTCAATCGGCAGTCAGGTCTTTTTGACCAGGTTCCCCAACACTGCACAAAGCCACAGATGTGATACAATTGCATACAACTGTACACACAGACACATGCAAGTGAGTATGAACATAACTGGTGAAATCTGAATAAGCCTTGTGGATTGCACCGATGTCAATCTCCTGGTATTTATATTGTATGCTATGCAAGAAGCTACTGTTGGGAGGGCGGGGTAAGGGTGACTGGGACCTCCTTACACTTTTTTTACAACTTCTTGTGAATCTATAACTACTTCAAAAAAAAAAAAAAATAGGTCAACTAGCTGATGAGAGACCCTGCTTGCCAGACCTAGCCTGTTCTTTGCAGACTTAGCCCTCCTCATCCCCTGCTATTGGTGGCAGCCTCTACACCCTACAGTACAGTTCACTGAACTTGCTTAGGTGAGGGCGCAGGCGACAGAGGGTTTGACCCAAAGGAAAGTGGGAAGACTGGGTGAACAGGGCAGTGGTGGGCCAGGTGGTTTGGACTGGGTTTCAATTTTCAAGCCAGGGGGTCTGTGCCTGCAATTCAGGCTCCTGAGAGCAAGGTTCAGGAACCCCCTGCACTTCTATAGCATTCCTTGGTGGAGATCAAGACCCTTAAAGACCCACAGCTCTGAGAAGATTAGTGTTATCCTTCCCCATTCCCCTGCTAAGCAATATTAAATTATATAGGGTCCTGTATGCCAAGGAGTTGGATTTTATTCTGTGGTAATAGAGAGCACAGATGGATTTTAACAGGGAGAGGAACTTAAAAGATTTACTTTTCAGAAAGCTTATTTGGTAGAGGTAGAAGACATGTATTAAAGTTGGACAACAAGTTTGATGGTTGTGACTAGCAGGAGAGCAATGAGGGAGGCCTGCACTGTGGCCACAGAAGCAGAGAAGATGTACAAGCACCCATTAAGGTAAACTGAAAAGACTTGGTCACAAACTGGATGTGGGGTGTTGTTGAAGAAGGAGTAGGGATGATTCCCAGGCTGGAAGAAATGGGAAAATTGAGGAAATGAGAAAACAGTAGAAAAAAAAGAAGGTTTGGGGATAAGAATAATAAACTAAATATTTTGCAGTCTGATATGGTGCTCACTATGAGACCTCCATGTGAGCTGTAGAATAGACTGGTGGGGAAATGGTTGTAGCCTTCATGAGAGAGATTTGGGCTGAACATGCTGAAGCTTGCTTGCCCACACACTGAGTCAGACTGTCCAGTTCTTTTCAATAGTGCTGCACACTATGACTTCCACTAAAACTTCCAATCAGCTGTCATTTCTCCTGAGTGTATTTGCAGTCTTCTAGGGTTTAAAAAACTGTTGTCTTTACCCTCTTTCTACAGATGTTCCACTATTTCGAATTCGTTGGTGCTTTGCCAACTTGCTTTACTCATGAAATAAAGAATTTTCTGCATATATAAGCCCTTAGATATTTTCTTGAACAGTGTATTTAATATGATGCTACAACCAGAATTTACAATCAGGAAAGTGCTAAAGACTTGCTATATTCAACACCAGCATTTGTTGCACGATTGGTGGGAGAACAGACTAAAGAAATGCCATGGACTGAAATAGTTTACTAAAAGGTTATTGTATGATTGACTGTCCTAGTCACCTTGGTCAGCTCTAACAAATACCATAGGTTGAGTGGTTTAAAAACAAACATTTATTTCTCATAGTCTGGAGGCTGGGAAATCCAAGATCAACTTGCTGCTGATTCAGTATCTGGTAAGGACCCAGTTCCTGTTTTGCAGATGGCTACCTTCTTGCTTTGACTTCAAATGGTGCAGACAGAGATCATCTCTCTCATGTCTCTTTTTTTTTTTTTCTGTTTTTACTTTTATTTGCATGTATTTCATGCAGAATTTACTCCCAGGCCATAAGTTTTTGTTTCTTCAGTTTCTTCTGGGATATCTTTTTCTTCTGTGCAACCTCCTCTTCTGGTTTAGGAACAATCTGCTCTTTTTCAGTAACGATCATCTCAATGTGGCAGGGAGAGCTCATGTATGGGTTAATCCGACCATGAGCCCTGTAAGTTCTATGCCGCATTTTGGGGGCTTTGTTCACCTGGATGTGCTCAATGACCAGAGAACCTACATCTAAACCCTTAAGTTCAGCATTACTCTCTGCATTTTTAAGCATGTGCAGTAAAAATTCGGCACTCTTTTTGGGCCACCGACCCTGTGTCCAGCCCCACTGTTTGGCCTGGGCACACCTACCAACTCCACCATTGTAGCGTCGGAATGGCACACATTGCTTCTGCAAAGTGACATCTTTCAGATACTTGGTGGCTTTTCGGATATGCATACCCTTGATGGCCTGGGCAGTTTCCCATGTGTTCTTAAAGTGAACACGAAGATTTGAACCTCTTGATTTTTCATGATTTTGTCGGGTTTTCCGGGTCAAGTGAATAGCGAACCATTTTCAGAGATCACCTCAGGCCGCTTACGGGAAGAGCTCATGTCTCCTTTTATAAGGGTGCTGCTCTCATTCATCATGTCTCCAGCCTCATGACCTAATAACCTCCCAAAGGCTCCACTTACAAAAGACTTGATCACAAACTGTATAGTAGACATACCATTACACTGGGGATTAGGGCTTTAACATATGAGTTTTAGGGTGAAGCAAACATTCAGTCCAGAGCGAATGACAAAACAGACTTTTTACTTTGGATATATTTCTATCGTTCTATACATCACAACGTAATGTAGTGTTTCAACCTGCCAGACTCAGGAGATCCATCTATGTTTTATCCATGTGTCCTTCCCATTGTCCTGAAAAGTTCATGCATATAGGAGGCAACCAAAAATATATTAGAACAACAGAAATACATTTAATTACTAGGGAAAAAAAAAATCCCAAGGATGTTAAGAGACTTACCTAAAATCATCCAATTAGGTGAGAAATTAGTATTAGAAACTAGGACTTCTCAATAAAATACTAGCACATCAAATCCAAGAGTACATTAAAAGAATAATTCACCAGAATCAAGTGGGATTTATTCCTGGGATGCAAGGTGGTTTAATATTGACAAATCAATCAACATGATACACCACACATTAATAAAAGAAAGAATAAGAACCATATGATCCTCTCAATAGATGCAGAAAAAGCATTTGACAAAGTACAACATCCATTCTGATAAAAACCTTCAACAAAGTAGGGATAGAGGAAACATACCTCAACATAATAATGGCTATATATAAAAGGCTCACAGCTAATATCATCCTCAATGATGATAAAAACTGAGCTTTTCCCCTACAGTCAAGAACAAGACAGGGATGTCCACTCTCACCACTGTTATTTAACACAGTACTAGAAGTCCTAGCCTCAGCAATTAGACAACAAAAAGAAATAAAAGGCATCCAGATGAATCCAACATGAGAAGTAGGGGGACCCAAAGTTCCCTCGTCCCTCAAACACAGCAGTATTGAGGCCAGAAGTCTTGGAATTCTGAAAGTCTGAGCTGCAGAGTGACAGAGATGTCTTCAGGGGACCACGAGGAAAACCTGGTAGGTCATAGGTGCATGATTGTGAACTGGGAGAGATAAAATGGGTGACATAGGCATGGAGGGGAAGGATTCCCTTCTGCAGAGAGACAAAAGAGAAAGAAGCTGTGAAAGTGTAGGATTGTATTTGGACAAGAGAATAATCACAGGCCCGAGATCGGAAAAAAACAGAGGAAAATCCAATTTCTAACTGCAGGGTTTTCTCCAGACTGGAGACAGCTGCCCTGTTCGTGCACCTGGTGAGGCGGGGAGCCAGCCCTGGACTCAGTAACTAGTTCAGAGGCTAGTCCTCAGTAGGAGAAAGCAATCCCCTTCCTTCAGTACTGTGGGAAAAAGGTATATAGCCGTTCAAGGGACAAAGGACCCTGCCTGTGCCAACCAGCTAGAGACCCTTTATGGGCAGGGTGGAGCAGCACTTCCCCAGAACCGGGGTGCACAGTAGTGGGATCCTCTAAGACTTTGAGGCTTCAATCCAAGTGAGCACCAGGGAGGCTCCAGAGTTGGCGGAGCAGGACAAACTGCCTTGTTCATGCCTCTGGGGCACTGTGAAGAGGCCCTTCATCGGTGGGGCAGAGTAGCACTTCCCCAGAACTGGGGCATACAGAGCGGGATCCTTTAAGACATTGGGGTTTAAATTCCAGACAGGCCCCAGGGAGATGTGGGAGACTTTGGAGAAAAAAAACCCAAACAAAAATGGCCCTTTCACACCCTCACAACAATGTGAGAATGTACTGAACAGAGTGATTTGGGACACCCGGTCCAAGGAGGAGAGACTGGGGTGTTGCCATTTTTCTCCCCATCACCAACAAGGTGGGGCTTCAAGGAGTGGACAGCAGGCCCACAATGGAGGTTGGGATTGGTCTACACCAAACCAGGCCCCTTAGCACCTGGTAACTGTGAATCTACCAAAGAGAGATTGATGCTGACCAACCAGACAGCCCCTCCTGCAGACCAGCTCTGCCACCAGTTCCAAGGCACCCAGCAGTTTTTCACTTTCCGATTTAATTCTTGGACAAATATATACATTTCTTACTTCCTTTTCTCGTTCTTTTTCTTCCCTTCTCTAGTCTGGTTATTCTGGTTGTTGGTTTGTTTAAGCAGACATATTTAATCTACTCTCTTTTCTATATCTCCTCCTTTATTTTCCTCTCTCTCTGGATTAAGCCAATAGTTTCCCTGCCTGATAAATTTTCTTTTTTTCCCCACCCATGTCATTTCTCTCTTTGTATGGGATAAGGCTCTTCCACCACCACCACCACCCCTTAAATTTTTTTTTTCCAGGGTTACTTCAATGAGCAAATCAAAGCACACCTGTTGGAGGGTCCAAAACATCACTACGGGTAGGGAGATAAAGCAACCAGAGTCACAACAACAGAGAACACATAACACACTCCAAAAAAACACCTGAAGAGCCAGACCCTGGTCAGTGTATGACCTCTCTTTAATATACTAGTGCTCACAGGTGAAGGACACATAATAAGCTTTTAAAACACATAAGGGTCAAAAAAAAAAAAAAAAAACAAAAAAACAAAAAAACCAAAAAAAACAAAAAAACAGCCAAAATGATGGAACAGGAGAATTCTCCTCAAAAGAAATTCTAGGAAGAAGTGACAGCTAAAGAATTGCTCAAAACAGATACAAACAATATATATAATAAAGAATTTTGAATAATAGGCATAAGATTAATTACTGTGCTTGAAAAAGGCATAGAAGACAGCAGACAATCTATTGTTGCAGAGATCAAGGAACTAAAAAATGGTAATGACAAATTAAGAAATGCTTTAAATGGGGTGCAAAATAAACTAGATGCAGTGACAATGAGGATTCAAGAGGCAGAGGGGAGAATAAGTAAAATAGAAGATAAAATTATGGAAAGAGATGAAGCTGAGAAAAAGAGAAATAAAAAAAATCTAGACCACTGAGGGCAGAATTAGAGAACTAAGTGATTCAATGAAACATAGTAATATCTATCTCATAGGAGTTCCAGAAGAAGAAGAGAGAGAAAGGGGCAGAAGTTTACTTGACAAATCATAGATCTGGGGAAGGAAATAGACATTGAAATCCAGGAGGCACAGAGAACTCCCTTCAGATGTAAAAGGAATCGACCTTCTCCATGACATATCATAGTAAAACTGGAAAAATGCAAAGATACAGAGAGAATTCTGAAAGGAGCTAGGGACAAACAGGCCTCAACCTACAAGGGTAGACACATGAGGGTAGTAGCAGACCTATCCACTGAAACTTGGCAGGCCAGAAGGGAGTGGCAGGAAATACTCAATGTACTGAACAGGAAAAATATGCAGCCAATAATTTTTTATCCAGAAGGCCTGTCATTCAGAATACTAGGAGAGAGAAAGCTTTTCCCAAACAAAAACTGAAGGAATTCATCACCACTAAACCAGCCCTACAAGAAATCCTAAGGGGGGACTCTGTGAGTGGAATGTTGCAAAGACTACTAATGTTGCAGAGACATCACCACAAACATGAAACCTACAGATAACATGACACTAAATCCATATCTTTCAGTAATAATGCTGAATGTAAAAAGACTAAATGGTCCAAAGACACAGTGTAACAGGATTCTAGCACACAGAGTTATGACACCAAAGCTTTTCTTTCTAGGGAGCCACTCCATTTTTGCTGGCACCATTCAGTTGGGTTTGTACCCAAAGAACTGAGCCCCAAACAGCACGTAGCATAGTTTTTTTAAATATATACTTTGTACTTCCTGTCTCCCATATATGGTAACAGACAAACATGTAGTCTGATAAAGTGGTCTCATGTTACAAGGTCATGAGAGACGTTGTCACGTATGCATATAGTCAGGTTGCTTTGAGGGTTTTTTTTCTTTCCTTAGGGAGGGGACCCTACCACAATGGGGTATCAGAATGGATAAAAAAAAAAAAACAAGATCCATCTATATGCTGTCTACAAGAGACCCATTTTAGACCTGAGGACACCTTCAGATTGAAAGTGAAGGGATAGAGAACCATCTATCATGCAAATGGAAGTCAAAAGAAAGCTGGAATAGCCATACTTATATCAGACAAGCTATATTTTAAATTATAATTATGGGGTCTGTCCATCAAGAAGAGCTAACAATTATAAATGTTTATGCCCCCAATTTAAACACCCAAGCTATATTTTAAACTATAATTATGGGGTCTGTCCATCAAGAAGAGCTAACAATTATAAATGTTTATGCCCCCAGTTTAAACACCCAAATATATAAAACAATCACAAACATAAGCAATCTTATTGGTAAGAATGTGGTAATTGCAGGGGACTTTAATACTCCACTTACAACAATGGACAGATCATCTAGACAGAAAATCAGTAAAGAAATACTGATCCTGAATATACTGACCCTGAATATACCTGAAATACTGGTCCTGAATGATACACTGGACCAGATGGACTTGACAGATATATTTAGAATTCTACATCCCAAAGCAGCAGAATATAATTTCTTCCCAAATGCACATGGAACATTCTCCAAGATAGATCACATACTGGGTCATAAAACAGCTGTCAATAACTATAAAATAATTGAGATAATACCATCCACACTTTCAGATCAAAATGCTATGAAACTTGAAGTCAACCACAGGAAAAAGTCTGGAAAACCTCCAAATGCATGGAGGTTAAAGAACATCTGACTAAAGAACGAATGGATCAACCAGGCAATTAGAGAAGAAATTTAAAAATATATGGAAATAAATGAAAATGAAAACACAACAATCCAAAACCTTTGGGATGCAGCAAAGGCAGTCCTAAGAGGAAAATACATTGCAATCCAGGCTTATATCAAGAAATAAGAAAAATTCCAAATACAAAATCTAAAAGCATACCTAAAAGAACTGGAAGCATAACAACAAAGATACCCCAAACCCAGCAGAAAAAGAGAAGTAATAAAGATCATAGCAGAAATAAACAATATAGAACCCCCCCCAAAAAAAACCCAAAAGCCCTACAGTACAACAGATCGATGAATCTAGAAGTTGGTTTTTTTGAAAAAATAAACAAAATTGATAAACCTCTAGCTAGGCTTCTCAAAAAGAAAAGAGAGAGAACCCAAATAGATAAAATCACGAATGAAAATGGATTTATTACAACCAACCCCTCAGAAATACAAGATTATCAGGGAATAATATGAAAAATTATATGCCAACAAACTGGACAATGTGGAAGAAATGGACAAATTCCTAAACACCCACATACTACTGAAACTCAAACAAGAAGAAATAGAAAATTTTAACAGAACACATAACGAGTGAAGAAATTGAATCAGTTATCAAAAATCTCCCAACAAATGAGAGTCCAGGACCAGATGGTTTCCCTGGGGAATACTTCCAGACATTTAAAACAGAGACAATACCTATCCTTCTCAGGCTGTTCCAAAAAAATAGAAATGGAAGGAAAACTTGCAGATTCATTCTATGAAGCCAGCATTACCTTGATTCCCAAATCAGACAGAGACCCATCAAAAAAAGAGAACTACAGGCCAATATTCCTGATGAATATGGATGCAAAAATTCTCAACTAGATACTAGCAAATCAAATTCAAAAGCATATAAAAAGAATTATTCACTATGATCAAATGGGATTCATTCCTTGACTGCAGGACTGGTTCAATATTTGCAAATCAGTCAATGTGATACTACACATTAATAAAAGAAAAAACAAGAACCATACGATCATGTCAATCGATGCAGAAAAAGTGTTTGACAAAATAGAACACACTTTCTTAATAAAAACCCTCAAGAAAGTCGGGATGGAAGGAACATACCTAAACATCATAAAAGCCATATATGAAAAGCCCACAGCAAATATCATCCTCAATGTGGAAAAACCGAGAGCATTCCCCCTGAGATCAGGAACACGACAGAGATGTCCACTCTCACCTCTGTTGTTTAACTTAGTGTTGGAAGTTCTAGAATCAGCAATCAGACAACAAAATGAAATAAAAGGCATCAAAAGTGGCAAAGAAGAAGTCAAACTTTCACTTTTCACAGACAACATGATACTCTACGTGGAAAACCTGTAAGACTACCAAAAGTCTGCTGGATCTGATACATGAATTCAGCAAAGTCACAGGATAGAAAATCATGCACAGAAATCAGTTGAATTTCTACACACCAATAATGAATTAACATAAAGAGGAAGCAAGAGATTGATCCCATTTAAAATTGCATCAAGAAACATAAAATACTTAGGAATAAACCTAACCAAAGATGTAAAAGATCTGTATGTTGAAAACTATAGAAAGCTTATGAAGGATATTGAAGAAGACATAAAGAAATGGAAAAACATTCCATGCTCATGGATTGGAAGAATAAATATTGTCAAAATGCCAATACTACCCAAAGGTATCTACACATTCAATGCAATCCCAATCAAAATTGCACCAGCATTCTTTTCGAAGCTAGAAAAAGCAATCATAAAATTCGTATGGAACCACAAAAGGCCACGAATAGCCAAAGTAATTTTGAAGAAGACCAAAGCAGGAGGCATCACAATCCCAGACTTCAGCCTCTACTACAAAGCTATAATCATCAAGACAGTATGGTATTGGCACAAAAACAGACACATAGACCAATGGAATAGAATTGAAACCCCAGAACTAGACCCACAAATGTATGGCCAACTAATCTTTGACAAAGCAGGAAAGAATATGCACTGGAAAAAAGACAGTCCCTTTAACAAATCGTGCTGGGAGAACTGGACAGCAACATGCAGAAGAATGAAACTAGACCACTTTCTTACACCATTCATAAAAGCAAACTCAAACAGATAAAGGACCTGAATGTGAGACAGGAAACCATCAAAACTGTAGAGGAGAAAGCAGGAAAACCTCTCTGACCTCAGCCGCAGCAATTTCTTACTTGACACATCCCCAGAGGCAAGGGAATTAAAAGCAAAAATGAACTATTGGGACCTCATGAAGATAAAAAGCTTCTGCATTGCAAAGGAAACAATCAACAAAACTAAAAGGCAACCAACGGAATGGGAAAAGATATTCGCAAATGACATTTCAGACAAAGGGCTAGTATCCAAAATCTATAAAGAACTCACCAAACTCCACAGCTGATAAACAAATAATCCAGTGAAGAAATGGGCAGAAACATGAATAGACACTTCTCTAAAGAAGACATCCAGATGGCCAACAGACACATGAAAAGATGCTCAATATCACTCCTCATCAGGGAAATACAAATCAAAACCACACTCAGAGACCACCCCACGCTAGTCATAGTGGCTAAAATGAACAAATCAGGAGACTATAGATGTTGGCGAGGATGTGGAGAAACGGGAACCCTCTTGCACTGTTGGTGGGAATGCAAACTGGTGCAGCCACTCTGGAAAACAATGTGGAGGTTCCTCAAAAAATTAAAAACTAGATCTACCCTATGACCCAGCAATAGCACTGCTAGGAATTTTCCCACGGGATATAGGAGCGCTGATGCATAGGGGCACTTGTACCCCAATGTTTATACCAACACTTTCAACAATAGCCAAATTATGGAAAGAGCCTAAATGTCCACCAACTGATGAATGGATAAAGAAGATGTGGTTTTTATATACAATGGAATACTACTTGGCAATGAGGAAGAATGAAATCCTGCCATTTGCAGCGATGTGGATGGAATTGGAGGGTAGTATGCTAAGTGAAATAAGTGCGTCAGAGAAAGACAGATATCATATGTTTTCACTCATATGTGGATCTTGATAAACTTAACAGAAGACCATGTGGGAGAGGAGGGGGAAAAGTTACAAGCAGAGAGGGAGATAGGCAAACCATAAGAGGCTCTTAAATACAGAAAACAAACTGAGACTTTATAGTGGGTGGGGTAGAGGGGAAAGTGGGTGATGTGCATGGAGGAGGGCACTTGTTGGGATGAGCACTGGGTGTTGTATGGAAGCCAATTTGACAATAAATTATATTAAAAAAAAAAACATTGGCCTTAAATGACACATTAGACCTGATGGACTTAAGACATTTACAGAACATTCCATTGAAAAATAATATAATACACATTCTTCTCAAGTGCACATGAAATTCCTCCAGAATAGATCACATGTTAAGCCATAAAACAAGTCTTAATAAATTTCAGAAGATTGAAATAATATCTAGCACATTTCTCACCACAGTGCTATGATACTAGAAATAAATTATAAAAGGGAAATGGAAAAATCGCAAATATGTGGAGATTAGACAACATGGTACTGAACAACCAATGGGTCAAGTAAGAAATCAAAAAAGAAATTTAAAAAAATCCTTCAGAGAGATTAAAATGGAAATACAACATCATAACTTATGGAACACAGCAAAAGGATTCCCCAGAGGGAAAATTCATAGTATTAAATGCCTACATTAAGACACAATAAAGATTTCTAATAAGCAACCTAACTTATACCTCAAGGAACTATAAAAAAGAACAAATAAAGCCCCAAATTAGTAGAAGGAGAGAAATATCAAATATCAGAACAAATTAATGATAATGATAATAATAATAGAGAATAAAAATAGAAAAGATGAATGAAACTAAAAACTGGTTCTTTGAAAAGATCAACAAAATTGAGAAATATTTAGTCAAGAAAAATAAGATTGGTCAAGAAAAATAAGAGACAGGGCAAAAATAAAATCAGAAATAAAGGAGAAATTATAATTGATAACATAGAAATGCAAAGGATCATAAGAGACTACTACGAACAACTATATGCCCCAAAATTGGACAATCTAAAAAAAAATAAATAAATCCCTAGAAACACACAAATATTCCAAGTCTGAATAATGAAGAAATAGAAAATATGAATAGATCGATTACTAGTAATAATATTAAATCAATAATCAAAAAACTTACAACAAACAAAAGTCCAGGAAAGATAACTTTACTGGTGAATTCTACCAAATAGTCAAAGACTTCATAGCTATTCTCAAACTATTTCAAGTCCATCTGATCCAATGTATCATTCAGGGCCCTTGTTTCTTTATTGACCGTGTATCTAGATGATCTATCCATTTCTGTAAGTGGAGTGTTAAAGTCCCTTGCAATTACCACATTCTTATCAATAAGGTTGCTTATGTTTATGAGTAATTGTTTTATATATCTGGGGGCTCCGGTATTCGGCGCATAGACATTTATAATTGTTAGCTCTTCCTGATGGATAGACCCTGTAATTATTATATAATGCCCTTCTTCATCTCTTGTTACAGCCTTTAATTTAAAGTCTAGTTTGTCTCATATAAGTATGGCTACTCCAGCTTTCTTTTGACTTCCAGTAGCATGATAAATAGTTCTCCATCCCCTCACTCTCAATCTAAAGGTGTCCTCAGGTCTAAAATGAGTCTCTTGTAGACAGCAAATAGATGGGTCTTGTTTTTTTATCCATTCTGATACCCTATGTCTTTTGGTTGGCGCATTTAATCCATTTACATTCAGTGTTATTATAGAAAGATACGGGTTTAGAGTCATTGTGATGTCTGTATGATTTATGCTTGTAGTGATGTCTCTGGTACTTTGTCTCACAGGATCCCCCTTAGGATCTCTTGTAGGGCTGGTTTAGTGGTGACGAATTCCTTCAGTTTTGTTTGTTTGGGAAGACCTTTATCTCTCCTTCTACTCTAAATGACAGTCTTGCTGGATAAAGGATTCTCGGCTGCATAATTTTTCTGTTTAGCACACTGAAGATATCGTGCCAAGCCTTTCTGGCCTGCCAAGTTTCAAAAGAGAGATCAGTCACGGGTCTTATAGGTCTCCTTTTATATGTGAGGGCACGTTTATCCCTTGCTGCTTTCAGAATTTTCTCTTTATCCTTGTATTTTGCCAGTTTCACTATGATATGTCGTGCAGAAGATCGATTCAAGTTACGTCTGAAGGGAGTTCTCTGTGCCTCTTGGATTTCAATGCCTTTTTCCTTCCCCAGTTCAGGGAAGTTCTCAGCTATTATTTCTTCAAGAACCCCTTCAGCACCTTTCCCTCTCTCTTCCTCCTCTGGGATACCAATTATGTGTATATTATTTCTTTTTAGTGTATCACTTAGTTCTCTAATTTTTCCCTCATACTCCTGGATTTTTTTTTATCTCTCTTTCTCTCAGCTTCCTCTTTGTCCATAACTTTATCTTCTAGTTCACCTATTCTCTCCTCTGCCTCTTCAATCCGAGCCGTCGTGGTTTCCATTTTGTTTTGCATTTCGTTTAAAGGGTTTTTCAGCTCCTCGTGACTGTTCCTTAGTCCCTTGATCTCTATAACAAGAGATTCTCTGCTGTCCTCTATACTGTTTTCAAGCCCAGAGATTAATTTTATGACTTTTATTCTAAATTCACTTTCTGTTATATTATTTAAATCCTTTTTGATCAGTTCATTGGCTGTTGTTATTTCCTGGAGATTCTTCTGAGGGGAATTCTTCCGTTTGGTCATTTTGGATAGTCCCTGGAGTGGTGAGGACCTGCAGGGCACTTCCCCTGTGCTGTGGTGTATAACTGGAGTTGGTGGGTGGGGCCACAGTCAGACCTGATGTCTGCCCCCAGCCCACTGCTGGGGCCACAGTCAGACTGGTGTGTGCCTTCTCTTCCCCTCTCCTAGGGGCGGATTCACTATGGGGTGGTGTGGCCCGTCTGGGCTACTTGCACACTGCCAGGCTTGTGGTGCTGGGGATCTGGCGTCTTAGCTGGGGTGGGTAGGCAAGGTGCACAGGGGCAGGAGGGGCAGGCTTAGCTCACTTCTCCTTAGGTGATCCACTTCAGGAGGGGTCCTGTGGCAGTGGGGGGGAGTCAGATCTGCTGCCAGAGGTTTGGCTCCACAGAAGCACAGAGTTGGGTGTTTGCGCGGAGCGAGCAAGTTCCCTGGCAGGAACTGGCTCCCTTTGGGATTTTGGCTGGGGGATGGGTGAGGGAGATGGTGCTGGCGAGCGCCTTTGTTCCTCGCCAAGCTGAGCTCTGTTGTCCAGGGGCTCAGCAGCTCTCCCTCCCTTTGTCCTCCAGCCTTCCCGCTTTCTGAGCAGAGCTGTTAACTTATGATCTTCCAGACGCTAAGTCGCGCTTGCTGTCGGAACACACTCCGTCCAGCCCCTCCACTTTTGCTAGCCAGACTCGGGGGCTCTGCTTGGCCAGCAGGCTGCCCCTCCACCCCGGCTCCCTCCCGCCAGTCCATGGAGCGCGCACCGCCTTGCCGCCCTTCCTACCCTCTTCCCTGGGCCTCTCGTCTGCACTTGGCTCCAGAGACTCCGTTCTGCTAATCCTCTGGCGGTTTTCCGGGTTATTTAGGCAGGTGTAGGTGGAATCTAAGTGATCAGCAGGATGCGCGGTGAGCCCAGCGTCCTCCTACGCCGCCATCTTCCAACCTCTGTCTTCTCAAACTATTTCAAAAACAATTTAAGAGGGAATACATCCAGCCTCATTTTATGAGGCCAGGATTGCCTGATGAAAACCAAACAAAATCATCAACAGACAAAAAAAATTACAGGCCAATATCTCTGATGAAATATATGCAAAAATCTTGAAGATATTAACAAATTTAATTCAATGATCCATTAAAAGGGTCCTATTACCATTATCAAGTAGGGTTCAATCTAGAGATGCAAGGATGATTCAATATCTTCAAATCAATCAACATGATACACTACATCAACAAAATGAAGGATAAAAATCACATGATAATCTCAATAGATGCAGAAAAAGCATCTGGAAAATTGAACACTTGTTTATGATAAAAATTCTGAACAAAGTAGGTGTAGAGGGAACATACCTCAACACAATAAAGGCCATATACAGCAAACACACAGCTAACATCATACTCAACATTGAAAAACTAAAAGCTTTCTTCAAAGATCAGGAATAAGAGAAAAATGCCCACTCTTCCCACTATTATTAAACATATTATTGGACATTCTAGCCACAGCAACAAGGCAAGAAAAATAAGTAAAAGTCATCTAAATTGGAAAGGAAGACATATTTTCAGACATGATACTATATATGTTGGAAACCCTAAAAACTCCACAAAAAAACTGTTAGAACTAATACATGAAATAAGTAAAGTTGCAGGGCACAAAATTAACATACAGAAATCTGTTGCATTTCTATACACTAATAACAAATTATCAAAAAGAGAGACTAAGAAAACAATTTCATCTAAAAGAATAAAGTACCCAGGAATGTATTTAACTGAAGCAGTGAAAAACCTGTACACTGAAAACTATAAGACATTGATAAAAGGAAGCTGAGGAAGACACAAATAAATAGAAAAATATGCCATCCTATGGTATGGATTGGAAGAATTAGTATTGGTAAAGTGTCTATACTACACAAAGCAATCTACAAATTCAATGCAATCTGTAGCATTTGTAGATCTGTGACATTTTTCACAGAAATAAGAACAATCTTAAAACTTGTGTGGAACCACAAAAGGCTCTGAATAGCCAATGCAATCTTTGGAAAAAGCTGGAGGTATCATGCACCATGATTTTAATCCATACTATGGTAATCAAAACAATGTGGTATTGGCACAAAAACAGATACACTTATCAGTGGAACAGAAAGAGAACTCAGAAATAAACCCATCCAGGGGCACTTGGCTGCCTCAGCTGGAAAAGTATACAACTTTTGATGTTGGGGTTGTGAGTTCGAGCCCTATGTTGGGTATAGAGATTACTTAAATAAATAAGTAAACTTAAAAAAAAATGCATATGTGATCAATTAATCTAACCAAAGGCAGCAAGAATATACAATGGGAAAAACATAGTGTCTTCAATAAATGGTGTTGGTTAAATTGGACAGGTACATGCAAAAGAATGAAGCTGAACCACTCTCTTATACCATCTAAAAAAAAAACTGACTCAAAATGGGTTAAAGACTAGAATGTATGATCTGAAATCATAAATTCCTAGATTAAAATATAAGTGGTAATCTCCTTGATATCAATGTTAGTAACTTTTTTTGGAACTGACTACATTGGTAAGAGCAACAAAGCAAAAACAAACAAATGGGAGTAAAAAGGTTTTGCACAGTGAAGGAAACTATCAACAAAATGAAAAGGCAGCCTACTGATTGGAAGAAAATATTGACAAATCATACATCTGATAAGGGTTTAATATCCAAAATATATAAAGAATTCATACAACCTAATAGCAAAACCAAACCAAACCAAAACAAAACAAAACAAAACACCCAAAAAACAAAAAAAAAAAACCACCCCAAAGGATTCAATTTTAAAATGGGAAAAAGTTCCACATAGACATTTTTCAAAAGAAGACATACAGATGTCCAAGAGGTGCATGAAGAGTACATGAAAAGTTGCTCAACATCACTTATTGTCAGGGAAATGCAAATCAAAACCATAATAATATCACCTCCCTCCTGTCACAATGGCTAGTATAGAAAGAAAGAAATAAAAAGAAAGAAGGAAAGAGAAAGAAAGAAAGAAAGAAAGAAAGAAAGAAAGAAAGAAAGAAAGAAAGAGGGAAGGAGGGAGGGAGGGAGAAAAAAGGAACAAGTGTTGGCAAGGATGTGGAGAAAAGGGAGCCCTTGTGCACTGTTTCTAGGAATGTAAATTGGTGCAGCCACTATGGAAAAGAGTATGGAGATTCCTCAAACAAAAATAGAACTACCATATAGTCCAGCAGTTCCATTCCTGGGTATCTTTCTGAAAAACAAAAACAAAATCACTAAATCAAAAAGCAAAAATAAACATTGCAGCAATAGTTGCAATAGCTATGGAATGGAAGAAACCCATGTGTCCATTGATAGATGAATGCATAAAGAAGATGTGATATATACATATAATGGAATATTACTCAGCCATAAAAGAAAGAATGAAATCTTGCCATATGCAACAACATGGATGGACCTTGAGGACATTATGCTAAGCGAAATAAGTCAGAATGAGAAAGATAAATACCATATGATTTCACTTATATGTGGAATCTAAAAAACAAAACAAACAAAACAAAACCAGACTAATAGGTACAGAGGATAGACTAATGGTTGCTAGAGGAAAGGAGGTTGGGGTAGGTGGAATGGGTTGAAAAAGATTATGAGGTATAAACTTCCAGTTATAAAATGATTAAGTTATATATATATATAATGTACAGCAAGGGCACATAGACAACAACATTGTATTAAATTTGTATAGTGACAGATGATAACTAGACTTATTACAATGATAATTTGTAATATATTTACAAATTTGTAATTATTTTAAAGAAAGAAAGAAAGAAAGAAAGAAAGAAAGAAAGAAAGAAAGAAAGAAAAAGAAAATATGAATATGTTTTCAGCCCCACCCTCACCTCTTTATTTTTTGTTAATTGAGGCATGATTGACATACATTATATTAGTTTTAGATACACAACATAATGATTCAGTATTTGGATACATGTCTAATTAGCATCTATAACCATACATAATAACAAAATGTTTTCCTGTGATGAGAACTTTTAAGATCTACTCTCTCAGCAACTTTCAAACATGCAATATGGTATTATTAACTGTAGGTGCCATGCTATCCACTATGTCCTCTTGACTTATTTATTTAAAAAAAATTTTAACGTTTATTTATTTTTGAGAGAGACAGAGTGCAATCTGGGGAAGGGTAGAGAGAGACACACACAGAAGCTAAAGCAGGCTCCAGGCTCTAAGCTGTCAGCATAGAGCCCAATGCGGGGCTCGAACCCATGAAATGCGAGATTATGACCTGAGCTGAAGTGGATGCTTAACTTACTGAGCCAGTCAGGTGCCCTTGACTTATTTATTATATAACTGGAAGTGTGTACCTTTTGACCCCATTCACCCATTTCTTCCAACCCCATTACTCTGCTTCTGTCAACTGCCAGTCTATTCTATCTATGATTTTTTAATTTATTTCACATGTAAGTGAGATCATACAGTATTTGTTATTCTTTCATTCATCACAATGTTCTCAGAGGCCATCCACGTTGTCACAAATGGCAACATTTCTTTCTTTTTAATGGCTGAGTAATATTCCTGTGTATACACACCACATCTTCTTTATCCATTTATCCATGGATGGACACTTGTGTTGCTTCCATATCTTGGCTATCATAAATAATGCTGCAATAAACATGGGGAGGCAGATATCTTGTTGACTTAGTGCTTGTATTTCCTTTGGATAAATACCCACAAGTGGCATTGATGGATCACACAGTAATTTTATTTTTAATTTTTTTGAGGAAACTTCATACTGTTTTCAATAGTGAATACATCAACTTACATTCACAACAACAGTATACAAGCATTACCTTTTCTCCACACCCTTGGCAACACTTATTTCTTGTCTTTTTTATAATAGCCATTCTAACAGAAGTGAGGTGATATCTTACTGTGGTTTTGATTTTTATTTTGCTGATGACTGGTCCTGCTGACCATGATTTCATGTACCTGTTGACTATATGTTTTCTTTGGTGGGGGGAATGTCTATTGAGATCTTCTGCCCATTTTTAAATGTGTTTTGTTTTGTTTTGTTTTTTGTTTTTTAGCTATTGAGTTATATGAGTTCTTTATATATTTTTGATATTAGCCCTTTATCCAATATATGATTTGCAGATATTTTCTAGGTTGCCTTTTCATTTTGTTAAGGGTGTTATTTGCTATATAGAAACTTTTTTTTCGATTAATGTAGTCCCATTTGTTTATTTTTGCTTTTGTTGCTTTTGCTTTTGGTGTCAAACCCAAAAAATCATCACCAAGATAGATGTCAAGGAGTTTATTTCTTATGTTTTCTTCTAGGGGGGTTACAGTTTCAGATTTTACATTCAAGTCTTTATTCCATTTGAATTAGTTACTATAATGATGTACGAAAGTGGTCCAATTTCAATCTTTTGCATGTACCTGTCCAGTTTTTCCATCACCATTTACTGAAGAAAAAATCCTTTCACATTGCATATTCTTGGCTCCTTTGTTTTAAATTAATTGACCATATATGCATACATTTATTTCTGGCCTCTTTATTTTGTGTTTCTCTAATCCCTGTGTCTGTTTTCATGCCACTGCCATACTGTTTTGATTACTATGTAGCTTTGACATCATAGAGGCTTATGCCTCAGCTTTGTTCTTTTTCAAGATTGCTTTGGCTATTTGGGGTCTTTCATGGTTCCATACAAATTTTAGAACTGTTTGTTTTATTCTGTGAAAAATGCCATTGAAATTTTTATGGTAATTTTTATTTTTATTAAAGTATAATTAACATATAATGTTATATTAGTGTAAAGTGTATATCATATTGATTCAATAATTCTATACATTACTCAATGCTCACCATGATTAATGTAGTCACCATTTGTCACCATACATTATTGAATCTGTACATTGCTTTGGTTAGTATGGGCATTTTAACAATATTAATTCTTCCAATCCATAAACATGTGATATCTTTTCATTTATTTCTGTCTTCTTCAATTTCTTTCATTACTGCCATAGTTTTCAGTCTACAAATCTTTAACATCTTTGGTTAAATTTATTCTTAGGTATTTTATTATTTTGGTGCAATTGTAAAA